>NW_028243022.1:600000-1144242 GCF_964263255.1 Lissotriton vulgaris
CAATATGTAATGCGGACTGCAACAGTCCAACCAGCTGTTAATACACCACAGCTGACCCCTCATCAGGGGAACACAAATAAAATTACACCACAGAACATACAGTCATGTCTTGGTAAAACACCCGTTAAACGGGAACAAATTCCTTTCTGGTTAGCACAGAAAATCACTCAAATAGAGGCAGTATTTCCTGATACTACCCCTATAGAGAAACACAGAATCTTGACCATCTGCCTTCCTATGGGAATCGCACCACACATAGAGGACTGCGACACTTGGGGTACAGTCTTTGCTTCCATTTACACAAAAACACACGGTGTTCCGTCTATGGCGGTAATACCAGAAGTGCTAAAACAGATTCAAAATGAATTCGGTCCAGAGCCCGCTTTAAATCTAGGTATGAAATTACTGAAAGACTTCAAGCAGGTCTCGGCTATATTATTAGCCAATATAAGAGGAGAAGCAGCATCTGTGGCGATTCGCCAGAAGTTGAGGGAAACAGATATAAAAGATCCTGTTGAGCTTGCAAAAATCATAGAAAAATGCTATGAAGAATTAGGTAGAGACAGCTTGGGTGGGAAACCAGTAAAGCCCCAACTGCTTGAAAATCCTGAAAAATTATTTATTAAAAATAATTTAAACACTCCTAAAAAGAGCTGGGATGGAAATAAACAATCCACTCCCAAGGAAAAAGTTTTCCAGTCCAGAGGAAGGTCTCCTCGACGGAGGGAAAGAACTCCGACTCGAGAACGCCAGTCTCCCCAGAGGGAGCCCTCTGAGAAAAGATATAACCTTAGAAATAGGGATAATCTGAAAAAACCTGATAGATATCAAAGTATTGATACACGTCCCTCTCGATCTCTTCCACAGAACTCGGAAAGAAGAGGACGGTCAGACCCAGGAGAGCACACCAAGTCCAAAGACAAGGAACATGCTCAAAATAAGAAATCTCAATTTCAGAAAAGGAAGGTAGCCAGTGTTAGAGTAATCAACCATGCCGAGAATACTGAGGACACAGTTGAAAAATGGGGAGTGGGCATTGACAATGTTGGACAGTGCAGCAGAAATCAGTATAGCGTGCAAGATCTTGATGAGTCATCTGGAGACAGTGGACACGAATGAATACATTCAGGTTGAAACTGCCGACGCCAGACTTAGCGAGTCCCATAAAATATACGAAATAACATTGCGTATAGAGGGTGATAAGACTAGGAAAATTAAGGGTCTATTTTGGGATAAGCTCTCAAAAGGCTACGATATTCTGTTAGCTGAAAAAGATTGGCCCCCAGAGTTTGTCAGGGAGTGCCCTCGTGGCGAAGAAGTGATTATGCCTGCCTTCTCGAATCACATTCCGATTCACAAAAAATATACATATGCAAGGAAATGGGCAGTAGCCCAGGCACCTGCATTGTATAAAAATCATGTAGGATGGGATGAGGACTCTCCTCCTCACAAAATCCAATTAAAAAGTGAACCAACTGCCCAACGGCAGTATCCCATAAAGCAAGAAGCTAAAAAACAAGTCAGGGAGATCTTAGATCAACTTGAGTACCAGGGGGTGATTGAAACATGCACCTCTCAAATGAACAATCCTTTGTTTCCTGTCTCCAAGCCAGACAATTCATATCGTCTAGTTTTGGACTACAGACACCTTAATACATGTTGCAAAACTTTTGCAGTACAAAACTCGCATAGTGCAGCCCTAATGAATAACATAGTTAGGAAAAAATATAAAACGACATTAGACATATCTAATGGTTTCTTTTGTCAAAACATTGCACCGGAAAGCAGATATTTGACCGCTTTCTCCGCATTTGGGTCGCAGAAAAAATTCTGTCGACTCCCACAGGGCTTCAAGAACAGCCCAGGACTATTCTCAGCTAGGGTAACAGAGTTACTACAAATCTATGATGATGAGGCATTATCTTACGTAGATGATATCTATCTCACAGACGACGACTTGGATACTCATTTGAAAAGAGTGAACACCATTATACTTGGGTTCGCAGCAGAGGGTTACAAATTCAACTTTAAAAAGTCTCGAATTGCCCATCTGACAGTACTGTTTTTAGGGTACGAATTATCAAGTGAAGGGAAAAGCCTAGCGGACAACTTCTTAGAGAAGTGCGCTGTACTCTAAGCTCCAAAAACGCTGAAGAATTTACAATCCATTCTAGGTTTTCTGAATTTCGGAAGAACTTACATTCTAAATTACGAAGAGAGGGTTAAACCTCTCTACGAACTAATTAAACCTGATTTTAAACAAATTAATTGGACTCAAAAACACACAGAAATTTTGAGATCACTGCAAACAGACATGTTAGCAAAAACAAAATTAGATACACGTGACAATACACGCGATCTTGTAATCCGAGTCATCCCAGGAAGATGCGGATTCACATACCTAACCTCTAATGAGGGAGAAAAGGTACCAATTTCAATTAAATCACACTTGTACACACAAGTAGAAAGAACATTCAGTCACACAGAAAGAACTGTGAAAGCAGTGCAAATCGCATTAGCAAATGAACGAGAACTAGCACACTGCAAACGGATTAATATCCTTACAGCGGAAACCGCCTTCGAAGCGCTATTCAGCCCAGTAAACTTGCCTACAGTGTCACTGGATCCGAAATGGATACAGTGTATAGATTCTCTAGGAGCGGAAGATGTGAAATACTATTTCGCCCCGCAATTCGAAGAACTGAATGATTTAGAATATGAAGAAGAATATCCTCTGCCAATCGAAATTCTGCCTCTCCCACAATACGCCTGTATAATCTATACAGATAGCTTTATACAGCATTTCAACGTAGAGAGAAAATCCTACGATGCAGCATGTGCGATCATTAAAGGTCGTTGGCTGTGCGGTAAATTCAGACCGAAAGTAACAAAAACTGAATCTGTAAGAAACTGTTCGGTTCAGAGAACTGAAATCAGATGTTTAAAGATGGCGCTCGAAAATGCAGAACGTGAATTCCCGACACTTATAGTGTGCGATTCTCATTTTTGCGTCAACTCTTACAATAACAGACTGCAGAGTTGGATCGAAAACGACTACAAAGATGACACAGGTGCCACAATAAAGCATAAATTGCTCTGGAAACAAGTAGCTCTTTTACACAAAGAACTACAAAAGACTCACGTGATTCACGCACAGAGTCTTCAACGTGATGGCGTTCACGTTGCAGGGAATTCATTGGCTAATACAGCCACAGCGGAAGCAACTAAACCGGCTTCCGTAGCCACAAAAAAGCGTACAGATAAATACATAGACGGGGAAACCATGCTGGCAGTAAAAACGACCGTAAAAGGCGACTGTGCAGCACTACCCGTAAACTATCTACTCAATTATGCATACATAATCGATGCAAACTCCGTTCCTTTTGCTCGAATCCCTGGAGTGGGGGACAGAGTAATTCCAAACAGGAGCAGGAGGGGCTTCCTCTTACTGGAAGCACACATGGGGTTGGGTCTGAGACACCAAACAATCAAGGTTTCTCTGAAAGAATTACAATCAGAGTACTGGTGGCCAGGAATGAGTATAGATATTCAATGTTTTGCTCAAAATTGTGAAGACTGCAACAGAGATCGCAGTAATGAACAGGCCAGTGTAGTTTCAGGATCCCTTCTAGACAGCATAAGGCGGTCTATCTGCGCAATCAAAGAAGAGAAGCGCGTCCCAGTGTACACCATTAAGACTAAAAGCACTTAAAAAATGAGGCCTCCAGCGCTCGGCTGACGCTAGAACGGTTATAAAAGATTTGCGAGTCCATATCGGCACATACGCAATTATCACGTTCCATTCTGACCAGGGTCCTGCTTTCAGCTCTCGAGCCTATAAGGAGGCCATGGCCAGCATGGGAATTGGGTTGCGGTATTCTTGTCCGTCGCACCCCGAAGGGAATAGTGTGGTAGAAAGGAAAAACCGGGACATAAAGCAATCTATAACAGCGAAGGTATTAGGTTCAGGCGCTGGGTGGGTCAAACATTTAATAAGTGTCCAGACTAGTCTTAACAACATGCCAAGAGATTCTCTAAAAGGTTTCAGCCCATACGAACTATTGTTCGGAATTAGAATGCGTATTCAGGACCTCGATAGTCAGATGTCAGTGGTACATGAAGAAACAACGCACTTTGATGTAAAGGATCGTTTGGCTGTTTTACAGGAACTGAATGAAACAAGAAAATCATTAAGCAACATAAAGTTAAAGCAACAGCCAAGTACCACTGACGAGGCACCACCAGCAACAGCCCCAGCAAGGCCTGTCTGGATTCCAAAGATTGGGGATCTAGTCAGAGAAAAGATTGCGGTGAAGAAGGAATTTGGGCCTTCTTACAGAAAAGCAGTACCTGTCTTGGCAGTCACCGGAACAAGATCAGTTGTGCTACCGCCCCTTGCTGGTAAAAAGGAGAACAGAGTCGTGTCTATCGATCTGGTAAAACCACAAGCATGTGGCCTATAATCAACAGTAGGCCCAGTGGACTCCCAAGAAAAAACAGAATACCCAAACTTGCAACAATCCAAGAGGTTCAAACTGAAAGACTAATCACATTCGATCAGCCTGCAGTGCACAATGAAGGACTATGCAATAATGCCATGGAACTCGTGCCTCTTGAAACACAGATTGAAACAGTTCGTCAAGAAACATCACCAGTCTACAATGATGTGGCATCAGAAAATGCTACCGAAAGACAGATTGAAAGAACAATCCCATCAATTGACAGAACTGCCTCTGGTTATTTCATCAACTTCGACAACTTCTCTGAAGATCAAAACGACCCGAAGTGATGCCAGAAACAAAAAAGTCTTTTAAAGAAAAAGCAACAGAACTCTTTCATGAATTGAAGGAAATCTACCTTATTTCCCCTTGGCTAGAGTTCTGGTTCGGTCTAGGTGTATTTTTCCTCCTGCTTTGGCTCATCATGGTACTGTGTTTGGGAAAATTCATTGAGGGAAAATATATTACAATGGACACAGCAAGTCAGAACATCAACCTAGTCCTGAAACCACACAGATCATCCCACGTGAAGAAAAGAGAACTGTCAACAGTAAATGTCACAGCAATTCCAATACCTGGTGGGGTAGTATGGGAGAAAACAGACTATGAGATATATGGTCCGGTCGAAATCCTGAAGTATCCTCATCAACTAAAGGTTTCCTTAAGTGACTTTGTAAAACCTAGTACATTCTCTGATGATTGGGACTTTAACAGTATTAATGACATGATGTCTGATTTAGTAATGTCAGCTAGATTCACAGATCATGATTATTTACAAGGTTCATCTAGTTATGAGCAGTTATTCTGTTACACCCACTATGGGGATCATTACTTGCATAAATCTGCACAGCCTAGAAATGTTTTTATGTATAATCAATGGGAACATTGTGCTACACCACCTAAAAGCAGTTCTAAAGCATTTTTTGAGAAATTCAAATACTTCTCAGGGTTTAACACCAGTGATGCAGAAACGTTTTATTACAAACTGTTAGATAAAACAGGAATGAAAACAATGCTGACAAATTCTAAATTGATATATTCAGAAGCATTTTATGACAAAATGATGACATTTGGTTTTGATTATTGGAAAAATAATATTGAAACGAAAACAATTTGGGGTACAAAAGATTGGCAGGTGCAAGGCATTGAAGCACTATTTAGAACATGCATGATACCAGAACAAATGTTGTTTTTAAATGACACAATACACCAAACATCTTGTCTTGGCCTAGCTAAGATCAAAGACCTTAAAACACCGTCTATACCAAAGCCAATACCTGAGAATGCAACCACAGATATTGAGTTAGACGTGTCACAAATTTTACATTTCAACAGAACGAATCCTGATTGGAAAAAATGGTTAATCTGGCCTACAGACACAAATAGCTGTCAAGATAGATTCCTGAATAAAACACAGGGGTTAAAAATGACCAGATTAGACTCAAGATACTCCCAGAGACAACATCCAGGGATTATAACAACATACAGTGTAGGGAAGCTCTGCCTTGAATGGCTAACATCATCCACACTGGCTGAAATTAAGCAACACTTGTCTTTACTAAAAGATGGTGCTGATTTGCGCGATTTCATTCTTGGACCACGCAAACAGCGTCAAAAGCGTTTCATAGCGACCAGCATCTATGCTGCTTACAACGAGGCTTGGAAAGTAAAGCAAATTGAAACAGCTGAGAAAATACGAGAAATTGATCGTATTAATTTGGAGAAATCACTTTCTGTAGTAGACAATGGGTTAATGACTCTGTCTTCCAGAATATATTCGTTGGACAATATTGTATCCTCTGCCTTTGATGTGATAGACAGAGATTTGCTAATGTTACAACATGGCCAGTCTCAATTGCGTTCTATTATAGAATTAGGCTGGACGCTGCAAAATCTTCGTTCAGGCTATGTGCCTTGGCGTTTAATCAACACAACGTCATTATTTTCCAGTTTTAACCTTACTGATAAACAGATCAGTTTGGCACAGAAAGGAGCAGACTATACAATCCTGAGCATCGAAAAACTCGAGAGATTACCATTGACAATGTCAGAGAGTCCTGTCATTGAATGGATAATACACGGAATTATCACAATTCCGATAACAACTTTCCGATTTAGAAAGTGCCTTGAGTGCATACCTGCTGGCCAATATGAACAATTGGGTAAAGGATATGTAAAATCTGAATGGAAATTACCATACACTCATTCTTGCTATAGTGACAGCAACAAAAATGTATTTCTTAGTGGTGACAACTGTAAACATTCACTAAGCGGTATACTTTTGTGTCAGGGTATTAATTTACATGGAGCATGTGATGGAAATTCTAACAACATTTCATGCCACCAGCTAGTCACACCTGCAACTCAGATAGAGCCCTTCTTTATGCAACTTTCGAACGGGAGTTACATTCTTAGAACGGATCACAGATGTTGTGGCCTCGTGCCAGGGAAAAGTTATCTAGTGAAAGTAACATCCATGGTCAAATGCTGTATGCAAGCATTGTTTCCGAGTGGGCCTGCAGAAACAGTGACTCCCATCTGGCCTCGTCTGAATCTCTATTCTATACAAATTGATACATTAAGCAAAATGAAATCTGACATCTGTCTTTCACTTCCATCAGCAGTACCAATGGACGTCGATACTTTGCTCAGTCCAATAACGGCTCACGCATTGTGTTGTCCCCAGCGGCTACCAATCCTGATGACAGCATTCGTTGAGACTCCTGTACTACGACTAGGTGGTAACGGTGGAGCAAGTGACAAAAGCAACATCACCCAGGTACGGCCTTCTGTGAGCATTGCTGCTCCTGACTACGATGACAGCAATCATTCTCACACCTGCCAAGTTACAGCGCTATCTAATTTGGTTGAACTGTCACCTGATTTTGTAGACAATTCTTTGAGAGCCTGTCTGACACGATGTTCTCACCCGTACAGAAACAATAACTTTTAAGAAGCTTTCCGACACACAGCGTTCCCATGAACTCTGAATTCGGCCTTCAGTTTTGATCAACAAAGACTGCTAAAAGCTTTGGAACTCTATTTTTCCCCGTTCAACCATTAATTCTTTTGAATTGGACATTTTTTATTCAACTTTTTTTTGGCACGAACAATTCTTTGCTTAACGTAAAAACTATTCTTAGAGAACAGAAGCTTCACACTTCTATTTTCTAATCACATCTAGAGACATAACAAAGTTACACCAGCCTCTAGCACACATGTTATTACAATGCATTTATATGTGATGATTTATCTCGCCTTTCTTCTGTCAGAGATACTTCATGTGTAATTCTTTTGCATAATCGTTCATTATTTTCATATGCAATAATTTTTTGAATGATTCTATGCTTCAAAAAACGTACAGTACCTAAATTTCATGTATTACAGATACGCCTATTTCGAATGCATATATGTATTTTGGGGTGGGCAATGTTACACATGCATCCTATTGCTCTAGTTTTAGTAATTTGATGGACATGAATACGTGGAGTGGGTGTTATGTGTTTATCTAGGTTCCTGATCGATACTGTGACCTTATGCCCCTATTCGGCTATAAATCCATTTATTCCCTATATTGGCATAACCGTTCAAGTGCGATTTTCTGAAAAGTCATCTCTGGCCTCACACGAACAGAGCCACATTCCAGCATAGCTCTCTGCCACTTCCTTTGCGACCAATTAGTGCAATGACAGAGCAGAAGTCACTATCTGATATTCCTAGATTAACACTCCGAGTTCTTCAACAAGATAAAAACTCAGCAAACCTGGAAATCCCCGCTTGCTGTGTTTTGATTAGTAATGGAACTCTAATGAGCAACTGATAACTATCACTTCCTAGTGACATCTTTAATTGACGTCTTATGTCCAGCAAACTTGCGTCAAACCCGGCACCTGTCAGGTATAAATATTACCAACGTTGCCTTAAGCAATAGCTTGTTGCTCGTTGCCTGTTGTTAGCTGTCTGCAAGACCCCGTGTTGGTGACTCTAGCACCCTGTCGCTGCAGCCTGCTGTCCCCTTGGTGGTGAAGCTGCTGATACCATTATCGCTGCTAAAGCGCGAACGATGGTGCAGTACGCTTAGGAGCTGAACAGCCGTCCCTCTGCGAAGACATCCAGCAGATTCCAGCTGCCCGCGGACGCTGTCCCCCCTCCTTCCTCGACGCGCTGAAGAAGAGCTGCTGCCTTTCTCGTGCAGAGAAATCCAGCTCCGGCGTTTCCGGTCTGCCCTCGCGGGTGACTGGGATATCGAGAGTGACCCCTGAAGGAGATACCAATCCTCCATCATTCTATTCAGAGGTATGGTGTTGACTAAACCCTTAGATGAGAATTCTTGAAACAAACCTTGGCAAAACCAACTTAACTTAAAGCTACTTACTTACTCCCCTTCCACGTGTTAGGCTTAGGTCAGGCACACTGGGGTAGGCTTAGTTAGAAGCACCAGTTGAGTATGTTAGCCTAATGTATATATGACTGTATATATGTTTTATGACTTTTAAACCATTGTATGGCTAAGAAACCATATCAATGCTTTTACAGTTCTATTTCACAATCCTTATCTTACTGTACGTACTTTTTATCATAACAAGTCTTGCAATTGTGGCAATACATTTCTCTTGTACGAGAAGAAAGACTGTTCAATAAATGTTAACCCTTTATTGACAAACGCCCGTCTCTCTATTCTCTACATCTCGTGAAAGTAAACTGCACTAGACTGACTGAGTGAAATACATGTCTATTGTTTCACACGACCCTAGAGATTGACTCTTGATCTGAGGAGCAAAGTTGTCATGTTGCACGGTTGTTGGAAAGCTGAATCCCTTCTTGTCTGTGCCAAGGAAGCTGATCACTTCCTATGCAGAGAAGAAAGTTTCCAGTGACCTCTGAGCTAGTTGGTAACACAACCCAATTAAGTTTAGCATAGTTAGTGGAGGCCTGGAATATCCGCAGTTCCACGTCGATACTACTGTTTATGTTATTCCAATGCGCAGGGCCTAGTGGGAAACTAGGAACTACACTACAACACAACACACACACAACACACATAGCCACACACACAAACAACCACACATACACAACCACACACACAACCACACACACAACCACACACAACCAAACACTCAACCACACACTCAACCACACACTCAACCACAAACACAACCACACACACAACCACACACACAACCAGAACAATACACCCAACCATACACACACACCACCACACCCAACCACACACAAAACCACAACCACACACACACACACACACAACCACACACACAACCACACACATCTATCTATCGCCATCACTCTATCTATCGCCCTCACTCCATCTATCTCCCTCACTATATCTATCCATCGCCCTCACTCTATCTATCTATCGCCCTCATTCTATCTATCTCTCGCCCTCACTCTATCTATCTAACTATCGATCTCACTCTATCTATCTATTGCCCTCACTCTATCCATCTTTTGCCCTCCCTCTATCTATCTATCGCCCTCAGTCTATCTATGGCACCACCGCAGCATCACTCAGGGGCACCACAGCATCACTCAGGGTCACCACAGCATCATTATGCGCTACCACAGCATCACTGAACGCCACAGCATCAATATGTGCAACCATTCAACAACATCAATATGTTCTCTCAATGTTTCAAGCTTTATTATAAATGTCACAAAAATACGTTAATATTTCACTTCTGTTCTTGGATTTTCGTCACAATAAAATACACTGAACATAATCTTCACAAAAGTTATTTACAAAAGTTTAGGCTATTGCCATTATAAATTACAATAACTTTTATTTAAGTATTATTTATTTTAAAAAATTAAAAGCCATTGTTTTTTGTAATATCAATACATCTAAGTCACGTAAATACACAACATGCTGCATTACAAATTCTATAGGTTTCACATTTACAAAAGATAAAAGTATTGGCATTGTAAATGACAAAGCTATTAATTTCGCTATTTTCAAAACCAACACATAAATAAAAAATGTGTCATTTACAAGAGCAATAGCTCAAACGTTCCTAATGCGAGACCTATTGCATTGCAAATGCTTGTCTTTGAACTGAGGGACGCGCTCCACCTTCTGAATGTGCTCCATTAATTGAATGCCCATAGATCCGTCCATGCTGACTCTAGAACTACAAATCCTGAGTGATCGGGTCACATGAATGTGCGTATGCGATGCAGTCAAATAGTAACTGACCATCTTTCAACACACTGGTCCTGGTTAGAGGTAGTGCCAAACTGGTATTTATATGACAGCTACTAGGTGGGGCATTTCCTTCTCCCGCTGTGGAATGAAAGACAGCTGACTCTCCGCCAACAGGATATTTTTAAAAATGTCTATCATTCCTTTCTCCGTCACTCTCCATCTGTCATTTGGTTTGTTGTGGGTCCTTTTAATTCAAATACAGGCTTGCTAGTTCCCTGACCTGTCCGACTGGGATTGGGACTCACAGATACAACGAACCCACCGGTTACCTGGGCCTGAAAATAAGCTATTTCAATCTATTTTTAATCTAATCTACACCTTGAGCAACTAAAAATGAACTAAAAATGAACTATTTGATATGTCAAAGATGTGACAAGTAGACTTGATTAGACTTTTTTCTCTTCATTTCTCATCTTATCTCTCACGTCTTGGGGGGGTATAGTAGGCAACACAGTGATTTCTTTCTTTGTTTTTTTTTCTCTTGAGTTTTGCAGCACTAGTACCGGCCGAATCCCCGCGGCTGTGACTCCGCATAGCTGCCAATACAGCGGCAGCTGGGTCAATGGGGAGGTTTTCTCTGTGGGTTAAGGGTGGTAGGGTGGGGGGTGGGTTTGGTGTGGGTATAGGTTGGGTTTTGGGGGGGAGAGTTTACCAGGGTAAAAAATGCAAATGGGGACAAGTAGTTCAGCGCTAATGTTTAGCAAGGTTTATTTGTTTGAAGTTTTCAAAGACGGGAATCTGAATTATGTAAGATGTATCAACTGAGATGCTTAGCATGGAACATGGCGGTCTTGAACAGCAGGATTAAAAGAAGTTTAGTGTTTGAGGAACATAAAATGTATAACCCACAGATAGCAGTAATATCTGAGACCCATATTGCATACAAAGATCGAAATTTACTTAAACAACTGGGCTATGATATTCTTGTATGTACTGATTTAAATACCTCAATTCGTGGGGTAGCTATTCTAAAATAAAAACAATTCAGAGCAGAAATTAACAAAACCCTCACTGATAAAGCAGGCAGGTGGGCAATAGCTCAGCTGACACTTGAAGGCTGTAAATATACATTTTGTGGTATCTATGCCTCAAATTTAGATGAACCAAAAATTCTTGATCAAATTAACATGGAGTTGCTTAGTTGGGAAGGGGAGCACATAGTAATGGGGGACTTTAATAGTATCATGAATTATAATATTGATACGACTAAAAGGGGATCATTTCAGAGAATGCGGAAGACTCGAGCTGCAATTTTAGATCTTGCTTGTATCCATTCCATTAAAGATGCGTGGCGGCATTTACATTCAAATATAGCTTGTTATACCTACTACTCTGCCGCACATAAACTATGCTCACGCATAGATATGGCCTGGGTCTCGGACATATTTCTTGAATCAAGCGCTATGGTAATCTGCCCGAGAGTTACCTCGGACCATAACCCTATCCTTCTCTCTTTTGACATAGCAACATAGAGACAAGGCCCCCGATCTTTCTCATTCCCCAGATACCTATTTTTAAACCCAGACTTCTTAAGACAATTAAAAGATCACTTAACCCCTTCGATGCTGATGACGAGCTCAGCTCGTCATCAGCCACGGGGGGCGTGTGCGGATGACAAGCTGAGCTCGTCATCTAACGCGGCTTTTTGAAAAAAGCCGCGCAGCGCAAAAATTACAGCTGCAGCGATGAGGTTAAAAGAATTTGTTAGCATAAATATGAACTCGACCTCACCACTGATAGCCTGGGATGCATGCAAAGCTAGTGTACGTGGGTTCGCACAACAATATATCTGGAGCCAAAATAAGGAGCGTAAATGTCAAGACGAGAAAACCATAGCAGACATACTCTCAATAGAGAATCAATTAGCTGAAGCTTTACTTACTGGTTCGGTTAATAAAGAAGAACTGGGTTTCAAACTAATAGAACTAAAATCTGCACTTAAAAAAACTTTTAGGGAAAAGAGTATTGCTAAATTAAAAAAATTTCAGCTAACTCAGTACGAAGGTGGTGAAAGAATAGGAAAAATTCTGGCATATAAGGTTGCTGAAGACAGGGCGGAAATGGTTATAAAGGAAATCAAAGGGGCTAATAACCATAGCTATAATCATCCTAAATTGATTTTGCAACAATTCCCTATTTATTATCAAGATCTTTGTACACCTGAAACCGAGGTTGCTAAAGAAGAGATACTAAGATATATCTCTTTAAATAAAATAAAAATATGGATGATGAACAATCTGCCCTACTCATGGCCGATATTACAGCAGCAGAAATTAGAATAGCTATCAATTCTTTACCATCCGGTAAAGCAACAGGGGAAGACGGGATACCCTTGGAATTATATAAAACATGCACAGAAGAATTGATTTTATTATTGTCCAAGGTTATTCACGCAATTGGGATCGGGAAGAAAGCTCCTAAGTCTTGGTACTCCACACAAATTATTTTCTTTTTGAAAAAAAATAAACCAGTTGAGGAACGTGGGTCTTATAGACCCATTTCACTCATAAACAATTATGCTATTATAATATTTGCGAAGATTTTAGCAACTCGGTTGGCACCATTAATGCTGCAATTGGTATCACCCCTGCAACATGGGTTTATCCCAAAGAGGGATACTACAGCTCAAATCAACATGGCCATCACGGCGTTTGACGTGGCACGGGTCGAGCCGACCCCACTCGGTATGATATTATTAGATGCAGAGAAAGCATTTGACCGAGTGGGGTGGGGCTTCCTGTGAGCCACCTTGGGGGCTTTTGGTATTAAAGGCCAATTTCTGAATTGGATTCAGTTTTTGTATGATAACGCGACCGACAAAATTAGTTATCTGGGAAAGTGCTCTCCTATTTTCCCAATAAAACGAGGTACGAGACAAAGGTGCCCCCTTTCACCTCTGCTGTTTGCCCTAATAATGGAACCATTCTTATCGGCTTTGCAGAATCAGGCCCAGATATCCCCTTTTGTATTTGGCTCAAATTCCCTTTAAATAACTGCTTATGCTGACGACATAGCAATATACTCTACAAATGTGTCTGAAGCAATGAAGGGTACTATAATAGAGGCAAAAAAATTTGGGATGGTTTCAGGATACAGGCTTAACACCAATAAGACCCAAATTGTTATGAATTATCAGTCACCTACTCCTGTATCGGGTGTATGCGAGGCAGCCACTTATTTAGGGGTAAAAATGTCGGCCAATGTAAATGCAATATGTGCTTTAAATTACGAACCACTATTAAAAGAAACCACTACTTCACTTAAGAAATGGCATAAATTGCCTTTAAGCATCATCGGCCGTATAAATCTGGTCAAAATGAAGATCCTGCCCAAATACTTATAGTTATTTCGCTCTATCCCTTTATGGGTAGATAATTCTTATTTTAACAGACTAGATGGCATCATCAGTAGCTTCATCTGGGGTTATAAAAAAGCCTGACGCGCTATTTTTTTACTTAAACTTCCATTTAACCAGGGTGGTCTAGATCTCCCAGATATTAAATTTTACTTTTGGTCTGCTTTTCTGACTCGCTTTCGTAGCTTGGTGAACCCCAAAAATAGTTTTTTCTACCACAAATTCATGCTGGGGGAGGATGCAAACATGTTCTTTTACAGACTAAACGACCCAAACTATTTTAAACGGGTGAAAAATTAAGACGGCACGGGACACTATCAGTATTTGGCGTGCTCTTCTTGTCAAATGTAAAGCTTCCTTATATCATCACAGAGCGCCTTTGTGGGCCAATCCTGGCTTTCCCGAAATATTCCACGACCAAGCTGGTATACATTTATCAGATCTTGGCATAAAATTGCTAGGGGGTCTGTATGATCATAGGGGTTTTATTACATTTGACAAGCTGAAGGACTATCATAACCTTACTGAGGGGGCTCGGTTCAAGTACTATTAGATCCGGGACTATTTTGTACGGAAGCTAGGTCTTTCGGCTATTTCGGATATCGACCTATGGAATTGTATATACAGGGAAACAGATAAGTCACTGATTAGTATTGGATATAGAATTCTCATAGGTTATAGAACTGATGACTGCTCGAAGCTAGCAGAGAAATGGAGCAGGAAACTTGAAATCGAAGTGGCGCCAAATATAATAGCCTCATCTTTAAACAGCATAAGTCGCTTCGTCCACTCCTCTAACCTCAAGCTACAACAATTTAAAACTATATGTCAGCTCTATTATACACCAGATAGAATATCGAAATGGGCAACTAATAACAGTAGTAGTGATCGCATTAAGTGTCCAAAATGCGCTCAAAGAGCAGCGGACATCAATAATATGTTTTTTATGTGCCCACAGTTAACTGAATTTTGGAAGGGAATAACTAAAGTCCTCTCTCAGAAGCTTGCACACCCAATTACATTAACATCTCTAGATGTGTTGGTTGGCATGTCTGCTGGGAGCGGGCTCCAGCTTGACCTGATGAATATCTTAATTACCTGTGCCAGACTCACAATAGCACAGGTCTGGATTCAACAAAACCCACCTACAGTTTTGGAGTGGAGGAGTCTGGTAAAAGAAATATATAGCATGGAACATGCTTTGGCTCTAACAAGGGGAATCCAAACTAAGCTGAAAGTGGAATGAATTTGGGGATCAATAATGTAAAAAGATTAACCTTTCTTTTTTCTAATGTCTTTGATTATCTATGATTGGATCTATTACCTTGCTTACTTGATTTATGGAATGATTTATTTCTGTATGTACTTATAAACTTTATTTCTTCCTCATGATGCTAATAAAAATATTTAAAATTAAAAAAAAAATGAATGCCCATAGATCCGTCAATGCTGACTCTAGAACTACAAATCCTAAGTGATCGGGTCACATGAACGTGCGTATGCGATGCAGTCACATAGTAACTGACCATCTTTCAACACACTGGTCCTGGTTAGAGGTAGTGCCAAACTGGTATTTATATGACAGCTATTAGGTGGGGCATTTCCTTCTCCCGCTGTGGAATGAAAGACAGCTGACTCTCCGCCAACAGGATATTTTTAAAAATGTCTATCATTCCTTTCTCCGTCACTCTCCGTCTGTCATTTGGTTTGTTGTGGGTCCTGTTAATTCAAATACAGGCTTGCTAGTTCACTGTTGTTGTTTAAATAGATACTTCCCAGTCCATCACTTGACCTGTACGTGAGTGAACAAGAGGACATCGTATGCTGGGGTCCGCAATAGATGAATACTTTGAAGTGCATGTTTTGGGTTTTGGCTTCATTTAACATTTAGAAATCCTTTTGCTTGAGGGCATACACCGCCCGGCCCAAAGCTGAGGTTGGCATCTCTAATAACTATGCGATTGGTACTGCCCTGTGAACAAACTCTTTCCATCAGAAATCCCTCTTTTCAACAGCACTCTGCCCAGTTGGACCCTTTTAATACGAGAACTCTCTGTCTCCAGCAATATATTGCCTGGCTTGGGGCCTGTCTCAGCTGGACGCCAATAAGGATTCAGGATTCATGTTGTAGGCCCTCATGCTAATAATGAGTGAGACACAGGAAACACTGGATACTGGGTGCAACTGGCCTCGAGTACGTGCGCTCGGCCACTTTTATTAGAGCTGTTTACCTGACCAGTGACATCAGTGGTGGGTGGGTGCTTAGTGTAGTTACATACAAACACTAGAACGCTGACTGACTCTGTGTCCTTACACATGTCTCCCTTGTTGAGTCAGTAGATTGTACTTGTGCTTTTAATGTATATTGCGATTGGATCAAATGGGCAGGCCGCGTTTTCCTCTTTCTCTTTCTCTTTCACTCTCGCTCCTGCCAAACAAGATTCCTTCCAGCACACTAAGCCAACACTTGGGTTGTGTGTGCATATTGAGCCCATCCATCTGTTTGTTTGCCTCATGGGAGTCAAGTCTGCTACCTTAATTGGTTGAGTTAACCCATTAAACACACTATGAAATCTTTAGCCTTATTGTTGTCTGTCACGTTTATGTTTGTGTTGGTTTAAACCGCACTTGTGTGCAATCACTTTATGAGTTGCATGGTTTGCATTGTTATGCATGCCACATCAAATAATTGGCATGCAGATTCTTACTATGTGTTTAATTTATTCACCTTGTAGGTGCGATTTTACCTTTATTCCTGAAGGTATCTACAATAATTTAGACAGATCCCCTGTGTTTGGTCATCTTTTTCAGACATCTCCACATAAGATTTCAACCATTGTGTAGATTAGGAGATTAAGGTCCTGATGAATTGCCACTAGATCTCTAAGACTGACATAGACATGAAACATGTTGGCCCACCAGCTATCATAGATCATCATTTCTGATGATAGCAACCACTTTTTTAATCGAGGAAGGTGGACTCGCTCATTAAAACTTTTTTAGAGGACTGCTTCACCTATTTAAACCTGCACTATCTCACTCATAAACACATCAAACACACCAATCTTCACTTGTAGCACCCACCTCCAGACTTCATATACGGAAAAAAGAAAAGCTCTCCAGTAAAGAGCCCCCTCGTGAGTGCCCGTTGGGCATTGCAGCACCAGACCAACGCGAAGCACACCTGATGATGAAGCATGACACTCAATTGGCTGTTTGAGGGTACTTGCAACTGAAGAATCATGTTTCCTGCTGAGTCTCCAGGTTAACACCGACCTGTCTTCTTCAATAGGAACTGCACACCCTTTCATCTATAGTGAATGAGCCTACATCACTTGCAGGACCAATGGGATAGTTGCATACAGCCGCGGTCCGTGCAAGTAACATCGGTGGGGCCAGTTGGAGGGGGATTGCGAGGGACAATGCAGAGGGACAATGTAATAAATACTTAATTTTCTCTCATTATCGTCTATCGGAATCCCTCCCCCCCAACCCGGCCCCACCACTGTTACCTGCAATGACAGCGGCTGGTTGCATAAATGCATAATAAACAATCCTGCATCTGATCGACTGGTATATCAAATGTAGTTAGAAATGTTAGCAGGGAAACAATGTAGGTATCAAACTTGGTATAGGTCAGGCAACCAGGGAGTTCTATTGGACAATAGAGGAGACTTCACATATTGATCTCAGGAAATCTCTGCTGGATCATACAGACGTTGTGACGAAAGATTCAAAAAAGGTGTCTTACTTGGCATGGTGGTGCCAACAAAGTTAAAATGAATTAGGCGTTGTAAAAAAGACACAGAGTTCTATTCAGACAGTGATAGAGATCCTAGGAAATGGAAGAAAGAAGAATTGTAAACTGTTGGCTTATCATTTAGGTAAAATGGAAGGGGTAAAAAAATAAAACATAAGATGTTAGGCACCAGGCAACAACTCTTCACAAAGAAAGACCTGAGACTATTGTGCAGTTTTCTATATTTTATCAAAGTCTTTACAAAGGATTGTGCGGTATGTCTAAGACTGACGAGTTTCTTTTTTCTCTATAGTTGTCCATGGTATGTGGGCTTGGATCAACCAATCACAGGTCAAGCAGTGAATGAAGCCATTCATTCTTTAAAAGATTAATGATCACTGCGTCTAGGTGAGTTTACTGGTTTTTCCCACACTTTAAGAGAAGAGACTTAGCTAGTTTCATGGGTAATATTCAATACCATTTACTACTGAAATTAAGGATGCATTAATTGCTGGAATTCTAAAGAGAACTGGAGCTTGATGTACTGTGCTAACTGAAGGCTTAAATCAACAACTACAAAACACTGACTGTGGTATGCGCAGGCATATTAAGGAAAGTTGTCAACAAAGTATTTGGGAAGGATCAGAGGAGGATTAAAACAAGCATTTACAATGCAATGGTCTCAGAAATATTATAGGTAGAGCTATTGGCATTGCTTATTATTTTTTTATTTATTTTTTTATCCCTAAGTAAATGTTATTGTCATTTCTGTTGCCAATAGCTTAAGTGTTTGCATATGTGTTACATATTGCATTAGACATATTGCATTAGCAGAGAGAGAGTGAGGTAGCGAGATAGAGAGGTATTGAAATAGAGAGTGAGTGATGTAGTGAGAGAGTGAGGTAGATAGAGAGTGAGGTAGTGATGGAGAGTGATGTTGTGAGGTAGTGAGATAGAGAAAGATTGATGTATTGAAAGAGAGAGTGAAGTAGTGAGTGTTAGTGATGTTGTGAGGTATTAAGATAGAAACATAGTGATGTAGTGAGATAGTGAGGTAGTGAAAGAGAGAGTGTAAGTGTTAGTGTATTTGAGAGTGAGGTAGTGAGATAGAGTGAATTAGTAATTTAGAAAGAGAGAGTGAAGTTGTGAGGTAGTGAGAGAGTGATGTAGTTATTTTTTGAGAGTGTGTGGTGATATAGTGAGGTAGTGAGAGAGAGATAGAAATAGATAGAGTGATGTAGTGATAGAGAGGAAGTGAGATAGAGAGAGAGTGAATTTTGAGTAGTGTGTTAGAGTGAGAGATAGTTACTGTTGTAGTGATATTGTGTTGCTGTGAGAAAGAGAGAGTTGAGTAGTGAGTTAGAGAGTTAGTGAGAGAGTGTAGTATAGTGAGAGATAGTGAGGTAGTGAGAGATAGTGAGGTAGTGAGAGATAGAGATGTAGTGAGAGTATTAGTGAGAGAGTTAGAGAGAGAGAGAGTGACGTAGTGAGAGGTGTGGGGGAAGAGAGTGGTGTGGGGGAAGAGAGTGGTGTGGGGTAAGAGAGTAGTTTGGGGGAAGAGAGTAGTTTGGGGGAAGAGAGTGGTTGGGGGAAGAGAGTGTTGTGGGGGAAGAGAGTGGTGTGGGGGAAGAGAGTGGTGTGGGGAAGAGAGTAGTTTGGGGGAAGAGAGTAGTTTGGGGGAAGAGAGTGGTTGGGGGAAGAGAGTGGTGTGGGGGAAGAGAGTGGTGTGGGGTGAAGGACCGGGTTTTTAGAACCCAGCAGCGTCAGGGAGAACGCCTGAAACCTTCGAGTTCCCCTGTCTTGGCAAACAGAGACACGGGATACTTCTTGATGACGTCAAAGACCAAAGTTTATTGGCTGCAACCAGGAACAGAGATCTACGAAGTACACACGGGTAGTTCGTCAGAGACTGCACAAATTAGATAAGCGGAGCATGGTCTTTTATGCCAAAAATAAAGCCTCAGGCAACATTCCAATTTACATTCGGTGCATCAAAAACTGACCAATGACAGTGTAACATTTCAAAAGTAGCGAATGATGACAGTCAAAGACAATCACATTTTCCATTGTCCAGCCCACCAGAAATGACCACGCACATTCCCTGTTTCCTGTTCGATCAGGCCAGACAAACCCTTCGACCCAAATTAATGATTATGTCGTAAAGGAAAGGCAGAAACAGATTGGAAAGGAGATAGAAAGGTGGGAGCAGTGTACCATAAACTCGGGCATTGTCCTGCTCTTTGATCTTTATCAGACCAGCTGCTGAACAAGGAACTGGCTCAGCGAGGTCAGCCTCGGGCTAGGAGTCAGTTCGACCAGGTCACCCAGAAGTCAGCTAAGGCGTACGTGTCTCAAGGACTCGCTCGGCCACAGTCATCGGGCCTATGTTAGGGCAACCACACAAAATGGCTGCCGTATACAAAATGGAACCCGAAGATTCAAACTAAATCCTTGAATACAGAGTGTTCTCCTATATCGATTCATACGAAAACACTCAGACACGCTACGCTCGCCATTTGCGGTCTGCTGACACCAAAATCGTCCATTTCCGACGATCTTTATTGAACGGATTCGGAACCAACGAACCCAGTTCGTAAACCACGGAACCACAGACCCTCCTTTTGCCCGATCATAGGCAACAAACCCAAACCCATGTTAATCTGAATCTGGATCTATATTCATCAGGTCATCGATATGCTGCTGTAGCATCATCCTATTACTGAGTATCTCTCTATGGACAGGTTTCCGTGCACACGAAGTGGCACAATGGCCACAAATAGCAGGAGCACACTGCACGCAGAGACAAAACATAAAGAGGATTGCTAAGACCATCCCAATAACCATCAAAATCTTCCAACCCCAAGTGGATATCAATCCCCATAACCATCCCATCAAAGACCAATCCCCTTTGTCCAAATGGACAGTATCGGAGATTTTATACAATTTGGAAATGGCCTGGAAGACTGATGGAGCATTGTCTGGAATGAAAACGCAGCAGCTCGATTGAATCAGTTTACAAACTCTACCTCGATCTGCTAGAATAACGTCTAGGGCAACTCTATTCTGAAGTGTCATAAGTCTATCCGACTGGAGCTCAGCAGTCAGATTACCAAGGGCACCAGCAGTTTCTACTATGGTGGACTCAACCACTCTCGTCAACTGACGAATATTCCTACTGTTAGCCATAGGTCCCCAGAACGGCAGAAAACCCTTAAAGAAATCTCCCAACCCTTGCCCTGCAGTGTCTTCTTGACTAAAGACACCTCTAGCAACTCGCATCTTATGGTAATCTGCCGCAGCTGTAAAGGTGGGAGGTAACAGAAAGGAAACAAAACATGTGCCCGAGAAGTCGGGGGCAACCATGTATATGCTTTGTCGTAGCAAACAAAGTAGGTACCCTTAGCAGCTAGGAACGCTGGGGAAGACTGAGACGCAAATACATAAGTCTCAGTGCAAACACTCTTCCCTAACTGGTCCTTCGGATTACCGTTGCCCTGCAGACAATAGTGGCCCCGATGGGGCACTATCCAAATCGGTGGAGAACTTTTCGCTTGCTGGTTAACACTCAGACTAACTCCATATCCAGTAACGTTCCAACCACTATATGGTTGTCTCTCATCTTTCGGAATAGTCTCAACTGCATTAGTCACTTTAACCATGTCGACTATGCCTCTAGCTAAAGCACTATTCTTCGGATTGTCTTTCGGTGAAGGTAGGGGGTAGACGCTATGGGCATAAATAAACATTGTTCTGTAAGCCCGAATCGAACCATTTAAACTAAAGGGCAGGACTAAATAAGGAATACCCTTATCGGTTGTATGAGGCATCAAACCCCAAATCCAACAGTTTGTCGTATTCATCACTAACTGGTGTTGGTGCAGAAGTTGTATGAAGGAATTGTTAGCAAATTCCAATCGCCTGACTACCTCATGTTCAGGCAAAGGATGAAAAGAATGAGAAGAAATAGTGGGTGAAGGTGTAGGTTGCACAATGTTATTAACCGTCATTTTAAGAACAAATGTTACATAACCAGTTATTAATATTATAAGGCTCAATAATAGAAATAAACATGATATCAAAAAACATCTCTTCAATATTAATTTGCATATTCGTTTTCTAAAAGTCAGTGTCTGTACAGGTCTCTCCAACTCAAAGAAATCCATCCTAAACTAAATGTGCTGCCCGTGGTGGTTGGTTGATTCTGCTCCAGAGTGCCTCTGTTAAACCCAGGAAGGCTGCCTCGGGCCAACAGAACCCTCGACCTAGTGTCTCAGGCTTGCACTCCCAAGACTGGAGCAACCGCGACCCTAGCAGCAAGAACCGGATGGCGGTTCAAGAAAAACAAAAATGAGTAGATCCTTGGTGGAGAGTTAACCTGCAAACGGAAAAAAAATCAATCTTTATTAGTTTTTTTATTTGTCCAAAACTCTTGATCTCAGATTATAACGATTTCTTCCAGCTAATTCTTGGTCAGCGAACAAAAGATAAGGCTCGGTAGTGTCCAATCGATCTGCAGGAGATACTGATGCTTGTAAAATTCTGTCGCTTTCTTTCTCTGAGTTCGTTCCAATCAATCTAGCATCGCTGAACGGTATAAACCGTGGGACAACTTCTGTTTCAGAGTCCGCAAGTCCCTCCTGGACCCACGTATCATAAGGCAAGGGCAAAGGTGCCCTTTTGGTATGCGATCCGGGAATCCAGTTTCGTTTACCCTGCACTCGTACCGCAGATCTTGTTGACAGGAGCACTTGATAGGGCCCAGTCCAGCGGGGCTGTTCGTTTTTGGTCCGCTGAAAATTACGCACAAAGACCCAGGAGCCAGGTTCGATGGAGTGCCCTGGATCCTCTGAAGCTTGTGGAAGACTGTCATGCACCTCTTGGCGTAAAACACTCATTTTAGTTGTCAGTTCACGCAAATAATCAATCAGCACAGGATACTCGAGATCTCTAAATCTCGTTGGTCTTGGTACGCCCCAAATGTTCGCTGGGCGACCAAACGGTACGTACGGACTCAAACCCATTCGTGAATGCACAGTCATCCTTGTAGACAGAAGTGCTAATGGCAAGGCATCTGGCCATTGTAAACCAGTGCTCTCTTGAATTTTGGCCAATTTCAACTTAAGAGTGCCATTATAGCACTCGACTAAACCAGCTGATTGGGGTGGTTTGCAGCGTGGAATTTCTGCCTAATCCTGAGACCCTCACACACTCTCTTCATAACTTGACCCACAAATTCACTCCCATTATCACTCCAGATGATTCTCGGCATTCCAAATCTCGGGAAAAATTCTTTTATCAAGGCTTTTGCTGTGGACAAGGCAGTGTTGTCTTTAAGGGGGTGAGCTTCTACCCATCTAGAAAAGGAGCAAACAACCACTAACACATATTTCAAGTTGTTGCATCTCTCCATATGGATAAAATCTAGCTGCAAGGCCTCGAACGGATACGTAGGAGGAACAAAATGACCAGCTGGTGTTGGAGTTCCCTTACCAGGATTATGCATCAAACATACCATACAGTTTCTGACCAAATTCTCTGCACATTTGGGAATCCCCACATTCTGCCAAACTGGGGCCAACAACTTGCAAATCCCTTTCACACTAATATGTGCCATTCCATGAGCCATTGTAACAACCGGAAGCACATACGCATTAGGCAACAACCATCTCTGATGTTCTGACAAATCAGTCCAACAACCATTCAAATCCAATCTACCCTTACTCTCTCTCCATTCATCCAACTCTTTCTCTGTGTCTCACTCTGAAAAGATTTCACGCTCTCAATAGTATCTTCACACATACTCTTCTCTGGAACCCATCTCGCTGGACCCGCAACATACATTCGACTCATCATGTTTCTAGCCGTTTCTTTCGCAACTTCATCCGCAAACGCATTACCACGACCAACATCATCCGTAACCTTTTTATGGGCACTGCATTTCACAATCGCGACTTGCAGTGGTGGCGTAAGAGATTCGAGGAGTTCATTCACCAGTTGTCCATGTTGTATCTTCGTACCATGCGATGTCAAAAATCCACGTTCACTCCACAAACGTCCAAAGCTATGAGCCACGCCAAATGCATACTGACTATCCGTATACACATTCACTCGTTTTCCTTTTGCCAACACACATGCTCTCGTAAGTGCAATCAATTCAGCCGCTTGTGCGGAGTTATGTGGGATACGTGCAGTTTTAACAACCGTATGCAAAGTCGTCACAGCATAGGCTGCAGTCGTATCACCATTCGGTAACTTAAAGCACGAACCATTAACCCACAAAGCATCATCACAATCAGGAAGAGGAGTGTCCCTAAGGTCCACTCTCCCTTTCATCTCTTCTTCGGTTCTTAGAAAACAATCATACTGTTCTTCACTATCGTCATCTGTCTCAAGCGAAATCTGCAACAATGTAGCAAGGTTTAAGGTATTACACCTTCTTATATGCACATGACTCGCTAACAATGTCAACTCATACCCTGACAACCGAGCACTAATTAAGTGCTGTGTCTTGGTACGATTCAACAAGGTATCCACTGCATGTGGAACCATGACCACTAACGTATTATCCATAACCAAACCAGCAGATTGTCGAATTGAAACAGCCGCTGCCGCCGTAGCTCTCAAGCAACTCGGCAACGCTCTAGCTACAGGATCCAAAGTTGACGAAAAGTACGCACATGGGCGTTGCTTATCGCCAAACTGCTGAGTCAAAACCGACAATGCACATCCCTCTCTCTCGTGGACATACAATGTGAAAGGCTTACTGTAGTCGGGAGTACCCAACACAGGAGCCGAACACAGCGCATTACGTAGTTCAGAAAAGCTCTTTTGACATTCGTCACTCCAAGGAATAGGATTTGGAGTATCCTTAACAGTAAGAGCTATCAAAGGCTTCGCTAACAGAGAAAAATTGGAAATCCACTGTCTACAGTACGACGTAATACCCAAAAACGCACGTACTTCTCTCTGTGTCGTAGGAACACTCATTTTCGCAATGGCTTGAATTCTTTCTGGGGTCAATTTCCTTCCCTCCTTCGATAAGAGGTGACCTAGGTAGGTAACTTCTTGTCGACAGAATTGTAATTTCGAGAGAGAAACTTTATGGTGACAATCAGATAAGTGTTGCATTAAAGACAAAGTGGCATCCTTACAAATCTCTTCAGTATCTGCGGCAACTAGCAAATCGTCAACATACTGGATAAGGGCTGCACCCTCAGATAAAACCAACAAATCAAGTTGTGTCTTCAAAGCTTGACTGTAAATCGATGGACTCTCACAATAGCCTTTTAGGAGCACGCTTAAAGCGGAAACTTCGTCCTCCTTAAGAGAATACGAAAATATCCCTGCTCTCCATGGCAATCGGGATGCTGAAGAAAGCATTCTTCAAGTCAATCACCGAGAACCAGGTGGCAGAAGCCGGAATCAAAGTCAATAATGCAGTAATGTCAGGCACAACAGGAAATTGTGGAACAACAATCTTGTTCACTTCACGAAGATCAATAACAAATCTATATACAGGAGGCTGTGAAGGATCAGTTCTCTTCAGAACCGGCAAAACAGGACTATTGCACACGTTACCTTGCGTCTCTTCAATAACACCTTTATCAATCAGATCATAAATGATCGCTAAAAGTGCACGCTCACCATCACTCAAAATGCGATACTGTGGAATGCGCGGTAACTTAGCATTCACCTTCAGTGTGACAACATATGGGGGAATATCTAACAGGCCCACATCATTCGGACCCGTAGCCCACAGTGAATCTGGTAATAAAGACAATTCCGATGGAAGACAATCTTTCGATATATATATTGGAGAGATCACATTCTCACCCAAAGTAAGATGTACTCCTGATGGAGAACAGTACAAAGTCGCATACAATCTCTTCAACAAGTCTAAACCCAGCAAATTCTCATTACAACCTGTAGTCAAAAGAAGGGGTGCTTCAAACCTACGAGGACCAACAGAAAGGGGCAATGGGGCAGAAATCGGATTCGTAACGGGGGCGCCAGAAAAACCTACAGAAACATTATTAAAGCCAGACAAAGGTGCGCCAGGGAGCTTAGAATGCATAATCGAACTCTTCGTAGCACCAGTGTCTAGCAGAAAAGGCTCTGACACACCTGATGCAATCACCTCCACGTAAGGTCCGTTCTGATCTACTGGAACTGAAACAACTCCCTCTCTTTGTCCATGGCTGTCCTAACAATCATTACCAAGTGCTTCATCACCCTCAACATAGTAATCGTCCACATAGTACTGTGCTGTCCTACCAGACAAATTCTGCTGTTGGTCAAAACTATTCATCAAATTTTGTGGAGGCAAAGGGCACGCGTTCTGCCCACGACCTCTACCTCTAGGTGCTTGCTGAGCACCTCTACCTCTCACACCAGGAGCACTGTTCCCTCATTGCAGCAAAACCGGACAACTATTCTTGTAATGACCTTCTTCTCTACAATACGCACACTGATTAGGGCCATACGGAAAACGCTGTTGAGGAGTCTAGTCTCTTTGCGAGTTCCTCGAATACTGTTGTGGCTGCTGGTAATCACGTTGATTATTAACACGGGGCGGATAAGCTTGTTGTAGAAGAACTTTAGTCTTCAATTCCTTAGTCTTCTTGTCCGCTTTCACTAACTCATCCTTACGTCTATTCTCATTGTACTGAGCCGTAGCTAAAATCTGCGCCGATGTAGAAACAGGCCAAGCACTCTCAGAATCCTTCAACTTAGTGCATAACTCAGGAAGAAGATTGTGTACAAACTTGTCGACAAACAATCTCTGGCCACCCTCGGGAGCCATATCCTGACCACTATGATCGACGAACGTTTCCTCGAAACGCGAAAAGAAGTCCGACACAGTCTCATCTTTCTTCTGCTTACATGCTTACAACTTATCCCAATTCACACGTACTTCAGGCATCAAAGTCTTCATAAAAGTAATAATCCTACCAGGAAGTTCAGTAATGATATTTTCAGGTTTAGCACCTCCAACTTGTCTATCATTCGCAGCGACAAGGTTCACCCACGAATCACCCAATTCATTATCATGATCTGTATGTCGAATGACATTCCAGATGGGCTGTGGAACAACATTCCCA
Source organism: Lissotriton vulgaris (assembly GCF_964263255.1). Classification (NCBI taxonomy): domain Eukaryota; kingdom Metazoa; phylum Chordata; class Amphibia; order Caudata; family Salamandridae; genus Lissotriton; species Lissotriton vulgaris. The sequence continues at coordinate 626,915 of NW_028243022.1, forward strand.
AACAACATATCTATGTCCGCCAAATTCATGATGCACAAACTCACTGTGTGTTTAAGCTCTTTATAATATCCCGCTGGATTTTTCCGTGGATCAGGCAAGGTCTGTTTAAGCGTTAAAACTTCAGCACGCTTCCATGGAACATGTACCCATACTCTCTGAAAGTGCGCAACAACAGGTGGAACAACAGTCGCATCAGCAGGTCTCCAAACTGGAGGAACCTCTCGCATCGGATACTGACACGCTTGTCTCCCAACTGACGAATCAGGCTCGAGCAATCGTTCAGAAGGAACATTACTTCGGAATGACAGTAATGTTGACACCGCTCTCTCGATGTCGAGGAGACTCACGATCGTTCCTTTTGCAAATTCGGAACGCAACCGGAACAGCTCTTCAGGAGCTTTACCCACTTCGTTCGTCCATTGTTCATGGAGGAAAGCACACATGATCTCGAAAACATAACGTTGCTTTGGTGCTTCCCATTGCCGGAAAACATCAATAATACCCTCAAGATCGTACTGGGACGCATACGTAACCCATCTACGCACCATGTGATCTAGAACCACTCGTTCATCTGTATCAGGCAATTGACTACGCAGCTGTCTACGCTCACTCACAGGAGACATACCTAATTGTCCCAACCAAGGAGTCAGGAAACCAGAAAAAGCAGCGGTCATCCGCTGTCTAGGAGAAGGAGTAGTCGGAAGAACAAGGGGAGACGAAACAGTAGTAGAAGAATCCAAAGTCGGAACAGATACAGAAGCAGTAGGGACAGGCATAGAAGCAGCAGTCGTAGAAAAGGGCAAAGTTGGCGGCCCCTGAGGAGGCTGCGCCAAAGGAACAGTATCCGGCAAAGGAGCTGGCTGTAGAGGAATCACAGGAGGCAAAACAACCGGCAGTTGCACAGCCACAGCTGGTGGCGGTGGTGCCGTAGCATTCTGCACATAAGGTGGCGGTGAATTTAACAGATGCAACATTAAAGGATCTTTCGTAAGATCTTTCTCGTCCTTTTGTTCTTTAGACGGCAAGACTGGATAGCACCTATCTACCGCTAACTTCCTCACTCTAAGCATCTGTTCACTTTCTTGCTCTTCTTTATTATCTCTGTACGCAATGGCAGCTTGCACCATTGACATACCTCTCTTATTCTTTTTCGCTAATTTTATTTCTTTCTGTTTGGCTTCGAGGTTATCTAAAATTTCAGTTTCAAAACTACCGTAACGGGGCCACTGTAGGACACCGTCACTCTTCGTATATTTTACCCAGATCTCATTATAACTAATAGGACCTCCACCATGCTTCACATACAACTCGTATGTAGGAGTTCCGATTGGATGAACCGGGAATCCTTCAATGCACCACAACTAAACAAGTTTCTAAAACTGCGAAAACCAGGCATCTTGCTCACTAGTCTAGCTTCAAACAACAAGGGGAATCTTGAAACGATAATCTCGTGAATACACGAATCCCTTGGCTTTGGGGCCTGCAGGTACCAAATCAAAGCTATCCACTCAAGGATACAAAACAAACTAAGGACTGGGAGACGCTCCGCTTATACTTAACTGAAATGTCGATGGCGTCACCAGAAGACCCGTCAATCGTCTCGCTCTACAAACGTCTAAGGCTCCAAAACAGGGCGACAGTCAGGGGGGCAGTCCTTCATAGCCGTCGGAAAGCGGGAAACCTAGCAGCAAAGACTTTCGGACCACGACGACATACAGGGGTCGATGAAGTGGCTGACCTTCCTCCATAATTTTCTTTACGAAGCTTCTCACAAACCTCTGGCTTGGACCGGTACCGCTGAAGTCGCCCCACGTTGGGCGCCAACTGAAGGACCGGGTTTTTAGAACCCAGCGGCGTCAGGGAGAACGCCTGAAACCTTCAAGTTCCCCTGTCTTGGCAAACAGAGACACGGGATACTTCTTGATGACGTCAAAGACCAAAGTTTATTGGCTGCAACCAGGAACAGAGATCTACGAAGTACACACGGGTAGTTCGTCAGAGACTGCACAAATTCGATAAGCGGAGCATGGTCTTTTATGCCAAAAATAAAGCCTCAGGCAACATTCCAATTTACATTCGGTGCATCAAAAACTGACCAATGACAGTGTAACATTTCAAAAGTAGCGAATGACGACAGTCAAAGACAATCCCATTTTCCGTTGTCCAGCCCACCAGAAATGACCACGCACATTCCCTGTTTCCTGTTCGATCAGGCCGGACAAACCCATCATAAACCCTTCAACCCAAATTAATGATTATGTCATAAAGGAAAGGCAGAAACAGATTGGAAAGAAGATAGAAAGGTGGGAGCAGTGTACCATAAACTCGGGCATGTCCTGCTCTTTGATCTTTATCAGACCAGCTGCTGAACAAGGAACTGGCTCAGGGAGGTCAGCCTCGGACTAGGAGTCCGTTCGGCCAGGTCACCCAGAAGTCAGCTAAGGCGTACGTGTCTCAAGAACTCGCTCGGCCACAGTCATCGGGCCTATGTTAGGGCAACCACACAAAATGGCTGCCGTATACAAAATGGAACCCGAAGGTTCAAACTGAATCCTTGAATAGAGAGTGTTCTCCTATATCGATTCATGCGAAAACACTCAGACACGCTACACTCTCCATTTGCGGACTGCTGATACCAAAATCGTCCATTTCCGACGATCTTTATTGAACGGTTTTGGAACCAACGAACCCAGTTCGTAAACCACGGAACCACAGGGGGAAGAGAGTGGTGTGGGGGAAGAGAGTGGTGTGTGGGAAGAGAGTGGTATGGGGGAAGAGAGTGGTGAGGGGGAAGAGAGTTTCACGGTTGTAGCTCCTCGGGATCGGAGAGATGCTCTAAAGGGGTCCACCTCCAGACGTCCATGCACTCTGGTGTACCATACACATACAGAGTGCGAAGGCAGTCAGGCGAGGGAAAAGTCGGAGTTAAACAACCCCTGGGAATCAGGTCCTGTAACAAAACAAAGAGGACACGTATCAGACACACTCCCTCTCCTACATTGATATCTAATGCATGGAATGGATACAGAACGGTACCTGACATCTTTCAGGAGGTGACCCCTTCCCGTCTCAGCTCCTGCGAAGGACTCAGGGGCGTAGGGAAATAACGACCTCAGAGAGAACGGGAACTGCTGACTCCTCAGTTCAGAGAAGAAGAAAAACAAAATCCTCCCACCTGGGGAATCACTAACGTGGTGATCAAAGATACAAATTATCCAAAGCAAGAGGCAACCCTGCTAGTCTAGAAATCAACAACAAAATCAAGAAACAGATAAGAGTTCCAAGAGGGGGCAAATCCAGCGTCTCTTGACTCTAACTAAGAAGAGCTCCAAAAGCAATGGAGTGCGCACTCAGCCGAGTGCCAAACATGAGGGCGTTGAGTTTGTGAGAACGCAGAGGGTGCAATCCTGCGTCTCTTGCGTCTCACCAAAATAATCAGGATGGCAGTACCAGCCGGTATTGCCGCAAAACAAAGAGAGCTTCCTGGTGCGAGCGCGGAGGGGGCAATCCGGCGTCTCATGCGACACACACTACACCAGAAGGACAGAACCCGCCGGTATCTGTCAAGGAGTCTTTGCGTGGTAGCGCGGAGGGGGCAATCTGGCGTCTCTCGCGTCACCCACAGAAACCAGTAGTCTGGCCAGAATGCGGAGGGGGCAATCCTGCGTCTCACGGAAGCCCCTTCTCAAGGAAGACAGCACCAGCCGGTGCTGCCGAGAAGATCGGTGATGATGCGGAGGGGGAAATTCCGGCGTCTCTCGCCACCACTCACCGCAAACGAAGATGGCAGCCCAGCCGGTACCTGCCAAGAAAAGTAATCGTGGTTCAGCCGAACCACGCAGCAAAGCCTTGCTCCACAACCACGGAACAAGCAAACGGGAACAGGTAACCAGGGAGCAGGAACTCCGTCAAACTCCGCAAAACTCCGCAGGGACAGGGCGTCCGCTACCTGCCTCTCGGAATGACGAATCACGTGCATCGGTTGTTGGCTCCCATGATTCTTTATGCTTTCTGTGGCCCGTCCCACTCTCCTAAGCATTCTGGGAGACTTAATTCTTTCAATTCAGGCAGGCACATCCGTCAGATCCTGACAGAGAGTGGTGTGTGGAAGAAAGTGGTGTGGGGAAGAGAGAAAGCAACACAGAAAGCGAACACAAACAGAGAGAATATAAGCAAAAATTACAAAATGGCTTACCTGCCTGTCCTTGCATCACGAAGAAAGCGGGAAAGGCACTACTGCAAACGGAGCGCACAGGACACGGACACACCGGGTAAAGGGGTCCATACACTACGGGATGGTGACGCTGACAAATAGGACAGGACAAACAGCACACAGGACACAGGGAAACACAGAAAGCAAACACAAAAAGAGAGAATCTAAGCCAAAAAATACAAAATGGCTTACCTGCTGGTCCTTGCACCACAGAGAAAGACGGACAGCCACAACTGCAAACAGAGCTCACAGGACACAGGCACACCGGGAAAAGGGGTCCATACACGACGGGATGGTGACGCTAACAAATCGGACGGGACAAACAGCTCACAGGACACAGGGAAACATAGAAAGCAAACACAAAAAGATAGAATATAAGCAAAAATTTCAAAATGGCTTACCTGCCAGTCCTTGCATCACGGAGAAAGCGGGAAAGCCACTACTGCAAACGGAGCGCACAGGACACGGACACACAGGGAAGACAAATAGGACGGGACAAACAGCTCACAGGACACATAGGACGGGACAAACAGCTCACAGGACACAGGGAAACATAGAAAGCAAACACAAAAAGAGAGAATGTAAGCACAAATTACAAAATGGCTTACTTGCTGGTCCTTGCATCACGGAGAAAGCGGGACAGCCACTACTGCAAATGGAGCGCACAGGACACGGACACACCGGGAAAAGGGGTCCATACACGACGGGATGGTGACGCTGACAAATTGGATGGGACAAACAGCACATAGGACACATCGAACGGGACAAACAGCTCACAGGACACAGGGAAACATAGAAAGCAAACAGAAAAAGAGAAAATGTAAGCAAAAAATACAAAATGGCTTCCCTGCCGGTCCTTGCATCATGGAGAAAGCGGGATGCCACTACTGCAAACTGAGCTCACAGGACACGGGCACACCGGGAAAAGGGGTCCATACACTACGGGATGGTGACGCTGACAAATAGGACCCGACAAACAGCACACAGGACACAGGGAAACACAGAAAGCAAACACAAAAAGAGAGAATCTAAGCCAAAAAATACAAAATGGCTTACCTGCTGGTCCTTGCACCACGGAGGACAGCCACAACTGCAAACAGAGCTCACAGGACACAGGCACACCGGGAAAAGGGGTCCATACACGACGGGATGGTGACGCTAACAAATCGGACGGGACAAACAGCTCACAGGACACAGGGAAACATAGAAAGCAAACACAAAAAGATAGAATATAAGCAAAAATTTCAAAGTGGCTTACCTGCCGGTCCTTGCATCACGGAGAAAGCGGGAAAGCCACTACTGCAAACGGAACGCACAGGACACGGACACATTGGGAAGACAAATAGGACGGGAGAAACAGCTCACAGGACACATAGGACTGGACAAACAGCTCACAGGACACAGGGAAACATAGAAAGCAAACACAAAAAGAGAGAATGTAAGCAAAAATTACAAAATGGCTTACCTGCTGGTCCTTGCATCGCGGAGAAAGCGGGACAGCCACTTCTGCAAATGAAGCGCACAGGACACGGACACACCGGGAAAAGGGGTCCATACATGACGGGATGGTGACGCTGACAAATCGGATGGGACAAACAGCACACAGGACACATCGGACGGGACACATCGGACAGGACAAACAGCTCACAGGACACAGGGAAACATAGAAAGCAAACACAAAATGGCTTCCCTGCCGGTCCTTGCATCACAGAGAAAGCAGGACGGCCACTACTGCAAACGGAGCTCACAGGACACGGGCACACCGGGAAAAGGGGTCCATACACGACGGGATGGTGACGCTGACAAATCGGACGGGACAAACAGCACACCGGACACATCAGACAGGACAAACAGCTCACAGGACACAGGGAAACATAGAAATCAAACACAAAAAGATAAAATGTAAGCAAAAAATACAAAATGGCTTCCCCGCGGGTCCTTGCATCACGGAGAAAGCGCGACGGCCACTACTGCAAACGGAGCTCACAGGACATGAGCACACCGGGAAAAGGGGTCCATACACGACGGGATGGTGACGCTGACAAATCGGACGAAACAAACAGCACCAGGACACATTGGACGGGACAAACAGCTCACAGGACAACATAGAAAGCAAACACAAAAAGAGAAAATGTAAGCAAAGAATACAAAATGGCTTACCTGCCGGTCCTTGCATCACGGAGAAAGCGGGACAGCCACTACTGCAAATGGAGCGCACAGGACATGGACACACCGGGAAAAGGGGTCCATACACGTAGGGATGGTGACGCTGACAAATCGGATGGGACAAACAGCACACAGGACACATCGAACGGGACAAACAGCTCACAGGACACAGGGAAACATAGAAAGCAAACAGAAAAAGAGAAAATGTAAGCAAAAAATATAAAAGGGCTTCCCTGCCGGTCCTTGCATCACGGAGAAAGCGGGACGGCCACTACTGCAAACGGAGCTCACAGGACACGGGCACACCGGGAAAAGGGGTCCATACACTGCGGGATGGTGATGCTGACAAATAGGACCGGACAAACAGCACACAGGACACAGGGAAACACAGAAAGCAAACACAAAAAGAGAGAATCTAAGCCAAAAAATACAAAATGGCTTACCTGCTGGTCCTTGCACCACGGAGAAAGACGGACAGCCACAACTGCAAACAGAGCTCACAGGACACAGGCACACCGGGAAAAGGGGTCCATACACGACGGGATGGTGACGCTAACAAATCGGACGGGACAAACAGCTCACAGGACACAGGGAAACATAGAAAGCAAACACAAAAAGATAGAATATAAGCAAAAATTTCAAAATGGCTTACCTGCCGGTCCTTGCATCATGGAGAAAGCGGGAAAGCCACTACTGCAAACGGAGCGCACAGGACACGGACACACCGGGAAGACAAATAGGACGGGACAAACAGCTCACAGGACACATAGGACGGGACAAACAGCTCACAGGACACAGGGAAACATAGAAAGCAAACACAAAAAGAGAGAATGTAAGCAAAAATGACAAAATGGCTTACCTGCCGGTCCTTGCATCACGGAGAAAGCGGGACAGCCACTACTGCAAATGAAGCGCACAGGACACGGACACACCGGGAAAAGGGGTCCATACATGACGGGATGGTGACGCTGACAAATCGGATGGGACAAACAGCACACAGGACACATCGGACAGGACAAACAGCTCACAGGACACAGGGAAACATAGAAAGCAAACACAAAAAGAGAAAATGTAAGCAAAAAATACAAAATGGCTTCCCTGCCGGTCCTTGCATCACAGAGAAAGCGGGACGGCCACTACTGCAAACAGAGCTCACAGGACACGGGCACACCGGGAAAAGGGGTCCAGACACGACGGGATGGTGACGCTAACAAATCGGACTGGACAAACAGCACACAGGACACATCAGACGGGACAAACAGCTCACAGGACAAAGGGGAAACATAGAAAGCAAACACAAAAAGATAAAATGTAAGCAAAAAATACAAAATGGCTTCCCTGCGGGTCCTTGCATCACGGAGAAAGCGGGACGGCCACTACTGCAAACGGAGCTCACAGGACACGAGCACACCGGGAAAAGGGGTCCATAAATGACGGGATGGTGACGCTGACAAATCGGACGAAACAAACAGCACCAGGACACATCGGACGGGACAAACAGCTCACAGGACAACATAGAAAGCAAACACAAAAAGAGAAAATGTAAGCAAAGAATACAAAATGGCTTACCTGCCGGTCCTTGCATCACGGAGAAAGCGAGACGGCCACTACTGCAAAGGGAGCTCACAGGACACGGGCACACCGGGAAAAGGGGGCCATACACGACGGGATGGTGACGCTGTCAAATCGGATGGGACAAACAGCACACGGGACACATCGGACGGGACAAACAGCTCACAGGACACAGGGAAACATAGAAAGCAAACAAAAAAAGAGAAAATGTAATCAAAAAATACAAAATGGCTTACCTGCTGGTCCTTGCATCACGGAGAAAGCGAGACGATCCTCATGGGAAGACAAAACAAATAATGGCGGACACAACGGTCCAAATTTTTCGGATTGGGGGCGTGTTTGGTGTTCTCAGAATGGGCGTGGCCTAAAAGTGGAAAGAAGAACACCGAACACACCTCCAAATCCGAAAAGGACGGAGCCTATTTGGAGGGACAGCTCTCTCCTCCAATGGCTGGCCTCCGTTTAGGAAGCCAGCTGTAGTAACGGCTACAGATGACAAAGACGTCTCGTAGGTGAAACATATGTGTTTATTAAAGTAGGTAATCTTCACTGCGACCTCAGCCACAGCCTCCGCTTCCACACACTAGTCCCCCGGCGCTCGCCTTGGAACGCTGGTCGCGGTGACATTCTAAGTGATGTCACCGCGAGCAGCTCCATTACACGCGGAGACGCCGGGGGTGATAAAGGTGGAAGATACCACACATCCCCCTCCCTTGCGGAAATAAAACATAGAACAATGAAAGAACAACAGGAAACAGAGAGGACGAATAAGTCCTGATCGGAATGTCTAGAGAGGCAGTCATTATCCTGCTAGGAAAGAATAACCCAAGAAATGGCAGAGAAGCAGGGGCTACATCATAATATATTGATCGAAATGCCTGGGGGGTCTGGTCACTCTCCTGTTAGACCTACCACCTGGGTGGGGAACTGACGATAGTTTCTTGGTGTTGGGACCTCGGTCCTGCCTTGCGTCACCCTCACCCCCCCTTTCGCACCCAGGGTCATTCCCTGGTGGGTGGAACCTCACTACTCTCCCTAAGTTCCAAATATTTCCCTCTTAAGTCTTGACAGCATTCTTGAATAGTTTTGTGATTTTGGTAGGATTACTGTACCCTGACCAATTTGCTCTCCCAGTGGGGGTTCTGATCTTGATGCTATCCCCTACTTTGAATTCAGCCTCCTGTGTGGCCTTGAGCTGGTCGTATCGTTCTTTTCTTTTTCCCATGGCTACCTCTTGCTTCTTCAAGCTTTCCGCTCTTTTGGTTTGGTCTGACCACCCCTTGTGCCACTCCATCCACCCTGGGGACAGCTTGGTGTTGGGTACCCTTGCACGGAGCAGCTCGAATGGGGTGACTCCCGTTGTCTGGTGTGGTGTGAACCTGTATGCTTCTAACTGCCTCCACGCCTCTTCTTTCCAGCTTATTCCACTGGCTTTGGCTAACTGGATGCTCTCCTTGAGGGTTTTGTTAAATCGCTCGACCATGCCATTGGTTTCGGGGTGGTACAAAGCGCAACGCTTGTGTTTGATGCCTCTCTCCCCGCGGAAGTCTTCCATTTCCTTCAAACATAGTTGCACCCCATATCCGTGAGGATGTTGCTGGGCAGCCCTTCCCTGATGAACACTTCTTCCAGGAACCCGATGACTGTCCTGGTTGTGACTTCATTTACAAACGTCATCTCCGGCCACCTAGAGTACAAATCCATAAACACCACGATGTAAGGCGTTCGCAGTTCTCCAGACATTGGGCCCACGATGTCTAGCGCCAACTCTACCCATGGTCCTGACGGTGGCGGCCTACATATCATTGGGGGCGTCATCTGCTTCAGTACTTTGTCACTGTTGCTGCACGGAATGCAGTCTCTGATTCTCCTTTCGGTGACCAAGTCCATGTTCGGCCACCAATAGTTCTCCCTGAGTCTTTGCTTAGTCTTGGTGATACCCAGATGCCCTTCATGGGCTATCTCGACCAAGTTGTTTCTCACTGATGCGGGCGGTACAAGCCTCGTTCCTCTGAATAGGCATTCGTCTACAATGGACAATTCATCCTTAACAGCCCAGTATGGCCGCAGGTTTTCTTCCCGTTTGTCTTCGTTCTTCCATCTGCTTTTTATTCTCTTGCATACCTCCTCCAGTATCTTGTCCTCTTCCAACGCCTTTCTCCATGTTTCCTCGCCCAACGCTCTCTGGATGGTGCAGACGTTCTCCATCTGAAGTCCATCCTCTTCTTCGTCCAACTTCTTTTGTTTCTCCTTCGCCTCATTTTCACTGACGAGTCTCGACAGACAGTCTGCAGCAAAATTTCGCGTTCCTGGGACGTACTCGACACCGAAAGTGTATTCTTGGAGGCTGACCACCCACCGCCTTATCCTGCTTGAGATGGCATCCAGACCTTTCTTGCTGAATACTTCCACCAGCGGCTTGTGGTCGGTACGAAGAGTGAACTGAGTTCCCCACAGGAAGTCTCTGAACTTTCCCACCGCCCAGGATACTGCTAGGGCCTCTTTTTCGATTATCGAGTAGTTGTTCTCTGACTTCTGGAGTGACCTCGAAGCAAATGCTATGGTTTCTTCTCCTTCTTTGCCTACTTGGGTGAGGACTGCTCCTAGCCCCTTGGCACTCGCATCGGTGGTGACTACCGTCGCCCGATTGGGTATATATGACTTCAAGCTGGGGGCCTCTGCAAGTGCCCTCCTTACGTCTTTGAACTCCCTCTGGCACTCCTGACTCCAGTTGAATTCCGTCTCCTTCTTCAGCAGCAGCCTGATGGCATAGGTCCTTCCTGCCAGATTTCTTATGAACTTCCCGTAGAACTCCAACATCCCCATGAATGACTTGATTTCGTCTTTGCTCGTGGGAGGTGCCAAGTTTACGATGGTGTTTTGCAGTTCGGCTTTGGGACGTATTCCTTCTGTCGTCACCTTGTGTCCCAGGAAATCTAGCTCTGCACAACCAATTACACACTTATCCTTCTTCACTGTTAGTCCTTGTGACTGGAACCTCCCTAGCACGCATCTCAGTCTCTTATCGGGCTCTTCATGGTTCTTGGCGAATATGAGCACGTCATCCTGGTAACACATTACGCCTGGGATGCCTTTCAAGATGTTGCCCATGATTCTCTGAAACATGGCGGCCGCCGAGACTAGCCCGAAAGGCATCCTTTTGAACTTGTATGCACCCATCGGTGTCACAAATGCTGTGAGTTCCTGTGACTCTTCGTGTAGTTTAATCTGGAAATAGGCCGAGGTGAGATCGAGAGTGGAAAACACCTTGGCTCCCTCCAGCATGCTCATCATTTGGGTGATGTTCGGTAGGGGGTATCGGTCGACCACAACCTCCTTGTTCAACGCCCTTAGATCGATGCAGCGCCGGACCGACCCATCCTTCTTCTTTGCGGCCACGATGGGTGCCAACCATTCCGCCGCTTCCACCGGTTCGATGACTCCAGCCTTACACAATTTCTCTAATTCGGATTTCACCTCTTCTTGGATGGCAATGGGGAGTTTCCTGACTTTAGCCACAACTGGTTTGGCGTTCTCTTTCAATCTTATCTTGTGACAGTAGTTTTTAAGGCATCCAAGTTCCTCTCTGAACACTCCTTTGAACTCAGTCACTGTGTCAGCCTTGTGTTCTTGTATTTCCTGTATTAGGATCTGGGGATTACTGTTGGGATTAAGATAGACCCCTAACTCCTTCTGTGCTTGCCACCCCAAGATGGTGTCTCCTACAGTGGAGTACACCTGCTTGGCTATAATGAGGACCTCCCTCAATGGTGGGTCATCTTTGAGCCATAGCTCTTCACGCACTCGCTCCATCCTGCAAGCCAAAACAAATTGGTCCCTAATTCTTTCTTCACTCGCCCCACCGAACTTGCAAGTGGCCGCTAATTTCCTCAACTCAGAAACAAAATCTTCAATGGACTCTCCTTCCCTCTGTGCTCTTTTCCCAAAGTGATACCTCTCCATAATTGTGCTTGTCTTGGGGAGGTAGTGCAAATCTAGTTTCTTTAGACTTACTTCAAACTCATTCAGGCCCCTTGCTTCCTGCGCCCCCAAGTCTGGGAGGTGATCTAAAACCTCCTCTCCCTCTGCACCTAGGTAATAGGCTAACAATGCAACTTTCCTTTCTAAACCAAGGTTAGGCACACATACAGTAGCGTAATTCAAAAACACTTTTTTCCATTTTTTCCACTGGATGGTGGAATCACCTGGGTTGGTCAAGAAAAAGGGTGGAGGAGTCACACTTTGCATGGGTATTGGTCACAGGGCTAAAAAAAGGTGTACAACCCAGGTGAGAATGTACAAGTCCAGCTGGACTAACAGTAAATGTAAGGAAGGGTACTATTTGCCTGTGCCAAAAGAAGCAAAATAAGCAAACATTCATAAATTACATGTGAGATAATTGCACTACTAGTGTCAGGTTCTAACAACCCTCTCGCAGGGACAGTTGGGTGTGTCCTAGTTGAATGAGCTTAAAGGGTCCTAAGCTACAGGACAGTTAAATCATACATGTATAGCGCAGTCCACATTTTGCCCAAAGCGGAAATGCTTCATAAACCTCCTAGATTTTCTCTTCCCTGCGCGGTCCACACTCCCCGGAGCAGACTGCACTCTGCATAAGGCTGACTGCAGAATGACATTGGCTCTAATAATTCTTTGTTATCCCCCTTGAAGATGTCACTCCTGCATTCACTAGGTGCATAGACCAAGTTCCTTTCTTCTTACTGCCAGCACAGTCCAAGTTGAACCACACCCGTGGAGACAGAGAAAAAGAAAAGTCCTCCTTCAATTGCCCCTCAATGCGTTAGGAAACAGCACACAGTCAATAAAGGATTATGGTAGAACGACTTCCACCTGCTGACTCTGCTCACATTCCTTTGTGGTAGTGCGTGTGTTACACTCGTTTCACCTACACTAGGGATTGCTGGCAATGTATACATCAAACTCCCATTGAAATTGCAGAGGAGCTGCCTTTACCACACACGCCTTGCTGTGTTGATCCTAAACAGCTGTGCCTTTTCTGACTTCATCCGGTTGCACACTCGATCATAGGCAAAGTCACTTAGAAAGGTGAATGGCACAAAACAACCAGTTCTTCTCGTGCTGTTCACTTCACGCTGTCTTGCGATGCGCCGCAATGCACTAGAGACAGAACTGGGTCAGAGGTGACTGCTCTACGTTTTCCGTGACAGAATGTCACAGGCTCCACATTAATTCCTGAGGCGGGTGAGGGAACTGCGCGCCTGGCTCTCGCTTGCAAAGTCGAGTCAGTGGGTGCTTCGCTTCTCCGCTTACAACACACCCTCCGCATCAAAGCGCCTAATCCGCTCAAGTGACCCCGGACGCAAGTAAATACCATGCAGCGTGCTGGGAATGCTGGCAGGCGTTACCTCAATTCTTCCTCGCACTGACGGGTGGCATTACTCACTGTCCCGCAGTCGCCCTTCCCTTCATTCTTTCTTCGCTTCACCTCTCGACCCCGCTGCTGCTTCTCCTTCCGAAGATTCCTCTGCGACGCGGTCTGCCTCTGCTGTTTCCGGATGCGTCTCAGTCAGCGGTGTCCTTTTCCTTGTGGGAATTCTTCTTGCTGCTGCGAGTCAGCTGTAATATTCACCTTCCTTCGGGCGTGTTGAGGTCGCAAGTGTGTTTTCCCTCGTCGCCAGTGTACTAACGGCTACAGATGACAAAGACGTCTCGTAGGTGAAACATATGTGTTTATTAAAGTAGGTAATCTTCACTGCGACCTCAGCCACAGCCTCCGCTTCCGCAGCTTCCACACACTAGTCCCCCGGCGCTCGCCTTGGAACGCTGGTCGCGGTGACATTCTAAGTGATGTCACCGCGAGCAGCTCCATTACACGCGGAGACGCCAGGGGGTGATAAAGGTGGAAGATACCACACATCCCCCTCCCTTGTGGAAATAAAACATAGAACAATGAAAGAACAACAGGAAACAGAGAGGACGAATAAGTCCTGATCGGAATGTCTAGAGAGGCAGTCATTATCCTGCTAGGAAAGAATAACCCAAGAAATGGCAGAGAAGCAGGGGCTACATCATAATATATTGATCGAAATGCCTGGGGGGTCTGGTCACTCTCCTGTTAGACCTACCACCTGGGTGGGGAACTGACAATAGTTTCTTGGTGTTGGGACCTTGGTCCTGCCTTGCGTCACCCTCACCCCCCTTTCGCTCCCAGGGTCATTCCCTGGTGGGTGGAACCTCACTACTCTCCCTAAGTTCCAAATCGTTCCCTCTTGAGTCTTGACAGCATTCTTGAATAGTTTTGTGATTTTGGTAGGATTACTGTACCCTGACCAATTTGCTCTCCCAGTGGGGGTTCTGATCTTGATGCTATCCCCTACTTTGAATTCAGCCTCCTGTGTGGCCTTGAGCTGGTCGTATCGTTCTTTTCTTTTTTCCATGGCTACCTCTTGCTTCTTCAAGCTTTCCGCTCTTTTGGTTTGGTCTGACCACCCCTTGTGCCACTCCATCCACCCTGGGGACAGCTTGGTGTTGGGTACCCGTGCACGGAGCAGCTCGAATGGGGTGACTCTCGTTGTCTGGTGCGGTGTGAACCTGTATGCTTCTAACCTCCTCCACACCTCTTCTTTCCAGCTTATTCCACTGGCTTTGGCTAACTGGATGCTCTCCTTGAGGGTTTTGTTAAATCGCTCGACCATGCCATTGGTTTCGGGGTGGTACAAAGCGCAACGCTTGTGTTTGATGCCTCTCTCCCCGAGGAATTCTTCCATTTCCTTCGAACATAGTTGCACCCCATTATCCGTGAGGATGTTGCTGGGCAGCCCTTCCCTGATGAACACTTCTTCCAGGAACCCGATGACTGTCCTGGTTGTGACTTCATTTACAAACTTCATCTCCGGCCACCTAGAGTACAAATCCATAAGCACCACGATGTAAGGCGTTCGCAGTTCTCCAGACATTGGGCCCACGATATCTATCGCCAACTCTACCCATGGTCCTGACGGTGGCGGCCTACATATCATTGGGGGCGTCATCTGCTTCAGTACTTTGTCACTGTTGCTGCACATAATGCAGTCTCTGATTCTCCTTTCGGTGACCAAGTCCATGTTCGGCCACCAATAGTTCTCCCTGAGTCTTTGCTTAGTCTTGGTGATACCCAGATGCCCTTCATGGGCTATCTCGACCAAGTTGTTTCTCACTGATGCGGGCGGTACAAGCCTCGTTCCTCTGAATAGGCATTCGTCTACAATGGACAATTCATCCTTAACAGCCCAGTATGGCCGCAGGTTTTCTTCCCGTTTGTCTTCGTTCTTCCATCTGCTTTTTATTCTCTTGCATACCTCCTCCGGTATCTTGTCCTCTTCCAACGCCTTTCTCCATGTTTCCTCTCCCAACGCTCTCTGGATGGTGCAGGCGTTCTCCATCTGAAGTCCATCCTCTTCTTCGTCCAACTTCTTTTGTTTCTCCTTCGCCTCATTTTCACTGACGAGTCTCGACAGACAGTCTGCAGCAAAATTTCGCGTTCCTGGGACGTACTCGACACCGAAAGTGTATTCTTGGAGGCTGACCACCCACCGCCTTATCCTGCTTGAGATGGCATCCAGACCTTTCTTGCTGAATACTTCCACCAGCGGCTTGTGGTCAGTACGAAGAGTGAACTGAGTTCCCCACAGGAAGTCTCTGAACTTTCCCACCGCCCAGGATACTGTTAGGGCCTCTTTTTTGATTACCGAGTAGTTGTTCTCGGACTTCTGGAGTGACCTCGAAGCAAATGCTATGGTTTCTTCTCCTTCTTTGCCTACTTGGGTGAGGACTGCTCCTAGCCCCTTGGCACTCGCATCGGTGGTGACTACCGTCGCCCGATTGGGTATATATGACTTCAAGCTGGGGGCCTCTGCAAGTGCCCTCCTTACGTCTTCGAACTCCCTGTGGCACTCCTGACTCCAGTTAAAATACGTCTCCTTCTTCAGCAGCAGCCTGATGTCATAGGTACTTCCTGCCAGATTTCTTATGAACTTCCCGTAGAACTCCAACATCCCCATGAATGACTTGATTTCGTCTTTGCTCGTGGGAGGTGCCAAGTTTACGATGGTGTTTTGCAGTTCGGCTTTGGGACGTATTCCTTCTGTCGTCACCTTTTGTCCCAGGAAATCTAGCTCTGCACAACCAAATACACACTTATCCTTCTTCACTGTTAGTCCTTGTGACTGGAACCTCCCTAGCACGCATCTCAGTCTCTTATTGTGCTCTTCATGGTTCTTGACGAATATGAGCACGTCATCCTGGTAACACATTACGCCTGGGATGCCTTTCAAGATGTTGCCCATGATTCTCTGAAACACGGCGGCCGCCGAGAATAGCCCGAAAGGCATCCTTTTGAACTTGTATGCGCCCATCGGTGTCACAAATGCTGTGAGTTCCTGTGACTCTTCGTGTAGTTTAATCTGGAAATAGGCCGAGGTGAGATCGAGAGTGGAAAACACCTTGGCTCCCTCCAGCATGCTCATCATTTGGGTGATGTTCGGTAGGGGGTATCAGTCGACCACAACCTCCTTGTTCAACGCCCTTAGATCGAGGCAGAGCCGGACCAACCCATCCTTCTTCTTTGCAGCCACGATGGGTGCCAAACATTCCGTCGCTTCCACCGGTTCGATGACTCCAGCCTTACACAATTTCTCTAATTCGGATTTCACCTCTTCTTGGATGGCAATGGGGAGTTTCCTGACTTTAGCCACAACTGGTTTGGCGTTCTCTTTCAATCTTATCTTGTGACAGTAGTTTTTTAGGCATCCAAGTTCCTCTCTGAACACTCCTTTGAACTCAGTCACTATGTCAGCCTTGTGTTCTTGTATTTCCTGTATTAGGATCTGGGGATTACTGTTGGGATTAAGATAGACCCCTAACTCCTTCTGTGCTTGCCACCCCAAGATGTTGTCTCCTACAGTGGACACGTACACTTTGGACACAGTTGCCCTGTTGCTGTATTCAATTTTCCCTAAGAAATATCCTTTCATCGAGATGGGGCGACCAGCATACCCCCCTGGCCTCAAATCCATTTTCTTCAAGACTATATTTCCCTTAGACACTCAAGAGAACTCCTTTGCATTGATAAAAGTTATCCTAGAACAGGAATCAAACAATGCTTCCAGGTCAACCTCCCATACTTTTATGGTGTCTTTCGGGCTGTTGACTTGACCTTCATCAACCTGCACCACTATTTCTTCACACATGTGGTCGTTGGGACTTGAGACCCGCAACTCTTTTACTTGCACTACAATTTCATCGCACACTACATTTGTTCTGTCTCTACCTTGCCTACTGACCCCTTGCCCACTCTTGCAGTATTGCTTAAAATGGCCTTTCTTACCACACTTGTTACACGTGAATCTGAGGGTGGGGCACTCTTTGTCATTAGCTAGGTGTCCTTGCTTGCCACACCTATAGCAGGTACCCTTGAACGATCCCCCAATCTGCTCTCCTTCTGTTCTTTTCCTGCTGCCTTCTGACCTTTGATCACAGACACTGCCTCACATTCTGCCACCACTTCACTGACACTGGTCTTGTCATCATTTTTCTTTTCCCCTGCGTCTTGCTTAATTTCATTGACACACTGCAGCATGTGCTCCACCTGCTTGGCTATAATGAGGACCTCCCTCAATGGTGGGTCATCTTTGAGCCATAGCTCTTCACGCACTCGCTCCATCCTGCAAGCCAAAACAAATTGGTCCCTAATTCTTTCTTCACTCGCCCCACCGAACTTGCAAGTGGCCGCTAATTTCCTCAACTCAGAAACAAAATCTTCAATAGACTCTCCTTCCCTCTGTGCTCTTTTCCCAAAGTGATACCTCTCCATAATTGTGCTTGTCTTGGGGAGGTAGTGCAAATCTAGTTTCTTTAGACTTACTTAAAAACTCATTCAGGCCCCTTGCTTCCTGCGCCCCCAAGTCTGGGAGGTGATCTAAAACCTCCTCTCCCTCTGCACCTAGGTAATAGGCTAACAATGCAACTTTCCTTTCTAAACAAAGGTTAGGCACACATACAGTAGAGTAATTCAAAAACACTTTTTTCAATTTTTTCCACTTGTTGGTGGGATCACCTGGGTTGGTCAAGAAAAAGGGTGGAGGAGTCACACTTTGCATGGTTATTGGTCACAGGGCTAAATAAAGGTGTACAACCCAGGTGAGAATGTACAAGTCCAGCTGGACTAACAGTAAATGTAAGGAAGGGTACTATTTGCCTGTGCCAAAAGAAGCAAAATAAGCAAACATTCATAAATTACATGTGAGATAATTGCACTACTAGTGTCAGATTCTAACAATCCTCTTGCAGGGACAGTTGGGTGTGTCCTAGTTGAATGAGCTTAAAGGGTCCTAAGCTACAGGACAGGTAAATCATACATGTATAGCGCAGTCCACATTTTGCGCAAAGCGGAAATGCTTCATAAACCTCCTAGGTTTTCTCTTCCCTGCGCGGTCCACACTCCCCGGAGCAGACTGCACTCTGCATAAGGCTGACTGCAGAATGACATTGGCTCTAATAATTCTTTGTTATCCCCCTTGAAGATGTCACTCTTGCAGTCACTAGGAGCATAGACCAAGTTCCTTTCTTCTTACTGCCAGCACAGTCCAAGTTGAACCACACCCATGGACACAGAGAAAAATAAAAGTCCTCCTTCAATTGCCCCTCAATGCGTTAGGAAACAGCACACAGTCAATAAAGGATTATGGTAGAACGACTTCCACCTGCTGACTCCGCTCACATTCCTTCGTGGTAGTGCGTGTGTTACACTCGTTTCACCTAGACTAGGGATTGCTGGCAATGTATACATCAAACTCCCATTGAAATTGCAGAGGAGCTGCCTTTACCAGACACGCCTTGCTGTGTTGATCCTAAACAGCTGTGCCTTTTCCGGCTTCATCCGGTTGCACACTCGATCATAGGCAAAGTCACTTAGAAAGGTGAATGGCACAAAACAACCAGTTCTTCTCGTGCTGTTCACTTCACGCTGTCTTGAGATGCGCCGCAATGCACTAGAGACAGAACTGGGTCAGAGGTGACTGCTCTACGTTTTCCGTGACAGAATGTCACAGGCTCCCCATTAATTCCTGAGGCGGGTGAGGGAACTGTGCGCCTGGCTCTCGCTTGCAAAGTCGAGTCAGTGGGTGCTTCGCTTCTCCGCTTACAACACACCCTCCGCATCAAAGCGCCTAATCCGCTCAAGTGACCCCCGACGCAAGTACATACCATGCAGCGCGCTGGGAATGCTGGCAGGCGTTACCTCACTTCTTCCTCGCACTGACAGGTGGCATTACTCACTGTCCCGCAGTCGCCCTTCTCTTCATTCTTTCTTCGCTTCACCTCTCGACCCCGCTGCTGCTTCTCCTTCCGAAGATTCCTCTGCGACGCGGTCTGCCTCTGCTGTTTCCGGATGCGTCTCAGTCAGATGTGTCCTTTTCCTTGTGGGAATTCTTCTTGCTGCTGCGAGTCATCTGTAATATTCACCTTCCTTCGGGCGTGTTGAGGTCGCAAGTGTGTTTTCCCTCGTCGCCAGTGTAGTAATGGCTACAGATGACAAAGACGTCTCGTAGGTGAAACATATGTGTTTATTAAAGTAGGTAATCTTCACTGCGACCTCAGCCACAGCCTCCGCTTCCGCAGCTTCCACACACTAGTCCCCCGGCGCTCGCCTTGGAACGCTGGTCGCGGTGACATTCTAAGTGATGTCACCGCGAGCAGCTCCATTACACGCGGAGACGCCGGGGGTTGATAAAGGTGGAAGATACCACACCAGCCAATGGGAGAGAGGCAAAAACAGAGACGGGACAAATAGTCCACACTAAGAAACATTAAATCTCGGTACTTCCGGTTCTGCCTTCGGCAGACCGGATATTACCTCGACCTAAAAAGGAAGAGAAGCCCAATAGAGCAACAACTTGGTAGGCAGCCTGCCTACTTCATCTTGTGCAGCCGAGGTCCACCTCTGCCAACCCTACAGCAGACGGCCCACCACATTCAAACTGATCTTCCTGCAGCTGCCTGGCATTCTTGATGCACATTTTTTTCTGGTAACATAGTAAGAGCATTTTTGTCAGAAATGTAATGCCTACTTTTGTCTAAACAAAATGTCAATGACCTTGATGAGTAGGTAGCTTTTTTATTTTAAGTGGGGGGGCTGTTGATCATTTTCCATGCACAGATTTACCACAGACCATCGCACAATGGATCTGAGCAGGGAAAATCCATGTTGGGAGGCTTGGCTCACATGTGGTTGACCTTGACACCGTAAAGACCTTGTGACCCCTGCCAATGCTAAGCTGCCTGATGCTTCAACAGCTGCCTCTCAGCTGTTCCCACCACCAAATGGGCAGCAAAAGTGTGGGCTTGGTAGGGAAGGAGCTCAGTCAATGCAGAAAAAGCCTTTGATAATGTTATATTATTAGGCCGAGCCAGGGCAGCACATGCACTGCTCTGCGAGGCATGCTGTACTCCGGTAAGGACTGGGAGCTCCATCAACTCTCTGCCCATATTTTTCATTGGCTTGTGTCATTGTTTATGTTTATGTTTATTAAAACTTTTATAGCGCGCTCTATTACCACGGGGTATCCTGGCACGGTGAGTAAATTGACAACAGAAGTGCTGGATCAAAACCAAACGAACTGTTAGAGAGGGGCATTGAACAGATGAGTCTTGAGTTCCTTCTTAAACACAGTAATGGTTGGCGAGGCTCTAAGGAACAGGGGGAGAGCATTCCAGGCAGAAGCTGCTTTAACTGAAATAGATTGGCCTCCCAGACGGGCGTATTTGAATTTAGGGGTGGCCAGTAGGCATTGATTGGCCGATCGTAGGGCACGGTTAGGAGTGTAGAATGAAAACCGTTTCTGCAAATACGTTGGTCCCTGGCCATGAACTGCTCTGAATGCCAACACAAGAATTTTAAACAGAATTCGATGTGGTACTGGTAACCAGTGCAAACTGCGTAGGTGGCTACGCACACTCGACCTCCTAGGGAGAGAGAAAAGCAGACGTACTGCAGCGTTTTGTATCACCTGTAGGCGATGAACCATGTACGCAGGTAGGCCACTAAATAAGGCATTGGCGTAGTCGAGCCGAGATAAAATCAGAGCTCGAAGAACAGACTCCTTGGCTGCCCTGGGCAGAAGAGGGAACAATTTCCTCAGGGCTCGCAAGGTACCAAAGCAGATGCCGGTCAATTTTTTTATGTGATCCGCGAACTTCAGATCCTGACCGAACCAGACCCCCAAGTTCTTAGCTGGGCCTCCCGTCGCACTGGGACAGGGCAGGTCCGGGGGCCAAATCTGATCCTTAAAATTGTCAGGAAAAGAGCCGAAGAATAAGACCTCGGACTTGTCTTCGTTGCACTTAAGTTGGACTTGTGCAAGCCACCTGAATACTTCCGACAAACAATGCTGGACTGCTGATGGATCGGACACACCCTTAGGCCAGGTGAATAACAGCTGTGTGTCGTCTGCGTAAGCTATTATCTTGGCTCCCAGGTGTTCCGCCAGATATAGTAAAGGGGTCATATAAACGTTAAACAATAAAGGGCTTAACGTAGAACCCTGCGGGACTCCAGTTGACAGTCTCTTCGGGGCCGAAGAGTAGGGGGGCATCCAGACCTGTTGAGTTCTATCGCTCAGGAACGATGACAGCCAGTCAAGGGCCAACCCTGAGATGCCGACGGCTCGCAGTCTGGCAATCAGCAAGGCATGGGGGACCGTATCGAAGGCGGCAGAGAGGTCCAATAAAATCAGGACCGCTCTGCCACCTCCGTCCAGGCACTCACGAACTGCCTCCGAGACCTCAACTAGAGCTGTCTCGGTGCTGTAGGCCGCTCTGAATCCTGACTGAGCAGGGTGTAGGGCGTGGGAGGACTCAATGTAGTTGTCCAGTTGCTTGAAGGCCACCTTTTCGCACACCTTCGCCAGAGCTGGCAACAGTGAAATGGGCCGATAGCTCGATGGTATTCCTGGGTCTGAACCGGCCTTTTTTAACAGAGGGAGCAATTTTGCCTCCTTCCAACTTCTCGGAATCGAGGCCATGGAAAGGGAGAGGTTAATGATATACGTCACCTCTTGATTAATAATGTCCGCTATCCCACCCAAAACCCTGGCTGGGCAGGGGTCTGAAGGAGTACCAGACTTTAAAGCAGCCAGGATTTGCCGTATGTCCGATTCCGAGGCCGGGAGGAAGGCAACAAACTGATCCACTGTATTCTGCGGATATTCATTGGTCAATAGTTTTAGTAGTCCCTCCTCATTACTGTCTTGTCTCATTTTGTAACCTCCCATGGCGACACCCCCTGTTAAGTTTGTTGTTACTCTGGAGACATTAATTTCAGCCTACGAGCACTATTTTCTCAATTAGATATCCTGCCAGGTGTTGCAGGGAAGACATGTTCTCTCCTAATGCTTTTAAAACATTTTTTATAGCATGAACAGGTTTGTAAAGCAATAGGTCTCGCATTTGCCAGAGTGTAAGCTATTGGCAGTGTGAATGACAATTCCTTCTATTTATCTGTTTTAAAAACAACACATTCCTAAAAGGAATTGTCATTTACAATGCCAATACCTCAATCTCTCGTAAATGCGAGACCTATTGCATTGCAAAGGCTTGTTTTTGATAAAGGTATTGGATTGATTTCATAGCTCGTTTTAGGATTTCATTGCAGGCTCTGTGAATAAGGATCTGTATCAGGAGTGCTGATGTCTAGAAAAAGTTCTAAATCCATATTATCTGAAGGAGGGCCATATAAGGTTGTGCGCTGTGAGTCTCGTGCTTTGACGTTTGTGATTTTGATAAAGGGTTTTTTCGAAAGCTGCAGATAAGAAAGGATTACAAAAGGGATATTCGCTTTCTCTGCATCCAAATCAGATAATATTTAAGGGATATTCGCTTCCTCTGCATCCAAATCAGATAATATTTTCTGTGACGGAATCATCCTTTGCAAAGCCCTGATAATTAAATGTTACTGAGAGTTTGGATTGGTGCCAAGACGCACATTTAATTGGGCATAAATTGTAACACCTGTAAATGTATACGGATTTATTTAGAGATGGTTTCACACAATGGAATTTTCGTTTTTGGTCCAATAACATTTGTTATCTTTGGTATTGATAAAAAAAAGATCCAAGGTAAATTGAAGTACATAACACAGAAACTGAAAGACGAATATATTAACCGAGGATGTCTTGTCTCTGAGATCATTAGAAGTCCAGGCATAGGAAATGCAAGATGTTTTAGACAACAAGATTCCGTGGGATTGAGCAAAGGTTTGAACATTTAGCATCTTCCTAATTTAAGAAAGATAAGATAATGATGGGAGTTATTTTGCGCAATCAATTTCTGAATAGAGTCTATAAGATATAGTTTTTGCTGACGAAGGAGTGACAGGTTTTAAAGACAGCACATTTAAGAGCCAAGAGTTATAGCCTTGGAAAGCTGATGCAATGGTTAATTAATTTTTGATTAATGTTTTATTGCAAGCACATACCACAAAAATAAAATAAAAAATAAATCATGCAGACGCATACACTTTACACTTGGTGACCATATGCTTGCAAGTCTTGAATAACAAACAATAACATTACATATAATTTTAACAAGGCAGTCTTTTGTTGGTGCCTCCAACTAGCTGTAGCCCCTTTTTTATTTTTAATGCATTTCACAGCAAAATATGATCTTAATCGTGCAAGAAAAGGCACTGTTAGTTTTGGATTACTGTTACCTGAGGCTTTAGCATAAACATACAAAAATGACAAAGAATGGGAAGAAAAACGATTTGGCAACGTAATGTATTGGCCTACTAGCCCTCTTACTGAAGTGTATTTATTTGTATACATATGTGCATATGTGACGGGTAAAATGCCATCTCTCAAAGTGCTTGAGTGCCAATGGAACAAATGGTCTAACTTGTTGACTCATGCTGTATGATGTGGGGGTGGAAGCAAAATGTGAATGGCATTTGCAGAGACCAATGGACGATGAGTGCTGCCCTAAAGCCCTCCTATGTATTTATGTATGTGTGTTTTTTTATTTACTATTTTTTTTTGTTTACATGGAGCATCCAAAGACTCTAAGCTGCCTCTATGCCAGACCTAATAAAAAGGGATTGAGCATTAGAATGACAATCAATTTAGGTTAGGGGCAGTGTCTGAAAGTATAGCACGGTATGATGGAGTTAGAACTTGATCTCATATTGCATTTTATGCATTATAAAACTCTGCTGAGGGTATGCTGGTCTCCTAACAAATTAACCACACTGTATTTAATAGATGAAGATGGCTGCAGACGGTGTAGGGCAAGATAATGAATGGTGAACTACTTGACTCGTTGGTGGAATATAGGATGGTAAAGGATTTTTAGGGATTTTCAGAAATACATCACACTTGTGGGAAGGAATTCAGGCAAGGATAAGAGGATCTTAAATTCAAATTCTTTGTTGGCTTCCATGAGTTAGAAATTCAGAGGCAAGTTTTGGTTTTTACCTGGATTTATGGACGGTTGGTCACTTGCATTAAATACCTAAGAACTATGTTTAAACCTTTTATGGAATTGTGGTCACATAAGTGGCTGAACCTAGACAGATTTGAAAGCATTATAACAATTTCAGTCAGATGAGAATATTTGAAGATATTTTGGGTTTATTCTTGGTCGAATTGGAGGAAGAAATTCTATTCTGCAAGAAACAACCTGCATATGAACAATCTTTTTCTTTGGCCTAGGGCATTTGGCTGGCGGGCCAGTCAGAGAAGTATTGGTCATTTCCAGTAGATCTCATCATTCAAGGCATCAGTGCAGTGAACAGTATGAAGTCAAAACAAGTTAAATATAAGGGGTGCATATAGGTCTCCATGAATCCTCGGTAGAGCCACATTTACGGTAGATTTTGTGGCAAACAAATGATAAATGACAATAAAATCAGGGTCTCGTGGCTCTCTCTCCCTATGTGTGTGTGTGTGTGTATATATATATATATATCCTCCAGTGCGTGCTTGTGGCTGGTGTGCAGCCAGAGTGTTGGAGGTGCTCGTCGGATGCCCGCACCCGGGTGTATTCTTATTGAAAGAGCTTCCGTTAGTTCGATAACAGCCTGCGCAAGCGTCGTGAACAAAGCTGTCCAAGCCGAAACATGTCTGACGCTGCATATGGTGATCTGCTATGCCGAATAAACTGATTTTTTAGCATTACGCAGAGTGCCATTCTGTAATTGAACTAACGGAAGCTCTTTGAAAATATACATATATTTGCCAATAGGTAGTTATAGTTAAGACCTAGTTTTCATAGGAAAAGCATTTTTTAACTTGTTATAACTTTGTCTAGTTGTGCATAGAAAGTTTCAGAGTGATCTATCAAGTAGGGGCCTTGAAAAAGGGAGGGTAAATAAAAGTGTGTTTCCTATGTTAATTCCTACAGAGATTTTAGACACGAATAGAGCCCGAACCGCTGAACAGAATTACACACCAAATTTGGCAGAAATCTAGCTCTTGGGCCAGAAAGAGATCTTTCTGTGATTTTGTGTTTATCCGTTAAGTAGTTTTAAAGATATTAAAGGAAAAACAAATGTGTATATCTAAGTCGTGGACACTCCGCTCATCTAACCGATCTTGTGCTGAGATGTTATTGGCTGCCAACACGTCAACTAGGAAGTGTTGGCAGCCATTTTGGGACTCAGACTCAGCAGTCCCCCAATAAAAGTTAAAAATAAAGATAAGGAGACAGGATAGGACTACCCTGACCGCAAATCCTTAGGCCTGATGCTGGCATCCTCCAGGTAACCCGCCAGAGCCAAAAAGCATTTTTGAAAACCTTTTGTGGAGAAAATCACAAAGATTTGCAAATCTCTGTGTGAATTTAATAAAAAACCAAGTACAATGCCCCATGCTTGTTTTTATTTGAGCCACTGGGTGGGTCAATACCCCAGGGAAAATTATTGTAGATATTATGGGTAGTGGGGCACATGCGGCCAATGTTGGCCCTGGGGACCATCACCTCCCTGGGACAGGCCAATATTCATTAGTAATGATGATGGGGCACGTGGCCCCCTCCTGGGGATCTTAAGAGCCCCGGGGACATCACCTCCCCAGGGCTTCATTAATAAATTGTCAGGCCACAAAGATCCCCTTGTGTTGCCCTTAAGGGCCCCGGGGACCCATCACCTACTGAAGACCAAATTCAATTTAAAGGGGAGGGGGCCATATTCAGCCCCAAGGAGCACCCCCTCCCCGGGGCATGGCCAAATTGAAACTGGGGGAGGGGCAACATGGCCCCCTCTCCTGTACAGTTTTCGGCCCCGGGGACCACCGCCTTTCTGAAGTGGGTCCTAGAAGAACAAAGGAGGGGGTCTATACAGCACCCCTCCTGGAGCCATTAATGGCCCTAGAGACCGCCACCTGCCAGAGTAAGCTCCCTATGTCTCAGGGTGTGCAACCCCAGGGCATAGCTGTTTGCTTTCGCTTGGCGGGAGCAGGAGAACTGCTGCCGCTTGCTGGGAGTGGACTTCTTATCTATTTTCCTGCTCGCTGTCAAGCGGGCAGGAAAACAGACAAAATAATTGCTCCCACACACTGGAGGCAGCATCTTTGGTGGCTTCCTGCAAGTGGGATTTTTTCTCGCTTCCGCTGGAGGCAGGGAGCCAGCAAAGAGTGCAGGCGAATTGCGGTTCCCTCAGTGCTGCAAACTGGGTGCCCTGGGTGGGCTCCAGGGCACCCAGATCAAGTGGCTCGACCGGGTTGTCAGGCCCCCTCCCCTTCTCTAAAGCACAAACAATCCTAAATTCTTGGTCTTGAGGAAGGCAAAGCAAGTGTGTTTCCTCTTGTATTCCACGTTGAGCAACAAGTTGAAATCCTTAATGGAGGTGAATGCCATCATTTATCTATGGGAGCACAATCTGATCTGTAGTGACTGTGACAAGTGGTTTCTTTCTTGTCATCTCCTGGATAGAGCAGAGTCTATGGTTCTCCAGTTTAATTACCTGAGAATGCAAATGCCCAAAATCATCTGCAAGCTCTGCCCAGTTGGTCATGTCACATTTTCCTTAGTAGTGTGCAAAGATCTTCCTGCCTTTTCCTGCGGTGATGGACAGTTTACCACAAAGTCTCCAGGAGCTTTTCCTGACAATTTTGGAGATGTTTTCTTGATGCAGCGAAATACGGGGCCATCTCCACCAAACAAAAAAGCACTTATTTCATAAAGTTAAGATTAAGTACCCTTGTTTGGTGGAGATTCCCCTCTTTGTAGTCTCGCTCTCTTCTCTCGCAAGGATTCATGTTATCACAGATTTGTGGATCAAAACCTCGAGGCTTAATCACATTTCTGAAATTACATGCACACAATGTCACTGGAGACATTTCTCTGTGGTCCATTACGCAGCTGTAGTATAGATTATGCACTGTACATTTACCCAACAAAGTAGTACTTACTAATTAACTGGTTCAGTAGACTTTTTGTACAAACCTGTGGAATCTTGTTGGATAAAGTGGCAGGTCAGGTTCCATTCTGGCCCAGTCACTCACACAGCTATTGCCAAACACACACACCCATTCAGCAACCATCCCATACACTCACAGACTCACACAGCCACTCACACACCCATACAGTCACTTACACACTGTGAAGTGGACAATGAGATACCAAGAGAAGTTGCGGGGTGAAACACAAATTTATTAGGATATACAACAGTCGGTAGGCTGTGTTTTAGTCTCTCTCCAGTCTTTTTGTCAAAGGAAGGGCATAGAAAAGCACTCCAGCTTCAGTCCAGTATGTTGAAGACCGGATTGAGGGTGTAACGAACAAACCAAAGAAAAGGAAAGAAACAAAGCATTGTTTTAGTGTGCGCCACACCAGCCTTTTTAAATGAAATAGGGAAGAGGCGTAAGGGAGGTTCACCTTGCCATCACCAAGTGAAACACCAGCCCTTGATACCCCTTGCTATAAACAGACGCAAGCTTTCTGGCGCTAACCCGCCCCAGTATTGGCAGCCGGTTCTCTCTCCCCTGAGCGCCATCTTGCGAACCACCCTTGGATTCGGGCACGTACCTCCGGAAGCCAAGCTCCTCCATGAGCATGGCTGGGTTCAGGGTGGGACCAGGTAGGGTCCGGCTCCCTCTTTGAGACGTCCTGTGGTCCTCGTCTCAGCGCGGTGGCCAGATAATCCAGTCGATGTCGCAGGAAGCGGGAGCGCCCCATCCTAAAAAGCGGCGTCTTTCCTGATTTTAGGTCTCGGGCTGCGCGTCTTCCTTAAGTTCTCCCCTTCTGTCTTCGCTTTTGGCGCTCCTCCTTTGAAGTGCCGTCTCCGCGTTGTTTTAGGCTGCTAAGGTGTTCGTCCGTCATCCTCTTTTGTATCGCTTTGTTCGCCCTAAGTTGGCAGGGTATGCTCAGACGTGAGTCCCTTGCTCACTTGGCCACTGGATTCAAGATAGCCTGGCTGATGAGGATTATGAATCCGAAACTGGTCCTAGGATGCTTGTTTCCGGTCCAGGGAAGACATGGCTTGGCAGTTCAAGCTGCACTGTTCCCATGAGGCACAGGGTCAGACTGATTTGCATATGGCCATGTCTGAAATGGGGTGGTTGAGTGAGCTAAAGAATGGTGATGGATTAAACCCAGATCAGTTGACTGGGGGTGAGTGCTTGATTTGCTCAAACGCTTCGTCCATCATCCCCTTTTGTATCGCTTTTTTCGCCCTAAATTGGCAGGGTATGCTCAGACGTGAGTCCCTTGCTCACTTGGCCACTGGATTCAAGATAGCCTGGCTGATGAGGATTATGAATCCGAAACCGGTCCCAGGATGCTTGTTTCCGGTCAAGGGAAGACATGGCTTGGCAGTTCGAGCTGGACTGTTCCCATGAGGCACAGGGTCAGACTGATTTGCCATTGGCCATGTCTGAACTGGGTGGTTGAGTGAGCTAAAGAATGGTGATGGATTAAACCCAGATCAGTTGACTGGGGGTGAGTGCTTGATTTGCTCAAACGCTTCGTCCATCATCCCCTTTTGTATCGCTTTTTTCGCCCTAAATTGGCAGGGTATGCTCAGACGTGAGTCCCTTGCTCACTTGGCCACTGGCCTGGCTGATAAGGATTATGAATCCGAAACCGGTCCCAGGATGCTTGTTTCCGGTCAAGGGAAGACATGGCTTGGCAGTTCGAGCTGGACTGTTCCCATGAGGCACAGGGTCAGACTGATTTGCATATGGCCATGTCTGAACTGGGGTGGTTGAGTGAGCTAAAGAATGGTGATGGATTAAACCCAGATCAGTTGACTGAGGGAAGTGTTTGATTTGCTCAAACGCTCCGTCCATCATCCCCTTTTGTATCGCTTTGTTCGCCCTAAGTTGGCAGGGTATGCTCAGACGTGAGTCCCCTGCTCACTTGGCCACTGGATTCAAGATAGCCTGGCTGATGAGGATTATGAATCCCAAACCAGTCCCAGGATGCTTGTTTCCGGTCCAGGAAAGACATGGCTTGGCAGTTCGGGCTGGACTGTTCCCATGAGGCACAGGGTCAGACTGATTTGCATATGGCCATGTCTGAACTGGGGTGGTTGAGTGAGCTTAAGAATGGTGATGGATTAAACCCAGATCAGTTGACTGGGGATGAGTGTTTGATATGCTCAAATGCTCCGTCCATCATCCCCTTTTGTATCGCTTTGTTCGCCCTAAGTTGGCAGGGTATGCTCAGACATGAGTCCCTTGCTCACTTGGCCATTGGATTCAAGATAGCCTGGCTGATGAGGATTATGAATCCGAAACCGGTCCCAGGATGCTTGTTTCCGGTCCAGGGAAGACATGGCTTGGCAGTTTGGGCTGGACTGTTCCCATGAGGCACAGGGTCAGACTGATTTGCATATGGCCATGTCTGAACTGGGGTGGTTGAGTGAGCTAAAGAATGGTGATGGATTAAACCCAGATCAGTTGACTGGGGGTGAGTGTTTGATTTGCTCAAACGCTCCGTCCATCATCCACTTTTGTATCGCTTTGTTCGCCCTAAGTTGGCAGGGTATGCTCAGACGTAAGTCCCTTGCTCACATGGCCACTGGATTCAAGATAGCCTGGCTGATGAGGATTATGAATCCGAAACTGGTCCCAGCATGCTTGTTTCCGGTCCAGGGAAGACATGGCTTGGCAGTTCGGGCTGGACTGTTCCCATGAGGCACAGGGTCAGACTGATTTGCATATGGCCTTGTCTGAACTGGGGTGGTTGAGTGAGCTAAAGAATGGTGATGGATTAAACCCAGATCAGTTGACTGGGGGTGAGTGTTTGATTTGCTCAAACGCTCCGTCCATCATCCCCTTTTGTATCGCTTTGTTCGCCCTAAGTTGGCAGGGTATGCTCAGACGTGAGTCCCTTGCTCACTTGGCCACTGGATTCAAGATAGCCTGGCTGATGAGGATTATGAATCCGAAACCGGTCCCAGGATGCTTGTTTCCGGTCCAGGGAAGACATGGCTTGGCAGTTCGGGCTGGACTGTTCCCATGAGGCACAGGGTCAGACTGATTTGCATATGGCCATGTCTGAACTGGGGGGGTTGAGTGAGCTAAAGAATGGTGATGGATTAAACCCAGATCAGTTGACTGGGGGTGAGTGTTTGATTTGCTCAAACGCTCCGTCCATCATCCCCTTTTGTATCAAGGTGTCATGTGACAGCATCACATGGGTCGGCTCGGCTTCCCGGAAGGGAGGTGTTGGAAATGGCCCTTTTTGCAGGGTTATCCCCAAACTTTTTGCTTCCTCCTTTATGTTTCCTGACCTGTGGTTGTTGGCTATAGGACTCTGGGCACTTTACCACTGCTGATCAGTGCTAAAGTGCATATGCTCTCTGTATAAATTGTTATTGTGATTGGTTATCCATGATTGGCCCATCTGTTTTACTAGTAGGTCCCTAGTAAAGTTCACTGAGTGTGCCAGCGCTGGTGATTCAAATGCTACTAGTGGGCCTGCTGCGCTAATTGTGCCACCCACATGAGAAGCCCTAAAATGGTGTCTCAGGCCTACCATTGCAGTGCCTGTGTGCAGGTGCTAACTGCCATGTTGACTGGGCAAGTGCACCCACTTGCCAATCCCTAAACCCTTCCTTTTCTGTACACATTGGACACTCCTCTGGAAGGCCCAAGGTACCCCCTTGGGCAGGGTGCAGTGTATGTGAAAGGTAGAGCATGTACTAGTGTGGGTGACATGCCCTGATAGTGAAATACTGCCTAATTTCGTTTTTCACTATTTAAAGGGCATCTTGCCCATAGGCTAGAATGGGGAATGCTGTGTATAATCTTTACCTGCATATCTACCCATAGGACCAGGATGGAAAATTGAAGTCTGGTATCGCAGAACTCAGAATTTAATAACCCATATTTTAGGAAGGATGGTTTTGAAATCCTGTGGTTGAAAACAGCAATTTTAGAAAGTGGCTGTTTTCTTGTCTAACATTTCTGTGTGCCTCTGCCTGTTTGTGAATTGACTGTCTGGTTTGTGAGTGACAGGGGCTGGGGTGGCTCCAAGAGGCTGGGTAAATTAGCACTAGGCTGAATAGCTTCATCTGCAGCTTGAGTGGTGGGAGGGGATAGCACTTGGGCCTGAATAGGGCTGTGCCTGCCTTCCACAATGCTGGCTTCACCTCCTGCTGGGCGGTTGACGACCCTGCCCCTCTATCTCAAAGGAAGAAGGTGTCCACTGGCAGGAGACACCCAGAACTGGTTTTGACCACTGGGCTCAGAACCCTCCTGCACAAAGGGATCAAATACTTTTTGGGGTATAACTACAGGACCCCAAACCCCTGAACTTTAGATCATCCTGGAATCAAGAAGGAACCTCTGCCAAGTAGAAAAACTGGAAGACTGAGGAGGAAGGACTGACCTGCTGTAAGGCTGACCTGCAGTTGCTATTCTGCCAAAGAGTGGGGAAGGAATTTGCTGTTGCTGTGTCCCCTGCTTGAAAAGATCTCCAAGGGTCTGAGGAGAGCTGGCCTCCTGTTAAGGAGTCCCAGGAACAAAAGGACTTCACCCCCAGCTTCCCCCTGAACTCTGCTGTGAGAGTTCTGACCTGTCTAGACTGTTTGATCCAGTTGTGGGGCCTCTGGAGGTTGTTTCCCTGCTGTTTGGGGGGCTGGAAAAGAGGAAGAGGAGAAAATCTCCATTTGCCAGGCATCGCTCGCTTGCAGAGCGCATTATCAGCAGTGCAAGAAGATTTCCATCGCCGCGAAGATCGTCGCAGCGTCTCTATCCACTGCAAGACCCGACGTGTCGTTTGCTTGCGGAGTACATCGCCTCGGTGCGGGAAGATTCCTATTGATGCGAACATCATCGCAGAGCCTGTCATCGCTGCGAGACCCGGTGCCTGCTTGCCTGCAGAACACATCTTGTCACTGCGAACATCGTCGCAGAGTCCAGCACCAAAGCATCGAGGGGCCGCGACAAAAGAGGATCAACGCTGTGCTGCGCATCGCCGCTGCACCGAAGATCATCGCTGCCCCAGAGATCGTCGCATTGTGCCTGTGCGAGACTCTTCTTTCTAGAGAACCTGCAAACCGGAATCCATACAAAGTATTGCATTGCCCACCATACAGACCGGATTCGACGCAACCTGCCTGCTGCATGCAGCGGGGTTGCACATTGCCTCCCCAGGGTCTAAGGAGTGACCCATCGCTTGTTTTCTGATGCTGCAGCTGGCTTTTGGAACTTTTGTCGCATCTACAGGTACTTTGGGCTAAAAGTGACGCAACTTTGGATTATGTTGGTGCAAACCCTGGAACTCTTTTTAAAGTCTTATTTTGGAACAGTGTATGTTGGATTTTTGTTGTTTTGGTCTTGTGAAGTCTATATAAAATACTTTATTTTTCTAAACTGGTGTGGAGTTCATTTGTGGTGTTTTCACTGTGTTACTGTGAGTGTTGGTACACATACTTTAGACATTGCCTTTGATAAGTCTGTCTGCCTTTTGCCAAGCTACTAAGGGGGTGAGCAGGGGTTATCCAAAGAGTGTATCCCCCTTACCCTGACTAGAAGCAAGGGTTCCTATTTGGACATTGGTACCTACCTCTGCCAACTAGAGACCCCCAGATCTAACAGGAGGAATCTGGAAGGAATCACCATCGCCTTCTGGAGACTGTTCCCATGAAGACTGCAAACACAATACGGGAAAGGTGAGAGGGGGAAGGACACCATCGGCCTCGTCGTTCTGATGAGGTGCATCGTGACACATCTCCCCCCTTGACAGTTCATGATCGGGGAACTGGTCTATACGGGACAGAAAGTCTGCATTTCCTTTGGAGGCACCCTTCCAATGACGGACCTCAAAGTAAAAGGGCTGTAGGGAGAGGAACCAACAGAGAACACAGGGATTGTTCCCCTTCTTACGGCTCAGCCATTGAAGGGGACTTGGTCTATATAGAGGATAAAAGTGGAGCCTTCCAGGTGATATCTGAGTTGTCAATTGCCCATTTGACGGCCAAGCATTCTTTTTCAATGACAGGGTAGGGCTTCTCACAGGGAAAAAGCTTTCTACTGATGAATACACCAGGGAGTTCTATGCCCTTGTCGGAAAGCTGAGACAGTACAGCTCGTAGACCAGAATAAGAGGCATCAGTCTGAAGCATGAAGGGTTTTGTGAAGGTGGGGGACATTAGGATAAGACTGGATCTGATGGCTTTTTTCAATTCCTGGAAGGCGTGGATAGCGTGAAACCTATGTTTTTTTCAGTGAATATATATATGAATCTCAGTGTTGAGCCTTTGAGAATTTTTCAAAACTAATGGGGCGCTCCTGTCAGCTGCTGTCTTGAACGTTTCTGGGCAATACGTCAAGCAGGGGCCGAGAAAAAAGGGGCGTCCGAAAACACGTTTTCCCCATGCTAATTTCCATGGGAACTTTAGACAAAGCTACAGCCCGAACTGCTAAGCAGAATAACATCAAATTTGGCAAAAAGGTAGGTATTGGTTCGGAAAGAGCCCTGTTTTTTAAATGGTGTAAATCCATTCAGAAGTTGCTGAGCAATTTAAAAAATAAAACGTTCGATATCTGAGCACCGAGGAGGAGTCGTGACTCCTCTCGAGCACGAGCTGACTTCTGATTGGCTGCCAACACTCCAAACCAGGAAGTGTTGGCAGCCATCTTGTGACTCGGTAACCAAGTCACAAGAAAAAGAGTGAAAAAAGGTTTAAAAACAAGAAAAGTGGAAAGGGTAAAAACACATGACTCCCTAGGCCTGCTGCTCCAAAAAAACATTAAAAAAACATAACTCAACAGAATTCGTGCTGGTTGCGCAAATCCTGCAGTGAAAATTTAAGAAAAACGAGGTGCAGGCTCCTGCGCTTTGTTATCTGTAAGCCCCCGGGTGGGCCAGGTCCTAGGGGCAATGATAAATTATATAGCGGGGGCCCCCGCAGCTGAGGGGACTGCCAACTCCCCGGGGCTATTCTATTTATATGTGGGGGTACACGGACCCTCAGCCCCGGGGACCGCCACCTCCCAGGGGCATGTTTTAATAAGAGGCAGGCGGGCCACTCAGGCCCCCCCAAGCCCCGGGGACCGTCACCTGCCACATAGGCATGGGGGTACGGAGCCCCCTTGCTGCCCCAAAGACCACCACCTCCCCATGGCTACAAAACTATTAAATAAATAGGTATGGGGGCTTCACGGACCCCCTGAAGCCCCGGGGACCGCCACCTCCCCGGGGCTTTAGAAACATTGTAAGGGGGCCCTGGGGACGGCCACCTCCCAGCGCCGGCTCCTGCAATGTTCCGGGGTGCCCAGCCCTGGGACATTGCCGTTTCCTATGACAGGGCGGGAGCACGGCTCCGGCCCTGCCATAGCAAACTATGTTTTGCTTCATTGAAGCAAGAGCAGGAAAACCTGCTGTCGCTTCAATGAAGCAAAGCAGATTGCTTTTGAGCAGGGGGAGCAGCATGTCAGCAGCTCCCCTTGCTTAAAAGTAAATTCAGCTACCGCAGGAGGCAGGAAGCCGGTGGGACCATGGGGGCCATGGGGACTGTGGGGCCAACAGTGACTGATGTAATATGTGACGTCATCAGCAGTGCATTGCGGGGCGCGAGTTATAGATAGCTGTACTAACTATAACAGGGGAATTTCATAGGTATGAGTAAAATGACCAGCTAACTATAACTGGTGTGAAACCTATGGTTTTTTCAGTGAATTTCAAAGGTTTTTAAAATGCTAATTCCTAACTATAACATGTGTGAAACCTATGGTTTTTGCAATGAATTTGCAAGGTTTTTTAAATGCTAATTCCTAACTATAATGTGGCTGAAACCTATGGTTTTGTAAGTGAATTTCAAAGGTTTTTTAAATGCTAATTCCTAACTATAACGTGCCTGAAACCTATGTTTTTTTCTGTCAATTTCAAAGGTTTTTAAAATGATAATTTTCAAATGTAATAATTGTTATATTTTTTATACTGATTTAATACAATATTATAATTTTTTTATTTTTAGATATATAAATTTCTTTATTACATTACAAATTTTTAATATAAATTAAAAAAAAATGTTTGTAGACCTCTCTGCAACGCAGCCCCCTGGGGTGTTTGCAGAGGGGGAACTAATTCCCCTTGCATACTGGGGGTCCCTGGGGGACAACTAGCCCACCTGGAACCTCCAATATGCGCTAGGGGGCTGCATTGCAGAAAGGTGTATTGAGGCCACACCCTTTTTTACACCTCTCTGCAACGCAGCCCCCGGGCGCATTTGCAGAGGGGGACCTAATGCCCCTTGCATACTAGGGGTCCCTAGGGGCCAACTAGCCCACCTGGAACCTCCAGTATGCGCCAGGGGGCTGCATCGCAGAGACGTGTATTGAGACCACACTCTTTTTTTCACCTCTCTGCAACGCAGCCCCCGGGCGTGTTTGCAGAGGGGGAACTAATTCCCCTTGCATACTGGGGGCCCCTGGGGGCCAACTGTCCCACCTGGAACCTCCAGTATACGCCAGGGGGCTGCGTTGCAAAAAAGTGTAATGAGGCCACACCCTTTTTTACACCTCTCTGCAACACAGCGCCCTGGCGCGTTTGCAGAGGGGGAACTAATTCCCCTTGCATACTGGGGTCCCTGTGGGCCAACTAGCCCACCTGGAACCTCCAGTATGCGCCAGTGGGCTGCTTTGCTTTGCCCCAGGGGGCAGCGGTCCCGGGGGCAGTGTGGGGGGGTTTGGGGACCCCCCACACTTCTTTATCACTATGCCCTTGTGATTTGATCCCCCCAGGGGGTTATTTTTAAAAAAACAGACCGGGTTTTTCCCCCCCAAAAAATTGAGCCTTTTTTGTCCTTGTGGGACCACCTGGGCAGGCCTAGGGGGTCATGGTGTGTCTACCCTGCCCCCTTTTTGTTTTCTACACGTTTGTTTTTCTGCTTTCTTGTGCCTCGGTCTACCTAGCACAAGATGGATGCCAACACTTCCTGGTTAGAAGTGTTGACAGCCAATGAGCATGCTGCTTTCTCGGGAAGGCATGCTGATTGGCTGCCACTGTCTGTCAACACTCCAAACCAGGAAGTGTTGGCAACCATCTTGTGCTTCGGTAGTACCAAGGCAGAAGAAAGCAGTGAAACAAATGTGGAAAACACGCAAAGGGGGCAGCGTAGAAGCACCCTGACCCCCTAGGCCAGCTCAGGGGGTCCCACAAGGACCCCCAAGGCCCAAATTATTATTTTTTTTAAATCACGGGGTATGCGTACCGTACGCGTACCTCGCTTAGGTACGCGTACGGTGCGCCTTAGGGGTCCTGGTGGGACCCCCTGACCAGGCCTAGGCAGTCAGGGTGCTTCTACCTTGCCCCCTTTTTTGAGTTCTACACATTTGTTTTTCTGCTTTCCTGTGCCTCAGTCTACCGAGGCACAAGATGGCTGCCAACAATTTCTGTTTTGGAGTGTTGACAGACATTGGCAGCCAATCAGCATGCAGCTCGCGCACGCAAAGGTCTGCGCTCGTAAGCGTTCCGTGCGCGCATGGTACGCGTACGGTATGCGTACGGTGCGCGCTTATAGATATATAAATTTTTTCACATTCGATTTTCTCAACAACTACTGGAGGGATTTACACCATTTAAACAAAAGGGCGATCTGCGAATCAGACTCTACCATTTTGCAAAATTTGGTGTAATTCCGTTCAGCGGTTCGGGCTGTAGCCGTTTTTAATCGTCCTATGGAAATTAACATGGGGAAAACACATTTTTGGAACCCCCTTTTTCTCGGCCCCCGCTTGATGAATCTTCCCGAGACTTTCAGGGAAGGAGCAGAGCGGAGCGGGCCATCTTCTTTGATAAATTCACGAAGATTCAACAACCGGCGCCAAAGTTATTCCCAATAGAATGTTGCGGATTTCCTATGGAAACTAGGTCCTAACTATAACTACCTACTGGCGACTGCCAGTGGTTAATATATATATATATATATATATTCACTGAAAAAACCATAGGTTATAGACCATATATAGTTAGGAATTTGCATTTACAAAACCTTGAAAATTCACTGAAAAAACCATAGGTTAGAGACCATATATAGTTAGCTGGACATTTTATTGACATAAAACCAATGAAATTCCATATATAGTTAGTTGCACTAACTATATATCGCGCACCCGCAATCCACTGCTGATGATGTCACATATTACATCATTCATGACATGGTCAGTGACATCACTGATGACATCACTGATGACATCTCAAATGACATCACTGATGACATCACTGATGACATCTCAAATGACATCACTGATGACATCATCTAGTGTCTGTGTGTTTTTGTAAAGTTTAAATATGTTTTACATATTGAAGAATGAGTGGATGTATGGAAGACTGAGTGTGTGTGTGGCTGGCTGGGAGGTGTGTGACTCTGTGCATATCAATGTGTACTTGTATCAGTGATTGTATAAGAGAGTAAGTATGTGTTAGTATATGTGTGAAAAGTATGGTGTTCTGTGTTTAACTGTATAGATGAGGAAATCGAAGTGTGATTGATTCTTCACAGGACTGACTAGGTGTATGAGTGCATATGATAGTCTTGTAATAATGAGTGACTGTATGTATGAGTGATTGTATGGGTGAATGAGTGAATGTGTGTGTAGACGTAGGAATCAGTGAGTGCGTATGTAGTAACTGGTATTGGTGTGTCATGATGTCATCAGTGATGTCATTTGAGATGTCATCAGTGATGTCATTTGAGATGTCATCAGTGATGTCACTGAAGTATGGTGTTCTGTGTTTAACTGTATAGATGAGGAAATGGAAGTGTGATTGATTCTTTACAGGACTGACTAGATGTGTGAGTAACTCCATGGATGAGTGGCAGTGTGTGAGTGTCTGCATAGGTGTATGAGTGCATATGATAGTGTTGTAATAATGAGTGACTGTATGTATGAGTGATTGTATGGGTGAATGAGTGAATGTGTGTGTAGACGTAGGAATCAGTGAGTGCGTATGTAGTAACTGGTATTGGTGTGTCATGATGTCATCAGTGATGTAATTTGAGATGTCATCAGTGATGTCATCAGTGATGTAATTTGAGATGTCATCAGTGATGTCATCAGTGATGTCACTGACCATGTCATGAATGATGTAATATGTGACATCATCAGCAGTGGATTGCGGGTGCGCGATATATAGTTAGTGCAACTAACTATATATGGAATTTCATTGGTTTTAT
Organism: Lissotriton vulgaris; assembly: GCF_964263255.1. Classification (NCBI taxonomy): domain Eukaryota; kingdom Metazoa; phylum Chordata; class Amphibia; order Caudata; family Salamandridae; genus Lissotriton; species Lissotriton vulgaris. Next base: position 665,503 of record NW_028243022.1, read on the forward strand.
GTCAATAAAATGTCCAGCTAACTATATATGGTCTCTAACCTATGGTTTTTTCAGTGAATTTTCAAGGTTTTGTAAATGCAAATTCCTAACTATATATGGTCTATAACCTATGGTTTTTTCAGTGAATTTCATTGGTTTTTTAAAAGCTAATATCTATAGCAGTAAAATATATTCTTTATTACGTGACGTATCACGTAGCCACGTGAGACGCCTCATGACGCGTCGCATAACCGTGACGTATCGGCTCTGCAGCGCAAACAAAACCCGTAACGTAAGCGTGCCGGAGCACGCTTACAGATATATATATTTTTTTTAACCTTAATTAGACAAAATCCACACGTGCACATATCTTGAGGCCTTGCAAAGGCACATCAAACAGTCCCTACAATTTTGTCAAGTTTGCTGGAAATCTATTCCCTTAATTTTTTTTTTACTGTTTCTCTTGGTTTTCCCCTTGTTACGCTTACCGGGACGCTACCCGGTACGCGAACCGGACGCTCCAAAAACACAAGATGGCGGACTCCCGTTACGCTGCCGGTTAGCTGCCCGGTTCGCGTACCGGGAAGCGCCTCTACCGCGAAAAATCGCGGGGGACTTTAATATCCCCCTCATCAATCCTAGGGGGTCAGGAGGGGTTTACCTTGCCCCCTTTCCTTCATTTCCCCCTTCTTTTTTCACCACATCTTGTCTCTCGAACCTACCGAGAGACAAGATGGCGGCCGCTCCGGACTGTTTACAATGTTGACAGCTACGCTGCCGGTTAGCTGCCCGGTTAGCTGCCCGGTGAGCTGCCCGGTTCGCGTACCGGGACGCGCCTCTACGGCGTAAAATCGCCAAAAAATTATTTTTTTTTTTTTGCCCCGCGGGGCACTTTAATATCCCCCTCATCAATCCTAGGGGGTCAGGAGTGGTCTACCTTGCCCCCTTTCCTTCATTTCCCCCTTCGTTTTTCACCACATCTTGTCTCTCGATCGTACCGAGAGACAAGATGGCGGCCGCTCCGGACTGTTTAGAATGTTGACAGACACCGGAGAGCCAATCAGCTTCGCTTCGCGAAGTTCCGTTACGCATCAGGTACGCAAACCGGGGCGCTAACCGGAGCGCTGTCACAGATATATATATTTTTTTAAACGTTAATTTCTCAAAATCCACTGGAGCACATATATTGAGACATAGCAAAGGCACGTCGGGCAAACCATATCTACAATTTTGCCAAGTTTCATGTAAATCTATTCAGCCGTTCGAGCTAAAAGTGAGTCCAACCGCCCTATGGAAAAATGAATGGGAAAAACGTGTTTTGGGACCCCCCTTGTTTCTCGGCCCCCCCTTGACAAAACCCCCCCAAATTTTCAGGGGCTGCTCAGAAACGAAATGTGCCATTTTCCTGAAAATTTCAGCCTATTCCGTCCACAAACGCCAAAGTTATTAGACATAGAATTTTCAGAAATTCCATAGAGAAAAAATCCTAACTATATATACCCACTGGCTATCGCCAGTAGGTAATATACATATATAAACATATATAATCTGCATATCTATATAAATATAAATGCATGCATACATATAGATATATGCATACATATGCATGTTATTTACATGAAAGTTTTAAAAACACTAATAAAAGCAAAGCTAAAAAGCCACCTCATTACAAACAGAATGGCTTTAACTTAAACGAGGGCGAGATCTATTGCATTTTCAATGCTTGTTTACTTTGGTTCTATCAAGAAGGCATTCAGATGTTTCACACATTTGCCATATATTCTGAATGTTAGCACTCTAGTTGCTCATTAGATCACTGTAGTAAAGCTAGTGCTCACCAGGGAAGTCTGCTGCTAATCATGGTTTGCAGCCATTTTCCCGCATTTTTTATCCCGCAGACTTTCAGTCCGCATACCATTATCCCGCAAGGTCATTGACCTCGCATACCATTATCCCGCATTTTTTCAAAACGCATGTGCATTTATTGCGCATGCCTTTACAAAGAATTACGTTTTAAAGGCATGTATGGTAAATGCATTTGCGTTGTGAAAACCACGATGGCGAGAGAGGTAAGTGGGTTTGTGTTAATTTTTTCGTGGGTTAGTGATTGTGTAGTGTAGTGTAGTGTTGTGTAGTGTAGTGTTGTGTTAGTGTAGTGTGGAGTTGTGGTGGTTGTTTAGTGTAGGGTCATGCTGGGGGTAGTGTTTTAGGGTTTAGGGTTGTGTTGTAGTGTTTGCGTAGTGTAGGGTCATGCTGGGGGTAGTGTTTTAGGGTTTAGGGTAGTGTTGTAGTGTTTGCGTAGTGTAGGGTCATGCTGGGGGTAGTCTTTTAGGGTTTAGGGTTGTGTTGTAGTGTTTGCGTAGTGTAGGATCATGCTGGGGCTAGTGTTTTAGGGTGTAGGGTAGTGTTGTAGTGTTTGCGTAGTGTAGGGTCATGCTGGGCGTAGTGTTTTAGGGTTTAGGATAGTGTTGTAGTGTTTGCGTAGTGTAGGGTCATGCTGGGGGTAGTGTTTTAGGGTTTTGGGTAGTGTTGTAGTGTTTGCGTAGTGTAGGGTCATGCTGGGGTGTAGTATTTTAGGGTTTAGGGTAGTGTTGTAGTGTTTGCGTAGTGTAGGGTCATGCTGGGGGTAGTGTTTTAGGGTTTTGGGTAGTGTTGTAGTGTTTGCGTAGTGTAGGGTCATGCTGGGGGTAGTGTTTTAGGGTTTTGGGTAGTGTTGTAGTCTTTGCGTAGTGTAGGGTCATGCTGGGGTGTAGTGTTTTAGGGTTTTGGGTAGTGTTGTAGTGTTTGCGTAGTGAAGGGTCATGCTGGGGGTAGTGTTTTAGGGTTTTGGGTAGTGTTGTAGTGTTTGCGTAGTGTAGGGTCATGCTGGGGGTAGTGTTTTAGGGTTTTGGGTAGTGTTGTAGTGTTTGCGTAGTGTAGGGTCATGCTGGGGGGTAGTGTTTTAGGGTTTTGGGTAGTGTTGTAGTGTTTGCGTAGTGTAGGGTCATGCTGGGGGTAGTGTTTTAGGGTTTTGGGTAGTGTTGTAGTGTTTGCGTAGTGTAGGGTCATGCTGGGGGTAGTGTTTTAGGGTTTAGGGTAGTGTTGTAGTGTTTGCGTAGGGTCATGCTGGGGGTAGTGTTTTAGGGTTTAGGGTAGTGTTGTAGTGTTTGCGTAGTGTAGGGTCATGCTGGGGGTAGTGTTTTAGGGTTTAGGGTAGTGTTGCAGTGTTTGCGTAGTGTAGGGTCATGCTGGGGTGTATTTTTTTAGGGTTTTGGGTAGTGTTGCAGTGTTTGCGTAGTGTAGGGTCATGCTGGGGGTAGTGTTTTAGGGTTTAGGGTAGTGTTGTAGTGTTTGCGTAGTGTAGGGTCATGCTGGGGTGTAGTGTTTTAGGGTTTTGGGTAGTGTTGTAGTGTTTGCGTAGTGTAGGGTCATGCTGGGGGTAGTGTTTTAGGGTTTAGGGTAGTGTTGTAGTGTTTGCGTAGTGTAGGGTCATGCTGGGGGTAGTGTTTTAGGGTTTAGGGTTGTGTTGTAGTGTTTGCGTAGTGTAGGGTCATGCTGGGGGTAGTGTTTTAGGGTTTAGGGTTGTGTTGTAGTGTTTGTGTAGTGTAGGGTCATGCTGGGGATAGTGTTTTAGGGTTTAGGGTAGTGTTGTAGTGTTTGCGTAGTGTAGGGTCATGCTGGGGTGTAGTGTTTTAGGGTTTTGGGTAGTGTTGTAGTGTTTGCGTAGTGTAGGGTCATGCTGGGGGTAGTGTTTTAGGGTTTAGGGTAGTTTAGTTGTTTAGTGTATGCTAAAGGCATATTCGCTCTAAAAGTTTTCGTTATTTTAATTTGCGGCCTAATAGTACATGCGGGATTTTTTTCTGCGGACTGATGGTATGCGGGATTTCGTCATATATTCGCTAATCATACTTTCTATGGCAAAATTAACCCCCTCATTTTGTTCCTTTTTAAATTAAATGTTTTAAGAGTTACCACTTTATTCCAATCAAGATGGCTTCAGGTGTGCCATACCTTTGTAATAAGTAGGACTGTTAGCACTCTAGTTGTTCTTTAGAACACTCTGGGACATTCTGTCATTGGGCTATAGTTGGGCTACATCTGGCTGATATTTGGGCTACATTTGTTTTTTTTGTCTCTGGTGGCCATCTTTGGGCTACATTGGGCTACATTGGGCTACATTGGGCTACATTTGGGCTCCAACATATATATAGCCCAATGTAGCCCAATATATATTTTTCAAAGTTAATTTTCATAAAAACCACTGGAGCCTATATCTTGAGACATAGCAAAGGCACATCGGGCTACCAGTCCCTACAATTTTGCCAAGTTTGGTGTAAATCCATTCAGCCGTTCAGGCTAAAAGTGAGGCCAACCGCCCTATGGAAAATTGCATGGGAAAAACACGTTTTGGGACCCCCCTTTTTTCTCGGCCCCCCCTTAACGAAAGCCCCCCAAATTTTCAGGGGCTGCTCAGAAACAAAATGTTCCATTTTCCTGAAAATTTCAGCCAATTCTGTCCTCAAACGCCAAAGTTATTCGACATAGAATTTTCAAAAATCCCATAGGAAAAAAATCCTAACTATATATACCTACTGGCTATCGCCAGTAGGTAATATATATATATTTATATATATATTTCGAGCAATTTCAAAAAGACACCGCACTCTTGTATACAATCATACATAACTATGTAAGTGAGTATATACACTCAACTTACATTAGAGGAATTTTATTCTTCTAATCCAACAGGCACTAAGCCCAATAACAACGCTCCACCAATACAAAAGTCATCAAAAAATGTGGCTTGTAGACTTGGAAAAAGGAAACAGACATTGGTTGTATTACAACTCAAAAACTACCCCTCCCACAATGCATCCTAATTGCCAGGTGGGTAGTAGGGTATAAATACTAAAAAGTAAAAACAGACTTGTTACTACCGTGATCAAGAACAGTCTTTTGTTCGAAACGCGTAGGTGAGGAAGTTTTACTTAAGATGGATTAAAGAAGCTTGAAAACATCAGAGAAGAGTGCGGTGTCTTTTTGAATTTGCTCGAAATTATTTACGAGTCTTGTCCTTGACTCGTCACCTGCACCAGCTGACTGGCCGCTCCTCCTCCAGAAAGGGACATTTGCTTTGAAAAATTTGATACGTGAGGAGAGAGCCCAGCACCCTAACCTTCCGTATATTTGTAATGATGACATCATGGTGCGCGAGGAAAACGTAAAAAGAGTAATCCACAGGGTGAACAGACCGACTGAAGTGAAGACGCCCTGATTAATGAGGATTGAATCAAATTACCAGCGCAAACCACGAGCGGGACGTAAACAAACCAAGTTACCGGCAGAACGGAAGACACACCCTCCCATTACTTGGTCGAGCGCTGACGCGAAGGTGCCGGAGGGCATTCAGCGGTTCAGGAGACTCCCGGGTAAGTGAATGACAAGAGGTGTGCATGCGAGCCCGTAACTGTGGTGTTGCAGCGAATGAATACATCAAGTGCCAGACTACGTGTCACTTTGATAGCGAAAATAAACGTGTCATTTTCTCGGAAAAGCTTCCATCTCGCAGCGGCAGTGAGCCCTGCAATCACATTTAAAACTTCCCACGCTCAGTAAACAAGTTGGTTGTCAACGACAGCAAACAAACGGACAATTAAATAAAAACACGGACACACACAAAAATAGTGTTCCTCTTTCTTGTTGACCCAGGATACTTTTGCCAAAATGGAAAAAAGAGCGGCAAAACGCTTGGAAAAAGCAGAGAGTCTATTCTCACAACCCCAACAAGCTGTTTCAAATCTGACCTCAGACCCCAAAGCAACGACCTCCAAGAACCCTCAAACAACATTAAAACAACTTTTCCAACAGTTAGAAAAACTACTGCGCAAAGAGATATCACGCTCCTGGGAAATAATAACACTTGAAAAATACCTGGAATTGGGACTCGTACCCAGAGGTCTACGAATATTTACCTTACCAAACCATCCAGATACCAGCGCAGCAATGTTAGAAGAGTGGGGACATAACAACATGGATTGTTCTAAAAAAATGATAATGATAATCATAAAACATGCAAGAATAGGAGTAGCTGATCTACACATAAAAATAGAGGACATAGAACAACAAATTAAAGCCTCACAAGAAGGGGAAGAGGAAATAAAAAAACTAAGAACCATAATGGAAAATAATTTGGACAAACACGAAAATGAGATAGAAGAAAGAAAACAGCGCAAATTAAGAAGGGATCAATATGACTATGCGAATGGTGCAATGTTTACGTTTGCTAAGAGATTTGACGCTTTAAAACAACAAGGAACCAATAAACCCAAACCAACGGGAATAACACCTGGTGCAAGCGAAACTGAATCTGACGCTAGCGAAGGAGAACAAAGAGGGAGAGAAAAAACATCCGCCTACAAAAAGTTTTCTTTTTTAGAGGAAATGGAAATGCTTTACCACGATCAGCAAACTCCAAAAACACAATGGAGAGGACGTGGAAGGGGAAGACAGAGAAGTCGAGGAAGAGGTCAATCTTCAAACCCAAACTCAAGCGCAAAACCAGAAGAGCCAAGCACTCCAAGATATCCATTGCGCAATCGTACTCTGTCAAAAAAGTAAGACCAATTAATAAAAAGAAAGACGATCCCGGTCCGGATTTAATAATAAATCTATCCGATTACACCTTAACAACCAATGAAAAAACGTTACTAAATAAGGGTTTGACATTCAGCCCGTAAAAGCATCAGGACGTTGTGGAAACCAAAATTGATATGTACAAGTATATCAGAAAACTAAAATTGAAGAAATTCTTCGCAAAATCAAATAAGAAAATTGCAAATGAGTCCAATATCAATAACTGTATGGAGGTAGAAGGATATACTATCTCTGACATACCTGCTCTAAAGGTAGCTCATGACCTGGCTAATGATGGAACCGACATATCAATAACTGAAACACAAATACTGAAGGAAATGGAAATTCCACACAATACGCATCCGAAAACATCCTTTAAAAATCCATCCAAATTCTGCCCAATTTTACAGCCTGGGAACAGAATAGATGCGTTTCAAGACATGATCAACACTGAACTAGAAAAAATGAAAAATAATAACAACAAAAAGAAGGAAAATTTATCCTGGGAGGAACGTCAAGCACTAAAATCTCTAAGAGAAAACTTAAAAATCGAGATAAAACCAGCCGACAAAGGCGGAAACATCGTGATACTAAATAAGACTGACTACATTGAAGAGGCATATCGACAATTATATGATGTCAACAACTATACAAAACTAAAAGACAACCCAATAGCGACAATGACAATAACTATACACCAACAAATCAAACGATGGCAGGAAAACGGCTTGTTGACCCAAGAAGAAACAAACTTTCTAACAGTCGAGAATCCAATCACACCGACAATTTACTTTCTGCCGAAAGTTCATAAAACATTGCAAAAACCTCCAGCTCGACCAATAATATCCAGCTGTGGATCGCTATATGAAAACATCACCTCATATGTTGATTATTTTTTAGCACCCATAGTGCCAACACTAAATTCTTTCATCAAAGATACTGGAGACTTTCTACGCATCATAATGGACACAGAATGGCAACCAACATATCTACTTGCCACAATAGATGTAGTATCACTCTATACATCTATCAACCATCAACTAGGTCTGGAGGCAATCGCTTATTTTCTCAGACAGAGACCAATAGGGGAACTCAATCATTCAGCAATGCTGTTGGACATGATACAAACATGTCTCACGAACAATGTGTTTCTCTTTAACAATGAAATCTATTCCCAAAATCGTGGAACGGCTATGGGAGTTTCCTTCTCTCCAAGCTATGCTAATCTCACCATGGGATGGTGGGAGAAACACATAGCTTGGAGAGAGGAAAATGAGCCATACACTGCCAAGATAATTCTCTGGCTGAGATTTATCGATGATCTCTTCCTACTGTGGAAAGGGACAAAGGAAGAGCTGCTTGAATACATCACGATCTTGAACACCAACAATGTGGGATTACAATTTACATTTAACATCCAAAAAGAAGAAATTGACTTTCTAGACACAAAGGTATACATAAAAGAGAATAAAATTCACACTACTCTCTTTCGGAAAAAAACCTCCACAAATAGCATCCTCCATGGAACTAGTTTTCATCCAATATCTCTGAAACAAAATGTACCTTACGGAGAGTTTCTAAGGATGAAAAGAAATTGCTCTGAACCGATCGAAATGGAACAAAAATTTGCAGAAACTGCACAACGATTCTCCCAGAGAGGATATAGTATGCAAACAATCAAATTGGGAGAAACAAGAGCACGAAAAAAGACAAGAATTGAAACATTAATTGAAAAAAAGAAAGATGCAACTTCAATAACAACAGAGGATAAGCCACGTCTAATCTTGACATATTCAAAGGAAAGTGTGAAAATTAGAAAAATGGTCACAAAATATTGGAGCGTGTTGAAGAAAGATCCGGACATTGGAAATATAATTGGAGATGCACCATTAATCTCCTTTAGAAAGGCACCATCACTTGGAGACACCCTAGTCAACAGTCACTTCATAAACAAAAGGGAAGAAACCTGGCTAGAAAAAAGACAAAAAGGCTTTACCAAATGTATATCGTGCAAAGCGTGCAAGATTGGCAGAAACCTAAAATCCCTAACGGATCCAAAAGGCCAACCTTTCGAAATTCGGAACAAGATCACATGTGAGTCTCATTATGTTGTTTATCTTCTTGAATGTGACTGTGGAAAAAGATACATTGGATCGACAATTTGTGCCCTTAAAAAAAGAATGTTAGAGCACATAAGGGCAATTCAAAACAAAGACCAAACGTATGCAATGGCCAAACACCTCATGACCCACAAAAACAAAACCTGGCTAAACGTAAAATACTCAGGGATAGCCATGGTGCCAGAAAATGAAAGAGGAGGAAATCGCCTGCAAAAACTCAGACGTTTGGAATCTAAATTAATAATAAGATTCAAGACAAAGACCCCCCGAGGTCTGAATGGGGACGAAGAACTATATGTACACTTATAAAGGACTCATACAAACAATCAAGAGACAATTACAGATTGAAAGTAATCCAGTTTTCATGATATCTATCACATAATGACAAGTGTTTTTTTTCAAATCATGTAATAAAAGGATTAATAGCTGAAATATTTGAGAAATGTTACTTTAAGGTTGGACCTGGCATTTTAGTAGCTTTTTGTAGTACATTTTGGGTAGATTTTGAAATTTGAAACGGGTCAAAGTAGACTAGAATAAGATGAGAAATTTACGTTTGTTGCCTGCACTGTTTGTTGTTTTAAGTAATGTCAAGCTCCTGGACCAAATCACAAGCCACTGACTTTGGGATATAGCACTCAGCTATCACCCCAGTTTATGTATACAATCATACATAACTATGTAAGTGAGTATATACACTCAACTTGCATTAGAGGAATTTTATTCTTCTAATCCAACAGGCACTAAGCCCAATAACAACGCTCCACCAATACAAAAGTCATCAAAAAATGTGGCTTGTAGACTTGGAAAAAGGAAACAGACATTGGTTGTATTACAACTAAAAAACTACCCCTCCCACAATGCATCCTAATTGCCAGGTGGGTAGTAGGGTATAAATACTAAAAAGTAAAAACAGACTTGTTACTACCGTGATCAAGAACAGTCTTTTGTTCGAAACGCGTAGGTGAAGAAGTTTTACTTAAGATGGATTAAAGAAGCTTGAAAACATCCGAGAAGAGTGCGGTGTCTTTTTGAAATTGCTCGAAATTATTTACGAGTCTTGTCCTTGACTCGTCACCTGCACCAGCTGACTGGCCGCTCCTCCTCCAGAAAGGGACATTTGCTTTGAAAAAAAAAAAATATATATATATACATATATATATATATATATATATATATATATATATATATATATATATATATATATATATTCGTTCCACAAATCTTCAAAATTACGAAGAAAACAAGACACCCAGAGCTTCAGTTTGAGGATTTATTTGGCAGATGAACAAATCTCCAACGTAATTGTAGTACACAAGATACATATCAGGATGAAGAAAAGGTTATGTGTGAAAGATTCCGATGTAGAGGGTACAGCCAAAAAATAATCAATACAGCGATAGAACGAGTGGCTGTAAAAAATAGGGAAGAACTACTTAACCCTCGTACTGAGACAGAGGAAACAGACAATGTGAGATTCATAACCACTTTCTCTGGGCAAACACATGAGGTGCGTAAGATTTTCAAAAAACATTGGCACGTCCTACAAACGGACAGCCATCTTAAAAAATACCTAAATGACAATCCCCAAATCACATTTCGAAAAGGGAAATCATTGAGAGATGAGCTTAGTCACTACTACGTAACCTCAGCAACAGGCTCAAAGAAACAAGAAGGTATGGGTTTCAGATGCTGTCGCAAATGTAAAGCCTGCAAGTTTAGCAGAGATTGTAAAACTCTGACTGTTCCTAACACCAACAGAGAGTTCACGATTCGTAAACGGCTGACATGTAACACCCCGTATAGCATATACATGCTCATCTGTCCTTGCAACAAATGGTACGTGGGCAGCACAAAACACACAGCAAAGAAAAGGGTCTTGGAACACTTATGTGCCATTCACAATAACAACAAACAATACCCAGTTGCAAGACACTTTTCAGCCATGCACATGCAAAATGAACAACTGGTTCAGCTGGTAGTAATTGATAGTGTTGATCTTGGAGTGAGAGGAGGCAATCGAGAACTGTCCCTCAGAAAATTAGAGTCCAAATATATTGTGGATTTTGAATGCTTGGCACCGTAAGGTTTGAACATCACAGAAGAATTGTCAATACATTTATATGAATGAATACTGATTTGAGAAATTGTCCGTGGTTTTCCTGATTTTAATGTTTAATAATTTTATTTTTAGATTTCACACATCACGGGGTAGCGGAAGAACATGGATGTCTGTGCGGAATCATATGCACTATCGTTGAATAATTGATGTACCTGTTCTGATTTATTATGTTGGACATTTATAACAAGTTTATTGGTTTATGATCATCTATTGAAGTGCCCACTAGGGCAAGACCAAGGTTCATATATAATATGCCCACATGGGCAAATGTACCAATTGGAAATTCAGTAATGCTATACAGTTTGATAACCAAGCGTTGAAACACCCACTGGGGCAGGACCAAGGCTTATGAAAAGCAATTGCCCACTGGGGCCATACTACTAACAATGATCGTGGTTAAATATGCAATAGTAAGACTATTTGATTTTACGGGAGCTTGTATATCAGACGTTGTTACTTTTTGGTTTCCAAGCAACGATGATGTAACCAATAATATACAAGTTAGCTCGCAACATCCAATCGGAAGGATGGATACATCCAGTAGGATACTTCCTGTTCGTTAATAATTTTGAACGATATATTGATACAATGTGCTCAACGATACTCATTATTAATTGTGTCTTAATATCCGCGCAGGATGATATAATTGTGTTTATTATTCACAATGAATCATGGGACTCAAATTTATACCAAGACTATGTGGTAATATTAGGAATATATGCTTATCTAACCTTATTATATCTTTTTGGTTACAAGACATTATCATATTATCAACATTTATGATTTGTCCTATTTATGAACATGATACAAGATGGCCACCACTTTACCGTGATGGAAACTATGTGCACTAGGGTGTTGGGTTTTAAAAATGGCTGTCAATACCACGAGATGAGCGTGACCAAGCCGTAATGGCGAAACGCGTAAGTGCAGATTTGTTCTTCTGCCAAATAAATCCTCGAACGGAAGCTCTGGGTGTCTTGTTTTCTTCGTAATTTTGAAGATTTGTGGAACGAATATAGAAGCCTGCTGGTGGCTACAACAAGACCGCCCGTGACAGCGTGACTCTGTAACCAGCAGTAGTGGAAGGATATATATGTCCAGTCGAAGGCAATCGCCGAAACGCGTTGACCATCCTCCTTGTGTGCACGATGGTGTTGAAAGAACAATAAAAAAACTTACCTGAAATCGAGTGTTGGACCCGGTTTGTGCTGTGGTGCTTCTGACCTTCTGGCTGCAAACTGGAGCTGGTTGGGTCCGTTCTTCGTTGAAGATATATATATATATATATATATATTCACTGAAAAAACCATAGGTTATAGACCATATATAGTTAGGAATTAGCATTTACAAAACCTTGAAAATTCACTGAAAAAACTATAGGTTATAGACTATATATAGTTTGGAATTAGCATTTACAAAACCTTATTTTACTCACACAAAACCATTGAAATTCGCATATATAGTTAGTTGCACTAACTATATATTGCGCACCCGCAATCCACTGCTGATCATGTCACATATTACATCATTCATGACATGGTCAGTGACATCACTGATGACATCTCAAATGACATCACTGATGACATCACTGATGACATCTCAAATGACATCACTGATGACATCTCATTTGACATTACTCATCACATCACTGATGATATCATTCATGTGATAATACGATGAACCTCTTCAGATTCTAATATAACCTTAGATACAATCAGTGTAAACAGACACTCACAGGCTGTCACTCATCCATGGAGTTACTCACACACCTAGTCAGTCATGCAAAAAATAAATCACATCTCCATTTCCTCAACTATACAGTTATACACACCTTACTTATTCAAACATATACTAACACATATTTACTCTCTTATACAATCCCTGATACAAGTTTACAATGATCCATACAGCCACTCACACATTCACTGGCTCTTATGCACAGTTATTTATATATGTCAACTCTCACATGTACTGTGTTTTACATATGTACTTACTTTGACATGTAGCACTAAGATATCCATTCACTCACCAATACACTCATGCACACAGTCAACCGCCCATACAGCTGATTCCACATGCACTTTTGAACCCATACATCTAGTGAATCAACTGTTCACACATCTATGCACAGAGTCACACACCTCCCAGCCACCCATACACACACACTCAGTCTCCCATACAAATACTTGGGCAACCAATCAATAACCCATATAGTTACTCATATAGCTACTGATCAACACAAGCAGCAGTTTACAGAACAACAGACATAATGATGCACAAATTAAGACAGTTTAGTCACTAACCCATGCACTCAGTGAGACACATTTAAACACTCACTCATACAGTCAGTCATGCACCTACTAAATCCTTCATCCAGACACTTATACATCCACTCATTCTTCAATATGTAAGACATATTTTAACTTTACAGAAACATACAGTCACTGGATGTTGTCATCAGTGATGTCATCAGTGATGTCATTTGAGATGTCATCAGTGATGTCATCAGTGATGTCACTGGCCATGTCATGAATGATGTAATATGTGACATGATCAGCAGTGGATTGCGGGTGCGCGATATATAGTTAGTGCAACTAACTATATATGCGAATTTCAATGGTTTTGTGTGAGTAAAATAAGGTTTTGTAAATGCTAATTCCTAACTATATATGGTCTATAACCTATGGTTTTTTCAGTGAATTTTCAAGGTTTTGTAAATGCTAATTCCTAACTATATATGGTCTATAACCTATGGTTTTTTCAGTGAATTTCAATGGTTTTTTAATAGCAAATATCAAAAGCTGTAAAATGTGCTTCAATTTGTTCCGCGACCCGGTCCGCGAACCGGTAAACGTTCCGTTACTGCAAGTACCGCGTTAGAAAGCAACATCATGACGCGTCGCATAAGCGCGACGTATCACATTACCGCGTAATGCGTCTTATGATGCGCCGCGTTAGCGCACCCGGAAGCGCTCCGGAACGCGAACCGAGGCGCGAAGCGGAGCGCACCGGAAGCGATCCGGGGCGCGGAGCACGTAACGTAAGCATAACAGGTCATGTGAATTGTTTATAAAACTTTTCGTTGGTTCATTTTACTTTTGGTTTCCTAATGATGGAAGGCTTGGTCATATGACCTTAAAATAACACTTTTCATTGGTTTAGAACATTTTTTTTCCCAAATGATGAAAACCCCACCTTTTTTCCTCACTCTGACTTTCATTTTTATGAGAGAAAGACCTACATTGACTACCTTACAAATGGCTTCAATGATTGCTGCAGCTAGTGGACCCCCACCACCACCACAACCTCCTAGGAAGAGAGGACTACCTCCTCAGGTCATCCTCCAGCAAGAGGAGGAAGAAGAGGAAGAAGAGGAAGAGGAGCAAGGGACAAGGAGGTTTTTACCAGAACAGCCAAGAAGGTCCCATATAAAAGAAAATTATATTTGGCAATTTTTTTCATTTCCCGAAGGACAAAAAAAGGTGAACGCCCGGTATGTTACCTGCCTGATTTGTAAAAATGAACTGTCCAGAGGAACAGAAAAAAAATACAGTTATGGTAATTATACCATGCATCGCCATATGCAGAGGTGGCACCCGATAAATTACAGTGGTGCACAAATACGTGATCTTGTGGATAACCCCCGACCTGTGGCCAGTAGATCCACCAATGAAGAGGCAGTGACGGGATCAGAGGCAAGGGAGACAGTCCCAAATATACAGATGAACTTTGGCCAAATGAAATTTACCTGTATAATTTGCGGAAAATTCATTTCCTATGGAGAGAGGAGTGTAACTCTAATCAATAGAGCTTTTGAACATCATCAATGTACAAAACGCCCCAGAAAATAAATTTTCTTTTTTTTTTGTTGCTCCTGTTGAGCCCTTTTTAATGAATCATTTTTGTTCCCCCCCCCAAAAAAACAAAAAAAATATAAAACCGTTCAAAAAATACAAAAAAACTATAAAAATGTTCAGAAAAATAATAAAAAAAATATAAAACAACAAAAATAATAAAAAAAAAGTTCTTTTCAGAACTACCTCCCCTTTATAAGAAATTGCTAGAATGTTTAGCACTCTGGCAACCTCTATTTCTTTTGGTTCGCTTCCCGGTTCGCGCGCCGGTACGCGAACCGGAAGCGAACTAAAAATTTTTTTTTTTAAAAAAAGAAGAGTAAGTAAACAGAGAGTAATGTTAAAAGAAAGACAAATAGAGGGAATAACACACAGATACTGTTGAAAGAGGGACTGAGAAAAGGAGTGGAAAGAGTAGTATAAATAAGTAATAGAAAAAGAAATGAGGGAAGTAGCAAAGGCAGGAAACTGAGGGTTAGAGAAATGAAGCAGTGGAACTAATAAAAGTTAAATTTGATAGAGATGTAACGTCAAGAGTACTAAACATTTACCTTATAATTGTCGTTAACTTAGTCACTTGTTATTTTTATACTTTTAATCTGTGTAAGAAAGAACAAAAATGTTTAAATTAATAGAAGTTAGTAAAAGATGAGTGAGCATGAGACAAGATGAATACATATTAAAAATCACAATTCAAAGTACAAAATTAATTATACATATTTAATGGTTTATTTTTGCTGTTCTCAGAATATATCAAATTTCACTGAAAACAGTGAGTTGAAGGTATTCATCATATGACAGCGGGGAAAAAAAACACAATCAAAATGATTGTGTTTAAAAAACCCATAAAATATAATCAATCACAAATCAGAACTCCTCAAAAGTAACTTACTTTCTATGACGTCAAAGGATGTCCTATGAACAGCTTATACTCTGTTGTGCTGTTACTATTTTCTGCCCGCCACTTTCTGAAAGATAAACTCCATCGTTTTAAGAAAAATGAGACATACAAAGCAATTTAAAACAGCACACTAAATTACAGCAACACCTAGAATCATTATAATCCAGTTACCTACCCTAAATTCTCACTTCTGAAAACAAGTCAAAAGGCAACATTGCTTCATACTAAAATGGTAATCATTGCCGAAAGACTAGCCTTTTTTATATTTCAAATAAGCTGTGTAATATCCTGATGTTGTCAAAGGACCATCATAATATATAATAGCTGCAGTTACAAATGTTCTTCCTGAAATCCATGATTGTGTAGCCAAAACATTTTTAATTAGACTTGACAACTTATTTTCATCCAGTTTATGTAGTTGAAATTGTAAAATGACATTTCACCCATAAGTTTCCATAAATAATGTGGACAGCATTGCAGACTTACATTTCCTCTACTCCTTGTTTTGATCTGCTGCTTGAATTAGCTTATAAACACAAACAGTTTTCACTCTGTACTACAATTATCCACAAGGCCATATAGAGTAGGAGCCATTATAACCTCTTGAAATTCCTCAGAACAAATCCCAGGATTCCTTCCCTAAAATGTTGGTTGTAAGAACACCAGGTAAGAATTTTGAAGGTGGAAAGGCAATTTTTTTTTGAAAATTAAAACAGAATCATTGCAGAATGACCAGCCGTTTCTAGACTTTAAATAAGCTGTGTAATGTCCTGATGTTGTTGAAGGACCGTCATGATATATAATTGCTGCAGTTACAAAAGTCCTTCCTGATATTGACAACTGTGAAGCCACACAATTTTTAATTAAAGTTGTCAATTTTGTTCCATCAGGCCTACATCGTTGGAACATTAAAATGACATACTGGCCATATGTTCGTATAAATAATGTGGACAGCATTGCTGACTTACATTGGCTACACTCCATGTTGTGATCGGCTGATTTTACTAGCTTATTAAAGGAGACTGATTTACTGTCTGGCAAAGTTAAATATATAAATCTTTCTGAGTCTACACTACTAGTACTTGATAGCCTACAATTCTCGCAGTCATGCTGCCATTGATAAGAAAGGCCAAACAGGTGATCTACATCTACACCTTCATCTTGTAACACATCAAGCATATACATTAAAAACTCTTGACAATCTTGCTGAATATTTTGAGAGAATTGCGTTTGACCGGAACATATGTCTAACAAATTTTGAATTTTAGACACACTTTCGATTTTTGTTCTATCAGTGCTACATTTCTCTAACACAGAATTCAGCAAGCAGCAAAAACTTTGATCCAAATTGATCACAATCTGTTCTTTTAAAGTTTCTAGAGAAAAGACAACATTAACCACTACATTAGCATAGCAGTTGACACCAGAACTGTTTTCAAATTGAAAACCAACAACATCTTCAACAGAATCCTTTTTCTTTCTGCTTATAATTTCAGGTTCATCGACTTTTTGTCTTTTTGCTACAACCTCCCGACTATTGGTCACATTTCTTCCTTTCTGGCCTACCACACGTTTCTCAAACAAAGGATATTGAGGCAAATGTGGCGCATACTCTTTTCTTAACCTATTGTATTCCTTAACACAATCTAGATCCGCACAAATGTTTGTGACATCACACTCAATCAAGTACAATCCCGATAAAGTTCTAACTCGTGACAATGCCACATATGCCATACCCTCCTTGAACACAGAACTGCCAATATTCACCAATGCACTGTCTACACTTAAACCTTGCGATTTATGGATTGTCACCGCATATGCCAAGCAAACAGGAAATTGCTTACGGCGAACATATAAGTCTTTTACAAGCAAAAACTTAGCAGAGCAACGACCAATTAGCTGTACTTCCTCAATGCCATCAAATTTAATTTTTAAAAATTCAATTCCATCTCTATTTCTGTATTTCTCAAAATCAACAACATTACCCATTGATCCATTTACCAGACCTCTTTCAACATGTAAATTCCTTCTTAAAATTATACGACAATTTAAGCACACATTCAGAGTCTTTTCAAAACCTGCAGTTTTAGATATAGTCTTCTCTAATGAATCCAATTTAGATTTCAAATTCTCAGACAAAATAATTGTTGCTCCCATATGCTCTACTCTGTCAATAGCTTCCAGTTTCACAATCTCTTGGTTTTCTAAATGCAACATTTTGTTGTTGAAGATGGCACATTCTGCAAGAGTTGGCATCAAACATATTCCAGATTTCTTCTCAGTAATTTTCCGAAAAATATTCTCAGGTACAACGTCTTCTTCTGGATACAAATTTGACAGTAATCGTGCATGTAAAGCTTCTTTCCCATGCTTGGTCACTTTTCCAATTCTTTCATCTTGTAGAATATTCTTATAATCTTCATCCTTTGCTTGACGCATATTTTCACGCAGTTCAGCATAATTGAAGTTTAACCATATATTGACATTGCCAATACTCCCTAGACACTTCCTGGTATCTTCATGTGTGAGCATTTTGAACACAGGTTGTCCTTTCACTGGTGTCAGCTGTAGAAGATCACCGAAAACAATGATGTGTTTGCCACCAAATAACACCTCATACTCTGTTTTAAGAACTTCTTGCATTCTCAAATGCACAAAGGCAAGCATGACATTGGAAACCATGCTTACTTCGTCAATGATAAGAAGTTTCATTTTCCTCAAGACTCTTGAAACTTCACAACAATCATCTCCAGATAACTTGTGGTATTGTAATTTGTTATCATGCTCCACTGGCAGCATCAGTAGACGATGCAAAGTAATACCTTTAATGTTATGTGCTGCCAGTCCAGTTGGAGCGGTGACAACACAAGACAGCGATGACTCAGTCCTTTTCTGCAAATAACATGAAATTGCTTTAATGAGGAAACTTTTCCCAGTTCCCGCTTCTCCACTCACGTGCAGTCGGACAGTCTTCAACGACGTACATGAGCACTCTTTCTTCTCATGACTTAATCCATGATCAATTTGGTTGGTAACTTCGTCATATATTTTCCTCTGCTCAACGTTGAGTTGTCTTTCCAAGTCTTCTAAGTTACTGCATCCTCCTGAGCATGTGCCATGGCTCTATCCACTTCAATCATAGCAGTAGCAGCTTCATTTTCGATAACTGGTCCTCCTAGTGGATCCTGACTCAATGAAACAGAACTCTGACTGTCCTGAGAACTGTCTCTAGCAATCTCGGCTGCAATCATTGCTTCCTGCTCGATTTCCGCATTCAACATTTCTAGATATTTGGGAAAAACAGGACATTCTATGGTCTCTTTGCCTGCATTGAAAGAGTCTTCGTAACAGAGGAAATCTCCAAGCAGTTCCTCTTCTGCACGCCAAGGCTTGAAAAGTTGCAAACGAGCTAAATAGAAAAACTCTTTTCTTTCAGGAGACTCACCACTCAATTTTCGATGATTTACCAATTGGCATTTTCTTTGCTTGACCAGACATCCCTCACTTCCAATTACAGCATACACGCCTTCATCAATATCTTCTTTGATGTTCCTTTTGAATATGTAATTTTGCAGAACCTCATACAGACAAACATTCTCGAGGTGACTGCTGCTATTTGGATAATATGTATCCAACATGTTGGTCTTCAAAATATCTGTACAGTTTGGCTCCTTTTCCGCCAAATATTCAATTTCCCGTACAGGTTTCAGAACTCGATTACGCATTGCAGCAAGACCAAGACTCGCCCAAATGATACTCCTGGATTTGGCATAAAGACTTGCTGAACACAACCGGTCAGAACATTCGTAAGCACCGATTTCTCGATGCGACAACATCTTCAGACTGAAACTGTACAACTTCTTACTGAGGCTCTTTTCATGGGAAATGTCCTCCCACATATCCTTCAATTCTGTCTTTTCTTTTTTGGTGATGTAAGATGTCACATACCGAGCCACAGCCATACAGTTATCAGCCACAAACTGTATATCCATGTTAGCATTCCACATGGACAAAATCACTGGGTTGTAGTCATTGATATACTTGGACTCTTCGTTCCTTTTCAAATTGTATGTATTTTTGGGTGATTTTCTCATCACATTATGTCGCAGAGAAGACATCAAATTGTTCACTCTTCCTTTAGATATCACCAATCGTGGAAATCCAAAACGACATTTTGTATAGTACTTGTTCTTGTTTCTGAATTTACGACGACAGTACTTTCCACAACGATGGCTTTGAAACCGTAAAACTTGTTCTCTTAGACTTTTGTCTTCCTTTGTCTTTGGAACAGCACATGTAGAATACTGTTCTATGAAATTCATCACTAAGTCATCCGGATCTGTTCCAAATTTGGGAGCATCTTTGATCCACAGCAGCATATGTATATGAGGAGCACCTCTTGCTTGGTACTCCTTTCTCCAGAAGAAATCCAACACCTCTCCAAGAGGTGGATTTTTCTTGTTCATGATGAAAGACATCATAGCTTCAAATCTATGATTGAAGTACCTGCATACATTCACTGGATCCAAAGAACACAGTTCTCCGGGTGTCTTGAATTCGATATTTTCAATGTTTCCATTTGCCTCTCGTAGAAATTCAAGTAAGTCTTCCCAGCCATACTCAGCACAGCTGAGAGTGAGGAGCCATGTGGGAGTTCCTAAGTTCCTCAGCATACATTTCAAATCACCATGACAACGGTACCAGTACTCATTAGTACCACGCTGACACGCCATGAGATTAATCAGGTGAGAATCCAAAATACTATCTTGCACATTGACTTTATTCATAAAGTCACTTGCCGAGATGTTTTGCATCTGTACACCACTTTTCAAGATGTGGTTCACTGCATATGACAGTCCAGACAGATCGCTTTCAAACAGTAGATGTAACAAATAGGGAATGCATTGACGAAACCTAGGATCTTCTACATACAATCGTAAAGTCCGGTATTCAGAAGCAGGAATTTGAATAGGTCGCTCATCATATCTTCCTCCTTGACCTGTTGGAAATAGCTGTGGGAAACACCGAGCTTCCAAACTTTCCTCCCAAACACTACTAGGACTCCCTTTGGCTTGTTTCATTTGAAACGACTCAATAGCATTCCCCATGACTTCCTTAGAATGCAAAGGATGAACACTATAATGTTCATATATTTCTTCATTTTTAGAGGGTTCTACTTTTTCAATTTGACCAGCACACAAAACGCTATCCTCTTCTTTACTTACTTCCTCTTCTGCAACATATACATTCTTGTAGTACTTATTGTTTTTCTTCAAATACAATGTTGCCTTTTTGACTTTCCTAACATCCACTAAATCTTGCCATATTTTCTTACTCTTTGTCGGAACCCCATTAACTAAGATAACAAGAGGTTCCTCTTCCACTTTTTCTACTCCAATTGTATTAATATTTTTTTTTAAATCTAGAGGCAAATAAACAACTCTTCCCTTTAATCCTCTCTGTAAATCTGATGGAGGCAATTTCCCTGTCTTTGGCTCCATTCTTACAATAGCCTGAAAGGGATGCACACTTTGAATCAAAATAGATTCATAAGTATTTAAATCCTTCAATTCAGAAGGAATGTCAAACAATTCCAGATTATTATGAACCGCTCTAGCAGGCATCCGGTTTTGATTTAATTTGTTACAACAATAAGTACACACACGTTGATCTAAACCCAAATCAAAACAATTTTCTACCATCAAGTATGTTGCAAAATCCTTCCATTCACTATTTTTTTCCCTTTCACTTTTCGCATATAAATCCACTAACTTAGTCTGATTCTTATAATAAGTGCGTCGACAACACACACAAGTGAAATTAGGCCTCTCACTTGATTTCACCTGAAACGTGGCAATTTCCTTTTGAAAATTATTTGTACTGGAAACATGTAAACTAGCTTCCACATTACCTTCTTCTTCTGGGTCAATTTCAACATTCTCCTCTTTACTTGTAAAGTAACAAAACTCAATTTCTTCACAAATATTCTTCACATCTACTTCAGAACCATGCAAAAGAGCAGTGCATAATTGTTTAAGCATAATTGCTGGACTCTTAAACATAATACAACATTCTAACTAATTTCCTCACTGTACTATGATGCACTGCTAGCATCCTGAAATGATGAAAAACACTCTGGCATACTCTCCTGGAAAGACAAGCCAGTGAATGACCATGCAAACCTGTCACTTCTCTCACTCTGCAAGGATCTAATTCTTGCAACAATTTTATTTTCTGTTTTAAACTTTTCTTATTAAATGTCCGTACAAAATCACAAAGAAAATTAATGGAATCCTGTCGCACACTGCAAATAGAACTACACTTCCAGGTATACACTGGTCCCTTAGGACGTCTCCCTAAAACTTCATTACCTAACACCTCTTCTGCCTCTGTTGACACAAGTTTTTCTTTTTCAACCGGACAACCATCTTTCACCTCATAAGCTTGACCACTGGTGTCAACTGCATGCACCAAATTATTGTCCTGAAAATAACTCCCCTCATTAAAAAATGCCTCACAACTTGAACTATGCATCCATTCTCCTGAGAAAACTTCACAAAAATTACTTCTATTAACTACTCTCTTCCATCTACTATTTGATTTGAAATCATAA
The DNA here is from genome assembly GCF_964263255.1 of Lissotriton vulgaris. Lineage (NCBI taxonomy): Eukaryota > Metazoa > Chordata > Amphibia > Caudata > Salamandridae > Lissotriton > Lissotriton vulgaris. Next base: position 687,704 of record NW_028243022.1, read on the forward strand.
ATTACCTTGTTTAGTTTCCTAATTCTATTGATTACCAAAATAAATAACTTTCGCTTAATTTCAAAAGCCTGATCAATAACTTTCTCTACATTTTTCTTTCTCTTATAAAAAGCCACTTTCTGTTGACCTTTCTTTAAATTTTTTAACAAATTGCCAATTATCCTGTTGCGGAACATTCGTCTACGAATGTCCCTAAACAGATTTTTCCTTCTACTGCCATGCACAGAATTATCTCCTGCTCTACCAGTAACATTTTTGATTGGCCTTTCCTTTCCGTTTAAATTGGCTCTCTTTTTCTGGACTAAAACTTGTTCTGTAGTTATACTTTTGTTTCTACATATGTTTCTAAGGAATGATTTCGTTCTCTTACCCGGAGTTTTCTTCGTGACTTGACGAGAATTTATTGTAGAGGACTGCTGCAAGCATTTAGTAATCTGCTGTCTTTGACGTTTTGTAGCCTTTCGATTCTATCCTTAGACGGCATTGTCTAATTTCGAAATGATCTGCAGTTGAATCTGTGGTAAAATATAATAAAAAATGTTATTAACCACTATTACCAAACAGTAAATCAATAACAGTAAGGATTTGATTCAGCAATGCCATAAACATGATTCAGTGAAATCTTCTTAATTTTACTGTGTTAGTTTTACAGGACTTTCATGCAAATGACTGCCCACCCTGCAACAAAACGCCCACATGAAACCTGAAGCACGTTAAATTATATACTTACCTGCAATAATCCATATGCCAGTGTTTAGGTCCCTCCACCCTGCCCCTCCCCCTCCCTGCCTCCCTGCCTCCCTGCCCCACCGTAACTCCCTCCATGACCCGCGGCTGCTATCTTGCAACATGGTACATCTTGTAAATCACTGCTGCATTATAAAAGTGACGCATCAGCAGCACAAAAGAGGTGCACAGCCATCATAAATCTGCCCCTAACACTTTAATTGATTGATTCAGGATGACGATAAGGTGTGGACTATCTAGAGGTTTGTTTGAGGTGAGGCCTACTCAGGGTTGCAGATGAAATTTAGGCTTGTTGAAGAGTACAGAGGTGATAATACATGTACAAGGCTACCAATGAAGTGAATCATGTCCACTGCACTCTTGAACAAAGGCCAGACCTCCTCTATCTCCCTGAACACGACTAAACCTCATCTGCGCAATGTGATTCGTAATGTTAGGAAACACAAGTGATATAATTGAAAAACGTGAAAATATTTTTGCACATTTAACAATCACATCACCTGTATTTCTTCAGCTCAGTTATCTCATTATGCAGATATAGTCTACGTCCTATGTAGAAGCACACCCTATCAATACTTAAATTACCCAAGCACACATGGGGGCGTATTTACAAGCACCTTGTTTCACGGGGAAATGTCTTAAATTAAAATGGGAAAAATAACATCAAAGGGACTCAAAGGCCTTGTAAATATGCCCCAAACAACCTATGAAACACTAGCAGTACATATCAAGAAACCTAATTGATTTCAAAAAACGTTTTTAAACCTTTTATGTAAAACAATTATATACCTACATTCATGGGGAACTGACTTAAAATGCCCTAATACACATGAAAGCGTTTTTTTAAGGCCCTTGCACCTTTTTTTCCATCACTTTTAACATGGCTATGTAACTCAAACAATCAAAATCAAAATTTGCCAAGCACACATGGGGGCGTATTTACAAGGACCTTGCACCACGGGGAAAGTGACTACAAATGGCCAAACACACATGGGGACGTATTTACAAGGCCCTTGCACCAGGGGGAAGTGACTTGAAATGGCCAAGCACACATGGGGACGTATTTACAAGGACCTTGCACCAGGGGGAAGTGACTTGAAATGGCCAAGCACACATGGGGACGTATTTACAAGGACCTTGCACCAGGGGGAAGTGACTTGAAATGGCCAAGCACACATGAGAGCGTATTTACAAGGCCCTGGCCTTGCACCAGAGGGAAGTGACTTGAAATGGCCAAGCACACATAACGGCGTATTTACAAAGAACTTGCACCAGAGAGAAGTGACTTAAAATTGCAAAGTACACATGAGGACATATTTAGAAGACCCTTTCCCCAGGGGGAAGTGACTTAAAATGACCAAGCACACATAGGGGTGTATTTACAAGGCCCTTGCACCACTTATGCATCACTTTTAACATGTACACTGTGGAGCACCATGGGGCAAAAACAACACAGATGCATCATGCATCTGTTCCGCAAAAGCGACGCATTGCAGGAGTCACATCGCAAGTAAATAAATTCTCATAAATTTTAAAAGCATTCCTTTTCCTTAAAAACGATTTTCTGATCATAATTTGAAAACACAGCAAAGCTCCTATGTACAACCACACCTTGTCAGTACTAATACTTTACATTATCTGCAATTACAATTTGTAAAAGAATGCAAAATCTTCTTTGAAAACATAATGCAAACACTTGACTCAAAACATCATTTTAAATGCACAGCTGGCTTTCTTATTTTCTCAAAAAAGCATACTAGTCTCTATCTAAAATAAAGAAACGATATCTCACCTTAGCAAATGCTTTTTGAATTTCAAAACAGTCTCAGAAACACACCAATTTTTCTTTAGCAAAACAAAAGGTATGCACTCCAGAGGCTGCAACCAAGAAAGGCACAGAAATGCTGATATTCATCACACATATCTCTCATGTCAGCCAATCAAAACTCTTCCCTCACTTTTTTCAAATCAACACCCTTCCCCCCTCTGCCCTTTCTGCCATTTTTCCATAGCAACTACCTCCTGCCAGACCTCTCATGTTTACAAGTTCACACAACAATGTTTCAAATGAACTCTGAACTCTCAGTACACCTGCTAATCCACTGCAATCTTTCATAAAATCATTTTTTATTAACCATTCAAATTACAACTTTCAAAGAACACATCCATGCACCCTAACTTTCTGTTTTCAGCAATGGAAATCCACCAATCACTGCTAATGAATCATTAGCACTCAAACTCCACAGTTTTTTTTCTTTACAAACTCCACTGTTTCAACTGCCATTTCATTCCCACACTTCATCTGACTGCAACAGAACCTTCTCTCGCCATGTTTTCTGTCTGGATTCTAGGACATAGCTACATCCACTGGGCTCACGGGTATGCTGATAACAGACATTTACACAACCTCAATTTACAAAATGTGGAAATCAAATGGATTGGCCAAAGAGGATTGAGATGTCACCAATTGATACCATTGGTAAAAACCTTTTTACATTTGCCAAACCCTGACCTCATAATAGTGCACTGTGGAGGAAATGATTTGGGCTATTTGACTGGGGTAGGTCTGGAAATGCTCTTAAAGGACACCTTTGAGCAATTGATGACACTTTTTCCTCAAACTGCCTTGGTATATTCCAATATATGCCAAAGACAAAAATGGAGGTGGTCCAATCAATTTTGTCCACAAATTGAGAAATCGAGGAAGCATGTAAATAAGTCTGTTTCAGCTTACATGAGAGACCATGGAATGGGCTGCATCTACAACAATAACTTGCGTTACTACATGCAAGATATCTACAGAGGAGATGGCGTGCACTTCTCAGATGAGGGGAACAGAGTTTTCATACAAAATTTAAGACTGTGTATTGGTACCTACTTATAAGTACCTAGAACGTACACAGAACCCAAAAGCTCTTTTCAGAGCTACCTTAACTATAATGACTCTTTAAAAATTTCAAATGTACCTTTTTTCACGAATTTTCACTTATGTTCGCTTCCCGGTTCGCTACCCGGTTCGCGTACCGGCAGCTAACCGCGCAAAAATTTTTTAAAAAAATTATTTTTTCTCGCACATATGGGACTCCTCAGCCACCCTCAGAAAACCTAGGGGGTCAGGATACGTCTACCGTGCCCCCTTCTACCCATTCTGAACATTATTTACCCTCCATCTTGTATCTCAATTCTACCGAAACACAAAATGGAGGACTCCCGTAACGCTGCAGGTTCGTGTACCGGGACACGCACTGAGAAGCGCTCGCTTAAAAATGGTGGAAAAGTAATTTACCGAAAAACCACTGGAGACACTTTCACCAAATATACATTAGCTCATACTACATACCAATCCCTACCATTTTCACAAATTTGGTTGGAATTCCATTTAGCCATTTAGCATGTAGACCTCTCTAAATTCCCTGAGGTAAATTACTTCACAAAACACATCTGAAGTGTTGGAATTGACAACCAATTAAAATGTTACTTTCATTTTCTACTTTTTTTACCTGACATTTGATTGATTATTACCTGAATATATATAAAGAAAAGGAGAAAAACACAGCCATTTTGACTACTACTTCCTGAAGTACATTGCAAGAACATTTTCACTGACAACTTAAACTTGTTTTTAAAAGGTAAGATGTTATTTTATAAATTTGACCGGAAAACTATGTTATACAATTTAAATTAATTTGGAAAACATTTTCAGATAGTTATATACTATCCCTCTGTAAGAGTTAGACATTGAGAAAGGCTTGTTTATTATAATTATGGATTGATTTACGTTTCTGTGTTATAATTATGATTTTACCTAGGCTTTTTCGCAGGCACTTTTTAATAGTACTACTTAACGCCTGAAACCATACAGTGCCCATAGATAACTTCTCTGTTATAAACTCACAAGTACCTGTCTGAACTTAAACCCAACATTGCCCTATCTCTACTGATATATTTATTTTTTATGCAAATTTCAGCACAAAAATGGAAGGAGAACAGAACGTTTCCTTTGAAATTGCCCTAGAGATGAACAATGAGGAAATCATTGAAAGCATTGACTTGGAATTCATGGACGAATCACGAGACCAAGAACTTCTACAATGTGTAGAATCTGTGGATTTGTTACTTCATTATGAGGACGATAAAATGTGGGAAGTTATGTTCACTCAACAAGAGGACATTTCGGACAGTCAAATGTTAGACAGTCTATTAAATTATGAAAAAGAATCAGAAAAATAAATTTATATTTAATAATCAAAAATTGTTCGAGTCTTTAATCATTTTTATATGTAATTCATAAACTAGTACCAAATTGATTATAATGTAAAGTCAGACTTATAGTATACTGTGCAACTTTTTTATGTTACACAATAATTTTGCTCATAGTTACTTCCTTTCTCCAACTATATTATCTCCAATGTGTATTTAACATCTCTTTATCATCTCCTGCCTCCATATTGTTTCTACTTTCCTGACACACTATGGTATGAATTCCTTCTGAAACAACATGCAAGATATCTACAAAGGAGACAGTGTATATTAATTTTTTGACTCTGCATTGGTACCTACATATTGCTACTTAAATAAAAAAAAAAAAAAAAAACAACAAAATGAACAATCAATAAACATACAATATTTAAAAAGTCTATCATTCTTGTTTCCTTATAGTACGCTCCCCGGACCGCTTTCCGGTGCGCGTACCGGGCGCACCCCACGCAAAAAAAACGATTTTTTTTTTCTTTTTGCCCCGCGGGGCCCTTTTGAAGCCTCCACATCAAACCTAGGGGGTCAGGGAGGATCTACTATTCCCCCTTATGGTCATTTCCCCCTTTGTTTTGGCCTCCTCTTGTCACTCGATCCTACCGAGAAACAAGATGGCGGCCGCTCCGGACTGTTTAGAATGTTGACAGACACCGGAGAGCCAATCAGCTTCGCTTCGCGAAGTTCCGTTACGCGTCAGGTACGCGAACCGGAACGCTACCCGGAGCGCTGTCACAGATATATATTTTTTTTTGAACGTTGATTTATCAAAATCCACTGGAGCACATATATTGAGACCTAGCAAAGGCACATCGGGCTAACAGTCCCTACAATTTTGCCAAGTTTCGTGCAAATCCATTCAGCCGTTCGAGCTAAAAGTGAGGCCAACCGCCCTATGGAAATTATTATGGGAAAAATGCGTTTTGGAACCCCCCTTTTTTCTCGGCCCCCCCCTTGACGAAACCCCCCCAAATTTCAGGTGCTGCTCAGAAACAAAATGTGCCATTTTCCTGAAAATTTCAGCCAATTCCGTCCACAAACGCCAAAGTTATTAGACATAGAATTTTCAAAAATCCCATAGAGAAAAAATCCTAACTATATATACCTACTGGCGACCGCCAGTAGGTAACATATATATATATATATATATATATATATATATATATATATATATATATATATATTACCTACTGGCGGTCGCCAGTAGGTAGTTATAGTTAGGATTTTTTTCAATGTTAAATCTCAAAATTCTATTTGGAATAACTTTGGCACCGGTTGACGAATCTGCCTGAAAATTTCCTGAAAATGGCCTCGTCAAGCTCCGGTTCTTCCTTGAAAGTTTGGGGGGAATACGTCAAGCGGGGGCCGAGATAAAAGGGGGGTCCCAAAACGCATTTTCCCCATGTTAATTTCCGTAGGGCGGTCGATTTCACTTTTAGCCCGAACGGCTGAATGGATTTCCATCAAACTTGGCAAAATTGTAGGGACTGGTAGCCCGATGTGCCTTTGCTATGTCTCAAGATATGTGCTCCAGTGGATTTTGAGTAATTTAGGTTCAAAAAAATATATATATCTATAGGCGCTCTCCGGTGCGCGCACCGGAGAGCGCTCCAGGCGCGCCACGCGACTTGCGCGCAGAAAGCTGATTGGCTCTCAGTTGTCTGTAAACATTCTAAACAGTCCGGAGCGGCCGCCATCTTGTGTCTCGGTAGGATCGAGACACGAGAGGTGGTCAAAACAAAGGGGGAAATGACCATAAGGGGGCAGAGTAGACACTCCCTGTACCCCTAGGTTTGATGTGGGGGCCATTAAAGGGCCCCGCGGGGTCTCACCCTTTTTTTTTTTTTTTTTCGATTTTCGCGGGGGAAGCGCCCGGTACGCGCACCGGGAGCGTATCAAGGAGGGTACTATGGAAAAATAATCACTTCAAAAAATTGTATGTTTATTAATTGTTTTTTTTTAATTTTTTTATTTTATGTAAGTACCTACATGTAGGTACCAATGAAGAGACTTAAATTTAATGTACACCATCTCCTTTGTAGACATCTTGCATGTTGTTATTGTATTTTTTGTGGTATATGGAATTCATAACATAGTCTGTCTGGAAAGCAGAAACAGATCTTTTAAGCACTCCCTGAGAATTTCTAGGGGATCATGAGTAGTCTATCCTGCTCCCTTATGAAAATGAGGTGTAAAATATTCATAGGAGATAATATAGTGGGAGAAAGGTAGTAACTATGAGTAAACTTACTATGTTACAGAAAAATAGTTGAACAGTATACTATAAGTCTCACTTTATATTTTAAACATTTTTGGTAATACTTTATGAATTACATATAAAAATGAATATTGTCTCAAACAATTTAAAATTATTAAATATAAATTTATTCCTCTGATTCTTTTTCATAATTTAATAAAATTTCTAACATAATATTGTCCGGAATTTCCTCATAATTATAAGTACATGATTCCATTTCTTCCAAACATTCTATTAACTGTTCATCCAATGAGTCATCCATGAAATCTACTTCATCTTTTTGCTCTTCTGGTTTTTCCACCTTTATTTTGATAGAAGTAACATTTGCTTGATTTTCTCCTTCCATTTTCTTTCTGAAAATTGCATACAAATTAACTATATTAGTAGAGTTAGGGTACTGTAGAACAGAGAAGCTTAAATCAATCCATAACTATTACAGAGAAGTCTATCTCAATCTATAACTATTACAGAGGGATAGTATATAACTAACAGAATATTTTTTCAGAAATTAACTTAAAGTGTACAATATACTTCCATAATAACAATTTACCTTGTAGAAATCAGTTGAAGTTGTCAGTGTAATTTGTTCTCAAATGTACTTCTGGAAGCAGTAGTCAAAATGGCTGTGTTTCCCTCTCTTCTTTTATATATATTCTTGTACTTAACCAATGAAACGTCAGGAAATAATCGTAGAAAATGAAAGAAACTTTTTAATTGGTTGTAAATTCTAACATTTCATATGTGTTTTTGTCATGTAATTTACCTCAGGATATTTAGACAGGCCTGTAGCCTAAATGTCTCAATGGAATTCCACCAAGTTTGGGTAAATGGTAGGGACTGCTATGTAGTAGGGCCTATTCTATATTTGATGAAAGTGTCTCCAGTGGTTTTTTTGTAAATTGCTTTCCCACCTTTTTTTATCGAGCGCTTACCGGTGCGCGCTCCTTTACGCGCACCGGCAGCGTTACGGGAGTCCTCCATTTTGTGTTTCGGTACAATCGAGACACAAGATGGAGGGTAAACAATGTTCGGTATGGGTAGAAGGGGGCACGGTAGAGACTTCTTGACCCTCTAGGTTTTCTGAGGGGGGCTTAGGAGGCTCATAAACGTAAAAAAAAAAAAAAATCTTTAATTTTCCACGGAGGGAGCGCTCGGTACGCGCACCGTTAAGCGTACCGGAAAGCGTACTTTGGTGAAAAATAGTGAAAAAAGTTAGAAAAAGATAAACGTTTTGAATGATCAGAGGTAGGGTAGCTCTGAAAAGAGCTTTTGGGTTTTGTGGTTGATTTAGGTACCTACACGTAGGTTCCAATGCACATTCTTAAATTCAGGAGGAATATTCTATTCCCTTCATCTGAGAAGTGCACACCATCTCCTCTGTAGATGTCTTGCATGTTGTAACGCAAGTTAATATTGTATATTGAACCCATTCCATAGTCTCTCATGTAAGCAGAAACAGATTTATTCACATGTTTCCGTGCTTTCTCAAATTGTGGACAAAATTGGTTGGACCAGTTCCATTTCTGTCTTTGGCATATATTGGAATATACCAAGGCAGTTTGTGGAAAAAGTGTCATTAATTGATCAAAGGTGTCCTTTAAAAGCATTTCCAGACCAACCCCAGTCATAGTGCCTAAATCATTTCCACCACAGTGCACTATTAAGAGGTCAGGTTTTGGCAAATGCATAAAGGTTTTCACCAATGGTATCAATTGGTGACATTTTAATCCTCTCTGGCCAATCTACTTGATTTCCACATTTGATAAATCAAGGTTGTGAAAATGTCTGCTATCTGCATACCTTTGAGCCCAGTGGATGTAGCTGTGTCCAAGGATCCAGACAGAAAACATGATGAGAGAAGGTTCTGATGCAGTCAGATGATGTGTGGGAATGAAATGGCAGTTGGAACAGTAGGAGTTTACAAAAAAATAATTGTGGAGTTTCACTGCTTTTGAATCAGAAGCAATGATTGGTGGATTCAGATAGTTGAAAACTTAAAGTTAGGGTGCATGGTTGTGTTGTGTTAAAGAAGCAATTTGAATGGTTAAAAAAAAGTCACTAAAAGCTAAAATACTCTGGATAGGCTGGTGTATTGAGAGGTCAAACATCCTTGCTGAGTTAATTTGCAACATTGTACAATAAACTTTTGAACCTGAGAGTTCAGTTAGGAGGGAGTTGCTATGGAAACAGATAGAAAGATCTGAGAGGGGGAAGGGTGTTGGTTTGAAAATAGTGAGGGAAAACTTTTGATTGGTTGAATTAAGGCATATGTGTACAAAGTTAGAGATTTTCTATGCCAGTCTTGGTTTCAGTGCATTGAGTGCACACTTTTTGCTCTGCTAAAGAGAAATTGGTGTGTGTGTCTGACACTGTTTTCAATCTCCCAAAGCTTTTGTAAAGGTAAGTAATGATTTATTTAATTTAGATAGAGACTTGTTTGCTCTATGGAGAATATTTAGAAGCAGATAGTTATGTTTTAGAAGTCAAATGGTATGCTAGTATATAAGTCCTGTGTTGTGTTTCTTATATGTTATTGAAAAATCGATTTTTGGATGCAATTGATTGGTATTTGCATTTGGCCCTTTTTTATGATTGCCTTGTGCAGCTGATGCATCACTTTAAACATGGGTAATAAGTCACGCACTGGTGGCGCAAGGCCTTTATAAATAAGGCCCTGACTTTGTTTGCTGATATTGAGTGGTTGTACATAGGTTCTGCGCAGTGTTTCTTACATGTTATTCAAAAATCGATTTTTGGGTGCAATTGATTGGTATTTGCATTTGGCCCTTTTTTATGATTGCCTTGTGCAGCTGATAGATCACTTTAAACATGGGTAATAAGTGACGCACTGGTGGCGCAAGGCTTTCTTAAATAAGGCTCTGACTTTGTTTGCTGTTGATTTGTTTTTGGATTTTTGATAATGCTTGATATCAACATTTGAAAGATAAAGGATTTGTATTTGGGGAAACAGTGACGTTTCAAAAGTGATATTCTGTGCTTGTACATAGGTTGTGCGCAGTATTTTTTAAATGTTATTCAAAAATCGATTTTTGGGTGCAATTGATTGGTATTTGCATTTGGCCCTTTTTTATGATTGCCTTGTGCAACTGGTGCATCACTTTATACATGGGAAATAAGTGACACTCTTGTGGCGCAAGACCTTTATAAATAAGGCCCTGACTTTGTTTGCTGATATTGAGTGGTTGTACATAGGTTCTGCGCAGTGTTTCTTACATGTTATTCAAAAATCGATTTTTGGGTGCAATTGATTGGTATTTGCATTTGGCCCTTTTTTATGATTGCCTTGTGCAGCTGATGCATCACTTTAAACATGGGTAATAAGTGACGCACTGGTGGCGCAAGGCCTTTATAAATAAGGCCCTGACTTTGTTTGCTGATATTGAGTGGTTGTACATAGGTTCTGCGCAGTGTTTCTTACATGTTATTCAAAAATCGATTTTTGGGTGCAATTGATTGGTATTTGCATTTGGCCCTTTTTTATGATTGCCTTATGCAATTGGTGCATCACTTTATACATGGGAAATAAGTGACACTCTTGTGGCGCAAGACCTTCATAAATAAGGCCCTGACTTTGTTTGCTGATATTGAGTGGTTGTACATAGGTTCTGCGCAGTGTTTCTTACATGTTATTCAAAAATCGATTTTTGGGTGCAATTGATTGGTATTTGCATTTGGCCCTTTTTTATGATTGCCTTGTGCAGCTGATGCATCACTTTAAACATGGGTAATAAGTGACGCACTGGTGGCGCAAGGCCTTTATAAATAAGGCCCTGACTTTGTTTGATGATATTGAGTGGTTGTACATAGGTTCTGCGCAGTGTTTCTTACATGTTATTCAAAAATCGATTTTTGGGTGCAATTGATTGGTATTTGCATTTGGCCCTTTTTTATGATTGCCTTGTGCAGCTGATGCATCACTTTAAACATGGGTAATAAGTGACGCACTGGTGGCGCAAGGCCTTTATAAATAAGGCCCTGACTTTGTTTGCTGATATTGAGTGGTTGTACATAGGTTCTGCGCAGTGTTTCTTACATGTTATGCAAAAATCGATTTTTGGGTGCAATTGATTGGTATTTGCATTTGGCCCTTTTTATGATTGCCTTGTGCAACTGGTGCATCACTTTATACATGGGTAATAAGTGACGCACTGGTGGCGCAAGGCCTTTATAAATAAGGCCCTGACTTTGTTTGATGATATTGAGTGGTTGTACATAGGTTCTGCGCAGTGTTTCTTACATGTTATTCAAAAATCGATTTTTGGGTGCAATTGATTGGTATTTGCATTTGGCCCTTTTTTATGATTGCCTTGTGCAGCTGATGCATCACTTTAAACATGGGTAATAAGTGACGCACTGGTGGCGCAAGGCCTTTATAAATAAGGCTCTGACTTTGTTTGATGATATTGAGTGGTTGTACATAGGTTCTGCGCAGTGTTTCTTACATGTTATTCAAAAATCGATTTTTAGGTGCAATTGATTGGTATTTGCATTTGGCCCTTTTTTATGATTGCCTTGTGCAGCTGATGCATCACTTTATACATGGATAATAAGTGACGCACTGGTGGCGCAAGGCCTTTATAAATAAGGCCCTGACTTTGTTTGCTGATATTGAGTGGTTGTACATAGGTTCTGCGCAGTGTTTCTTACATGTTATTCAAAAATCGATTTTTGGGTGCAATTGATTGGTATTTGCATTTGGCCCTTTTTTATGATTGCCTTATGCAACTGGTGCATCACTTTATACATGGGTAATAAGTGACGCACTGGTGGCGCAAGGCCTTTATAAATAAGGCCCTGACTTTGTTTGATGATATTGAGTGGTTGTACATAGGTTCTGCCCAGTGTTTCTTACATGTTATTCAAAAATCGATTTTTGGGTGCAATTGATTGGTATTTGCATTTGGCCCTTTTTTATGATTGCCTTGTGCAGCTGATGCATCACTTTAAACATGGGTAATAAGTGACGCACTGGTGGCGCAAGGCCTTTATAAATAAGGCCCTGACTTTGTTTGCTGATATTGAGTGGTTGTACATAGGTTCTGCGCAGTGTTTCTGACATGTTATTCAAAAATCGATTTTTGGGTGCAATTGATTGGTATTTGCATTTGGCCCTTTTTTATGATTGCCTTGTGCAGCTGATGCATCACTTTAAACATGGGTAATAAGTGACGCACTGGTGGCGCAAGGCCTTTATAAATAAGGCCCTGACTTTGTTTGCTGATATTGAGTGGTTGTACATAGGTTCTGCGCAGTGTTTCTGACATGTTATTCAAAAATCGATTTTTGGGTGCAATTGATTGGTATTTGCATTTGGCCCTTTTTTATGATTGCCTTATGCAGCTGATGCATCACTTTAAACATGGGTAATAAGTGACGCACTGGTGGCGCAAGGCCTTTATAAATAAGGCCCTGACTTTGTTTGCTGATATTGAGTGGTTGTACATAGGTTCTGCGCAGTGTTTCTTACATGTTATTCAAAAATCGATTTTTGGGTGCAATTGATTGGTATTTGCATTTGGCCCTTTTTTATGATTGCCTTATGCAACTGGTGCATCACTTTATACATGGGTAATAAGTGACGCACTGGTGGCGCAAGACCTTCATAAATAAGGCCCTGACTTTGTTTGCTGATATTGAGTGGTTGTACATAGGTTCTGCGCAGTGTTTCTTACATGTTATTCAAAAATCGATTTTTGGGTGCAATTGATTGGTATTTGCATTTGGCCCTTTTTTTATGATTGCCTTGTGCAGCTGATGCATCACTTTAAACATGGGTAATAAGTGACGCACTGGTGGCGCAAGGCCTTTATAAATAAGGCCCTGACTTTGTTTGCTGATATTGAGTGGTTGTACATAGGTTCTGCGCAGTGTTTCTTACATGTTATTCAAAAATCGATTTTTGGGTGCAATTGATTGGTATTTGCATTTGGCCCTTTTTTATGATTGCCTCATGCAACTGGTGCATCACTTTATACATGGGAAATAAGTGACGCACTGGTGGCGCAAGGCCTTTATAAATAAGGCCCTGACTTTGTTTGCTGATATTGAGTGGTTGTACATAGGTTCTGCGCAGTGTTTCTTACATGTTATTCAAAAATCGATTTTTGGGTGCAATTGATTGGTATTTGCATTTGGCCCTTTTTTATGATTGCCTTGTGCAGCTGATGCATCACTTTAAACATGGGTAATAAGTGACGCACTGGTGGCGCAAGGCCTTTATAAATAAGGCCCTGACTTTGTTTGCTGATATTGAGTGGTTGTACATAGGTTCTGCGCAGTGTTTCTTACATGTTATTCAAAAATCGATTTTTGGGTGCAATTGATTGGTATTTGCATTTGGCCCTTTTTTATGATTGCCTTATGCAGCTGATGCATCACTTTAAACATGGGTAATAAGTGACGCACTGGTGGCGCAAGGCCTTTATAAATAAGGCCCTGACTTTGTTTGCTGATATTGAGTGGTTGTACATAGGTTCTGCGCAGTGTTTCTTACATGTTATTCAAAAATCGATTTTTGGGTGCAATTGATTGGTATTTGCATTTGGCCCTTTTTTATGATTGCCTTATGCAACTGGTGCATCACTTTATACATGGGTAATAAGTGACACACTGGTGGCGCAAGACCTTCATAAATAAGGCCCTGACTTTGTTTGCTGATATTGAGTGGTTGTACATAGTTTCTGCGCAGTGTTTCTTACATGTTATTCAAAAATCGATTTTTGGGTGCAATTGATTGGTATTTGCATTTGGCCCTTTTTTATGATTGCCTTGTGCAGCTGATGCATCACTTTAAACATGGGTAATAAGTGACGCACTGGTGGCGCAAGGCCTTTATAAATAAGGCCCTGACTTTGTTTGCTGATATTGAGTGGTTGTACATAGGTTCTGCGCAGTGTTTCTTACATGTTATTCAAAAATCGATTTTTGGGTGCAATTGATTGGTATTTGCATTTGGCCCTTTTTTATGATTGCCTTATGCAACTGGTGCATCACTTTATACATGGGAAATAAGTGACGCACTGGTGGCGCAAGGCCTTTATAAATAAGGCCCTGACTTTGTTTGCTGATATTGAGTGGTTGTACATAGGTTCTGCGCAGTGTTTCTTACATGTTATTCAAAAATCGATTTTTGGGTGCAATTGATTGGTATTTGCATTTGGCTCTTTTTTATGATTGCCTTGTGCAGCTGATGCATCACTTTAAACATGGGTAATAAGTGATGCACTGGTGGCGCAAGACCTTCATAAATAAGGCCCTGACTTTGTTTGCTGATATTGAGTGGTTGTACATAGGTTCTGCGCAGTGTTTCTTACATGTTATTCAAAAAACGATTTTTGGGTGCAATTGATTGGTATTTTCATTTGGCCCTTTTTTATGATTGCCTTGTGCAGCTGATGCATCACTTTAAACATGGGTAATAAGTGATGCACTGGTGGCGCAAGGCCTTTATAAATAAAGCCCTGAGTTGCTATTGTATAAACTTAAATATGTTGCAATTTATTGTTTATATTGTTTGCTTTTTAACATTACTTTGTTGTTTGCTAATAGTGGTCTTTCATGTGTTTTTTTAACAGAACAACAGATTCAAATCAACTTCTGAAAAGCAAGCAAAAATGCCTTCAAGGCAAAGAATTATCAAAAATACCATACGGAAAAGGAGAACATCAACAACAGAGTTTATGGAATCCTCTTCAACAACTACTTCAAAAAACACCAGAAAAGCTTCTGGTAAGCCAATTAAGTCTTTTCTTCGCAACATATGTCGTAGAAAAAAAAATGATATTGCTAATGTGAATATACAGAAAAAGTCAACAAATCTAAAAAGGAAGGAGAGGCCCACAAAAAATGTCTCCATTGGAGCAGGAGAGAAGAGAATGGATAGCAATAGAAGGGTAAATCTTTTTAGCGACATTCGTAGGCGAATGTTTCGCAATAGGGTAGTTTTAAATTTGCTAAAAAATGATAAGAAAAGTAAACTGAGAGCTGCTTTTTACAAGAAAAAGAAAAGTGTAGAAAAGATTGTTGATCAGGCTTTTGAAGTTAAGAAAAAATTATTTATTTTAATAATCAATAGAATTAGGATACTTAATAAGGCCATTGATGTTTTCAAATCGAACAGTAGATGGAAAAGAATTATTAATCGGAGTAATTTTTGTGAAGTATTTTCTGGTGAATGGATGCATAGTTCAAGTTCTGAGCCTTTTTTCAATGAGGAGAGTTACTTTCAGGAAAATGATTTGGTGCATGCAGTTGACACCAGTGGTCGAGTATATGAGGTGAAAGATGGTTGTGTGATGGAAAAAGAGAAACTTGTATCTAGAGATGCAGAAGAGGTGTTAGCTGATTAAGTTTTAGGGAGACGTACTAAGGGTCCAGTGTACACATGGAAATGCAGTAGTATTTGTAGTGTGCGACAGGAATCAATCGATTTGCTTCGAAATTTCTTACGTACATATAGTAAGAAAAGTCTCAAACAAAAAATGAAGATCCTGCAAGAGTTAGATCCTTGCAGAGTGAGAGAAAGCACAGGTTTGCATGGGCATTCACTAGCTTGTCTTTCTAGAAAAGTTTGTCGGAGTGTTTTTCATCATTTTAGGATGTTAGCAGTGCATCATAATAACGTGAGGAAATTAGTGAGAAAGTTGTATTATGCAAAAAGTCCCGCACTTAAGCTTAAACAGTTAAACAGTGCTCTTTTGCATGGATCTGAAGTGGATGTGAAGACTGTTTGTGAAGAAATTGAGTTTTGTTATTTTGGGAACAAAGAGGACAGTGTAGAAATAGATATAGTAATGGATGGTAATGCAGAAGATAATGGACAGATTTCAAGTATTGAAAAGTTTGATGAGGAAATTATCAAGTTTAAGGTGAAATCAAGTGAAAGGCCTAATTTAACTTGTGTGTGTTGTCGACTGACTCATTATAAGATTCAGACTAGGTTAGTTGATTTATATGCAAAAAGTGAATTGGAAAATAATAGTGAATGGAAGGATTTTGTAAGTTATTTGTTGGTGGAGAATTCTTTTGATTTGAGTTTCGATCAGCATATTTGTAATTATTGTTTAAATAAATTAAATGAAAATAAAATGCCTGCTAGAGCAGTTTATAATAATCTTCAGTTGATAGATATTCCTTCTGAATTGATGGATCTAAATACTTATGAATCTATTTTGATTCAATGTGTCCATCCTTTTCAGGCTATTGTACGCATGGAGCCTAAGACAGGGAAATTGCCTGCATCAGATTTACTGGGAGGATTAAAGGGAAGAGTTGTTTATTTGCCTCTAGATGTAAAGAAAAATATTGATACAATTGGTGTAGAAAGAGTAGAAGAAGATCCTTTAGTTATTCTAGTTAATGGGGTTCCAACAAAGAGTAAGAAAATCTGGCAAGATTTAGTGGATGTTAAAAAAGTCAAAAAGGCAACGTTGTATTTGGTCAAAAACAATGAGTACTACAAAGATGTAAGTGTTGGAGCAGAGGAAACAGCTATAGAAGAAGATAGTGATTCTTCAGTTGGTCAAATTGAAAAAGTTGATGTGTCTAGAACTGAAGAAATATATGAACATTATACTGTTCATCCTTTGCATTCCAAAGAAGTAATGGGAAATGCAATTGAGTTGTTTCAAATGAAAGCAGCAAAAGGAAGTCCCATTAGTGTATGGGAAGAAAGTTTGGAAGCTCGTTGTTTTCCACAATTATTTCCAACAGGTTGTGGTGGACGATATGATGATCGACCAGTTCAAATTCCTGCAGCTGAATACCGGACTCTAAGATTATATGCTGAAGATCCAAGGTTTCGTCAATGCATTCCATATTTATTTCATCTACTGTTTGAAAGTGATTTGTCTGGGCTTTCTTATGCAGTTAATCATATATTAAAAAGTGGAGCTCATTTGCAAAATGTTTGTGCAAGGGACTTTATGGAGAAAGTTAATCTGCAAGACAGTATTTTGGAATCTCAGCTAATCAATCTCATGGCATGTCAACGTGGAACCAACGAGTATTGGTTTCGTCGTCATGGAGAATTGAAATGTATGCTAAGAAACTTAGGAACTCCTACATGGTTCCTCACTCTTAGCTGTGCTGAGTATGCATGGGACGATTTACTTCAATTTCTAAGGGAGGCAAATGAAAACATACCAAATATAGAATTGAAAACACCAGGAGAACTGTGTTCTTTAGATCCAGTGAATGTTTGCAGATATTTTAATCATAGATTTGAAGCTATGATGCCTTTTATTACCAACAAAAAAAATCCTCCCCTTGGAGAGGTTTTGGATTTCTTTTGGAGGAAGGAATATCAAGCGAGAGGTGCTCCTCATATCCATATGTTGTTGTGGATTAAAGATGCACCCAAATTTGGATCAGATTCAGATGAAACAGTGATGAGTTTCATTGAAGAGTATTCAACATGTGCTGTTCCAAAATCTACTGAAGAAAACAATTTAAGGCAACAAGTTTTACGTTTTCAATCTCATCGTTGTGGAAAGTACTGTCGTCGAAAATTTAAAAACAAGGAAAAGTACTACACGAAATGTTGTTTTGCATTTCCTCGACCAGTGATTTCTAAGGGAAGAGTAAATAATTTAATGTCATCTCTACGACATACTGTGACGAGGAAATCTCCCAAAAATACATACAATTTGAAAAGAAATGAAGAATCTAAGTACATCAACGATTACAACCCAGTGATTTTGTCCATGTGGAATGCTAACATGGATATTCAGTTCGTTGCTGACAACTCTATTGCTGTGGCTCGATATGTGACATCTTACATCACAAAAAAAGAAAAGACAGAACTGAAGGAAATGTGGGAGGACATTTCACATGAAAAGAGTCTAAGCAAGAAATTATACAGTTTCAGTCTGAAGATGTTGTCGCATCGAGAAATTGGAGCATATGAATGTTCTGATCGGTTATCATCAGCAAGTCTCTATGCCAAATCAAGAACAATCATTTGGGTGAGTCTTGGTCTTGCTGCAACACGAAACCGAGTTTTGAAATCTGTACAAGAAATTGAATATTTGGCGGAGAAAGAACCAAACAGTACAGATATTTTGAAGACAAATATGTTGGATACATACTATCCAAATAGAAGTACTCACCTTGAGAACACTTGTTCGTATGAAGTTCTTCAAAACTACAGTTATAAGAGGAACATCACAGAAGATAACAATAATGGAAAATATGCACTCATTGGCTATGAAGGATGTCTAGTGAAGCAGAAAAAAGGCCATTTGATTAATCATCGAAAATTGAGTTGTGAAGTTCCAGACAAAAGAGAATTTTACTATTTAGCTCTTTTGCAACTCTTTAAGCCATGGCGTAAAGAAGAGGAACTACTTGGAGATTTTCTCTGTTATGAAGACTCTTTTAATGCAACTAAGGATACCATAGAATGTCCTATTTTTCTAAATTATCTGCAAATGTTGAATGAAGAAATGGAGCAAGAAACCACAATTGCTGAAGAGATAGCTAGAAACAGTTCTCAAGATAGTCAGAGTTCTACTTCATTGAGCCAGGATCCACTAGGAGGACCAATTATCCAAAATGAAGCTGCCACTGCCATGGATGAGGTGGAAAGAGCTATGGAACAAGCTCAAGAGGATGGAGTTAACTTAGAAGATTTGGTAAAGCAACTAAACATTGAGCAGAAAAAGATATATGATGAAGTCACAGAGCAGATTGAACATGGATTCAGACATGAGAAAAAAGAGTGCTCATGTATATCATTTGACCCTGTCCGACTGTACGTAAGTGGAGAAGCGGGGACAGGAAAAAGTTTTCTAATTAAAGCCATTGCAAGTTATCTGCAGAAAAGGACTGATTCACCACTGTCTTGTGTTGTAACTGCTCCAACTGGTCTGGCAGCACATAACATTAAAGGGATTACTCTACATCGTTTATTGATGCTGCCAGTTGAACATGATAATAAATTGCATTACAACAAGTTATCTGGAGATGCGTGTTCTGAAGTTTCAAGAGTCTTGAAGAAAATGAAACTTCTTATCATTGATGAAGTAAGCATGGTCTCAAATCTAATGCTTGCTTTTGTGCATTTGAGAATGCAAGAAATTCTTAAAACAGAGTATGATGTGTTATTTGGAGGAAAACACATTATTGTTTTTGGAGATCTATTGCAGTTGACTCCAGTAAAAGGACAACCAGTGTTTAAAATGCTCACACATGAAGATACCAGGAAGTCCCTTGGAAGCATTGGAAATGTTAATATATGGCTAAATTTTAAATATGCTGAACTGCTTCAAAATATGCGACAGGCCAAAGATGAAGATTATAAAATTATTCTACAAGATGTAAGAATTGGAAAAGTGACTGAGGTTGGGAAAAAAGCTTTGCATAGTCGATTAATTTCAAATTTGTATCCAAATGAAAACATTCTTCCAGAGAATATTTTTAAAAAAATGACTGAGAAGAAATCTGGGATATGTTTGATGCCAACTCTGCAAGAATGTTCCATCTTCAACAACAAAATGTTAGAGTTAGAAAATGAAGAGATTGTGAAACTGGAAGCAATAGATAAAATAGAGCATATGGGTGCAACAATTGTTTTGTCTGAAAATTTGAAAACTAAATTGGATTCATTGGAGAAAAGTATTTCAAAAACAGCTGGTTTTGAAAAGACTCTGAATGTGTGTTTAAATTGTCGTATCATTTTGAGAAGGAATTTAAATATTGAAAGAGGTCTGGTAAATGGAGCAATGGGTTATGTTGTTGATTTTGTGAATTACAGAAATAGAGATGGAATTGAATTTTTAAAAATAAAATTTGATGGCATTGAACAAGTACAACAAATAAGTCGTGGTTCTGCTAGATTTTTACTTGTAAAAGACTTATATGTTCGCCGAAAACAGTTTCCTGTTTGTTTGGCGTATGCGGTGACAATTCATAAATCTCAAGGTTTAAGTGTAGATGGTGCTTTGGTGAACATTGGAAGATCTGTGTTTAAAGAGGGTATGGCATATGTGGCATTATCACGAGTCAGAACTTTATCAGGATTGTACTTGATTGCGTGTGATGAGACAAAGATTTCTGCAGATCTAGATTGTGTTAAAGAATACAATAGGTTAAGAAGAGAGTATGCTCCACATTTGCCTCAATATCCTCTGTTTGAAAAACGTGTGGTAGGCCGAAAAAGAAGAAATGAGGATAATTGTAGTGAGGTAGTTGCAAAAAGACAAAAAGTAGAGAAAACTGTAATTGAAAACAGGAAGAAAAAGAATTGTGGAGAAAATGTTGTTGGATTTCAGTTTGAAAATAGTTCTGGTGTCAACTGCTATGCTAATGTAGTGATTAATGTTGTTTTTTTTCTTTAAAGTTTACAAGAACAGATTGTTGAAAATCGGGATCAAAGATTGTGTGGTTTATTGAATTCTGTGTTTGAGAAATGTAGCAGTGTTACAGCACAAATAGAAAGTGTAACAGAAATTCGAAATATTTTAGATATGTGTTCTGGTCAAGATAAATTTTCACAGAACATTCAGCAGGATTGTCAGGAATTTTTATTGTATATGTTTGGTGTTTTGGAAGATGAAGGTGTAGATGTAGATAATCTTTTCAGCCTTTCTTATCAATGGCAGCATGACTGCCACAATTGTAGTTTATCAAGTACTACTAGAATAGATACTGAAAAATTTATATATTTGACTTTACCTGACTGTAAATCAGTGTCTTTTAAAAATCTAGTTAAAGCAGCAGATCATAATATGGTGTGTACCCAATGTAACTATACAATGCTGTCCACATTATTTATACAAAGTTATGGTCAGTATATCATTTTAGTTTTCCAACGATGTAGACCTGATGGAACTAAATTGACAACTTCTATCAAAAATTTTGTAGCTTCTCAGTTATCAATTTCAGGAAGAACCTTTACAACTGAAGCAATTATTTATCATGATGGATCTTCGACAACCTCAGGACATTATACATGCTACTTAAAATCTGAAAATGGATGGAGTTACTGCAATGATTCTCATTTAACTTATAAACAACGTTTGCCTTATGACTCTACAAATTCTTATCTAGTGTTTTTAAAACCAAAGTTTTAGTAAAGGGAATGGCCTTTGAAGACGGGAATAGATAATAAAAGTTAGTTAGTTAGTTAGTTAATGTAATATTTTAAATTATTTATCTCATGTAGATACTTTAAGTGGATCTCCAAGTAAAAAATACTGATATATCTGACACAAATTGGCCGTGAGGAAAGTGTAAGGTATGATGTTCTTAGATCTTTTTTCATAGGAAGTCGGTGAAATGGAAGTTATAGAGCACAGCAGACTTTTTTCCACCAAAAGGACCTTCACTATCTTCTATTTGGCCTCACGGGAAAGTAAGTGAATCAAAGATTAGTGTACATATATGAGATGTATGTTTGAATGGTTTTTTTTAAACACAATCTTTTAGATTGTGGTTTTTTTTCCCGCTGTTATATGATGAAGACTTTGAACTCACTAATTTAAGTGAAATTCAATATATTCTGAGAACAGCAAAAATAAATAATGTAACATATTGTAGAAGTTATTGTGTAGTTTGCATTGTGTAATTTATATTGTGTTCACATTGTCTTACACTCATTTTCTTTTTCATCCTTATTTACCTCTCTTTACTAATTTACACTCTTTTTTCATCGCTGTTTCTTTACTGCACTTCATTCACAACTTCTCAATCTAATAGGAACTGTCTGCATTTCCTCTGTTCCTTCCACCACTTTTTATCTTTTTCATATTTTCTCAGTACCACTGCTTTAGTTTCCTAACCCTCTCTTTCTTTTTCTCCATTTTTTTTTCTTTCGCACTCATTGTACTGTAGTTCACTTAGTTCTTCCTTTTGTCTTTCTGTGTACTTACTCTTTCACTCCTGTTTTATCCATCGTTCTATACTAACTTCATTCCTTTCATCCCTTCACTCTGTGACTTCACTTCACTCACTCTCAATCGTCTTCTATTTCTCTTTTTTATTTATAGTTTCTCAATCAGACTTCTCTCCTTTTCACTCATTTTTCTTTTACTTTCTTATCTTTACTGATTTTGTTTTGATATCTTACATTCTTTTAGTATCTTATTTATCTTTAGGAATTTGTTCTCTTTCTATTTCTTTTTCCTTTTTTTTTCTCTTTCTACATTACTTTCTTTCGGTTTTTGTATCCTTCACTATTGCTTCATTTCTTAGTAAACTTTTGTAGATTTTTAAACCTCATGAACTGTTTCTTCTATTTTATTATATATTTTTAAGTAATTATAACGTGTTTTTTCTTTTATCTTTCACAGATACAAGTTTGCATTGATTATATGGTAAGTGTGTTTACAAAATCTTTTTTGTTATCACCTTTGGTTTTATTTTCACTATTTTTCTCTCACCCTACCTCACCCCTGTTTCCTTACTTTGCTTCCCTCACTTATTCTTTTCTTCCATGTTTACTTCCTACCACATTCAACTTCTTTCAGTACCTCTGTCTATGCACACTCCTTCACTTACCTT
This sequence comes from Lissotriton vulgaris, assembly GCF_964263255.1. Taxonomy (NCBI): domain Eukaryota; kingdom Metazoa; phylum Chordata; class Amphibia; order Caudata; family Salamandridae; genus Lissotriton; species Lissotriton vulgaris. The sequence goes on from NW_028243022.1 coordinate 710,481, forward strand.
TTTTACTGGTTCACTTAGTCCCTTTGTGACACTTCTTCTTTTACTCTCTCTCTTCTTTCGCTCTATTATTCCCCATGTCTTACCCTTATTCACTTACATGTACCCTGTTTCACCCCTCTTTACTTATATTCACTGCTATTTACTTTCCCTCCATCACTACTATTCCTTTCCTCTGATTCCGTCACTACCTGTCATTCCCATACTTAACTGTCCTTCCTTTTACTTTCATCATCCATTTACATTCTCCCAGAACCTCTGCTTTAGTCTTCTTCCTATTTCTTCTTTTCTTTTGCTCCCTTATTCATTTTTCTTTTCTCAGTTACTTCCTCTTACACTTTTTATCTGTCTTACTATCTATTACACAGTCCCTCTGTGTTCCTCCCTTTAGCTCTCTTTCTCTTAACACCACTCTCTCTGTCCCCATTCCTTATGGTCACTCCTTCATTAATTTTTTTTTCTTTTTTTTTGTTGGTGCGCTGATGGTACGCGCACCGGGGCGTTCACTGGTACGCGCACCGGGAGCGCTCCAAAGTCAAATATAAAAAAAAAAGTAAAATACTCTTTTAAAATAAAAATAGTATCTTAATATACATTATAGTGTTCATTTTTACAAAAACATACCTTTCTCAGCTAAAGACATTTGTGAAAAAATAAGCTTAGAAATTCACTAAAAAGTACATAGGTATGAAGCCCTACAAAAAGTTAAAAATTAGCATTAAAAAAACCTATGAAATTCACTGAAAAAACCATAGGTTTCAAACCAGTTATAGTTAGGTATTAGCATTTAAAAAACCTATGAAATTCACTGAAAAAACCATAGGTTTCACACCAGTTATAGTTAGGAATTAGCATTTAAAAAACCTATGAAATTCACTGAAAAAACCATAGGTTTCACACCGGTTATAGTTAGGAATTAGCATTTAAAAAACCTATTAAATTCACTGAAAAAACCATAGGTTTCACACCAGTTATAGTTAGCTGGAAATTTTACTGATATAAAACCATTGAAATTCCCACGTTATAGTTAGTCGGCCTCACTATAACTTGCGCGTGCAATGCACTGCTGATGACATCACATATTACATCACTCATGACATGGTCAGTGACATCACTCATGACATCACTGATGACACCATCCTTGTAACACAGTGACAGACCTCCTTTCACTGTAAAGTAACCTTTGAAACACATATTCAAAAATAGAAACTAACATTAACAAAAAAGTGGATATACCCATACCAGTTACAACAATCAATTCACTAATTTCACCATCTATATACAAATTCACACATTCACCAACAGTTTTATGTATTCACTCATACATATACTCACTCATCATATGTAGTGATACCCCTATTCATTCTGTTACACACCGACAGTCATCAAAAACTTACTCATACATATACTCACACATGCAAATAAACTAATAAACATCCATTTATTTGCATATACAACTATACACACATTAGCACATTACTTCTAAGGAAACTTACACATAATTACTCTCTTAAACAATCACTTATAGAAACACATACTTATTTAAACAGGAACTCTTTCAATCTCTCACTCTCACATATACTTACTTATATACATCAATTCTCATATATACAAGATTAAAACATATGTAGTTACTCATAAAGACACTAGTGAGAGAGGCATTCACTCTCTAACACACACATATACACACTCATCCACCCATACAATCCTACACAAATGCTGTCTTCAAAACACATACAGTGAGTCAGTCATTGATGCATCTATGTGCTAAGTAACAGCCCCACCAAACCATACAGACACTCATACTGATACTAAAAAAACATCTAATAACCCATATACACACACATGTAGCTACTCACCAACCCATGCAGCCACTTATACACAAAGTAAAACACTGATACATATATTTAAATATTTAAACATTACTCGCTAATATATGTATTCACTAAGATACACTTAATAAGCCAGTTAACCAATCAATTTTTTTTTAAAAAACAAACATTTAGACACTTATTTAAACATGTATTCTTCCATCGACCTTAACATATACATATATAAAACATATTTATTTTTCAGAAAGGCACATATTCATTGGATGGTGTCATCAGTGATGTCATGAGTGATGTCACTGACCATGTCATGAGTGATGTAATATGTGATGTCATCAGCAGTGCATTGCACGCGCAAGTTATAGTGAGTCCGACTAACTATAACGTGGGAATTTCAATTGTTTTATATCAGTAAAATTTCCAGCTAACTATAACTGGTGTGAAACCTATGGTTTTTTCAGTGAATTTCATAGGTTTTTTAAATGCTAATTCCTAACTATAACCGGTGTGAAACCTATGGTTTTTTCAGTGAATATATATATATATATATACAGTCCAATGCTCTCTCCCAAAGCAGGAAAAAAGCGCGACACAGCTCCGGGGACAAACAAGGCTTTATTCCTTTCAAAGCGCAAGGTGAGTGAAGTCACGAAACGCTTGGGCAGACGCGTTTTAGCCATCCATTTGGCCTCATCAGTGCCGGTTCCATGGGCTTCTCGATGTTCCTGAGAATTGAGCGATGTTTTGTTGGTAACGAGACCACTCCCAGTCAGGTGGTCACTTGCTCCTCCTCAACTTCATGATTGAAACTAGCCTTGCACTAGCCCATCTTGCAGGTGCATGCTGGTCAAGGGAGTCCGAATTAGAGGCCTTATGCAGTGATAGGCTTACCTGACATCATGTGATGCCCCAATTTCCATTGGATTCAGTTCCCCAAGAGCAGCCACCATTGCCTGGAAAAGTATATATATATATATATACATACTATATCTCACACAGTGGCGGGTCGCCACTGTGTAGTTATGGTTCATCCACAAATTCCAGTGAAAAGCTATGTTTTTGACGTGCCTTACCTTTTGAACCCATGGATGAACTTGCACCAAATTTGGCAACCTCTTGGCTTGATCATTTTGATTTATGAAGCCATACAAGGCCACTCTGCGTGGCCTTTAGAGCCTCATCAATCATGAGAAAGGCGACTCAGAGCAAATTGCTGCATTGTCTTACTCCGCACTCAGGAGGCATTCCATGGATGTTGCGGTTGGTTTTTCCACTCAAAACCTATGGAATTTGATGCTGTCTCTGATTTACAAAGTGATATTTACCTGGGGAGGTGCCAAATCTGTACACCTCCGGAGGTGAGGCGTAACGAGGAGGAATGTGTTTATTTCTCCTCACTTTTGTCCTCTTTCATTGTGTGCTTCTCTATGTTGCTGCATTCTTCAGCACACATGGAAAGAGGTAAGACCCTCTTAGGATTGGTTTTGTGCAGGAAGGTGCGCCTTCATGCACAAAAACAATCCTGCCGACAACACAGGCACCCTTGCACCACAGGGCAAGGTTGCCTACCTTGGCGCTAGGCTCCCGAAATGGGGAGGCGCAGGGAGAAGGGACAGGAATGTGCTTTATTGCTTAAATGCAATGCATTCCTACCCTTTCACTTTGGTGTTGGACAGCCCAGCAAGGTGCCTTGCTATCATGCCCTACTCCATAAACCCATAGATAAGCCCCCAAATCTCCACCAGATTGCTTACTATGAATGCACAGTCCAGAGACTTTGTTGCTGCCCCTAGATAGCTTTAATCGTGGTGGCACATCTGGGATATTTATTTTCCAGAGTAAATTTACCTCTAAATAGCTTTTTTGCATATTGTTCTTTTCAGTGTATCCCCTTGGTTCTTTTTGATTGATGACAAGTCAAATCATGACATTTCCCTTCCATCCTGCCCTCCAGTGATCCCATTGCAAATAACTTACTTGTTCACTATCAGCATTTACTATGGCAGCACCAAGGCTTACAAACCAGCACTCTCCCAGAACCCATGCCCAGTGGTTTAAGGCCCAAAGATTGCATCTTACACACAGAAATAAGTGATTGTATAGCCGAAATGTAATTTGTGAGTAGGACAATGAACGTTTCTGGCTTGTGATTGAATCAAATTGTTTTAGGGGGGAAGAAAGGATGAAAACAGGGGTAGAGTTTAAGTGGGTGACAAGAATGGACAGAATAGCTGGGAGTCTATACCCACAGTACACAGGACACACCTATGCTGTGTGTATACATATATATATGTGATCAAGTCCCCCTTGTAGAGATGAAAACCGTCATGGCTGCCTTTGTTTGACTGTGTACTGAACCTAGAATAAACTGAGGCATTTTCTAACAGCTTTGTGGTCCGGGCCATGTTTTCCGTGTCCTGCGAGGGAGAAGCGTTGTCTGGAATTTGCTAGTGATATATATATTACCTACTGGCGGTCGCCAGTAGTTATATATAGTTAGGATTTTTTCCCTATGGGATTTCTGAAAATTCTATGCCTAATAACTTTGGCGTTTGTGGACGGAATTGGCTGAAATTTTCTGGAAAATGGCACATTTTGTTTCTGAGCAGATCCTGGAAATTTGGTGGGGGGTCGTCAAGGGGGGGCCGAGAAAAAAGGGGGGTCCCAAAACGCGTTTTTCCCATGTTAATTTCCATAGGGCGGTTGGACTCACTTTTAGCCCGAACGGCTGAATGGATTTTCACGAAACTTGGCAAAATTGTAGGGACTGTTAGCCCGATGTGCCTTTGCTAGGTCTCAATATATGTGCTTCAGTGGATTTTGAGAAATTAACGTTTAAATCAAGATATATATCTGTAACAGCGCTCCGGGCAGCGATCCGGTTAGCGAACTTTTCGCGTTTCGGAACTTTGCGATGCGAAGCTGATTGGCCCTCCGGTGTCTGTCAACATTCTAAACAGTCCGGAGCGGCCGCCATCTTGTCTCTCGGTAGGATCGAGAGACAAGAGGAGGCCAAAACAAAGGGGGAAATTACCATAAGGGGGCATAGTAGATCCTCGTTGACCCCCTAGGTTTTATGTGGAGGTTTTAAAAGGGCCTAGGAGGGTCCAAAAAAAAAAATATATATATTTTTTTTTGGCGTGGTAAGCGCCAAGTTCGCGAACCGGAAAGCGTTCTGGGCAGCGTACTTTAAGGATAAAAGAATGATAGACTTTTCTAATACTGTATGTTAATTATTTGTTGTTTTTGTTCGTTTTTTTTTTTTATTTATTTATTTATTTTGATTTAAAAAAAATGTATTTATTATTTTCATAGTTCATTAAAACTTCCAGCATTATATCATCTGGTATCTCGTCAAACATGGATGTTTTTGTCTCTTGTAAGCTTTGAATAAATTGTTCATCAAAAGATTCATCCATAAAATCTTCATCCACATTTTCTTCAGTTAAAATGTTTTCGGATGTAATGTCGAAGGAAACATTAGTTTTTTCTTGCTCCCCTTCCATTTTTTTGCTGTAAATTGCATAAAAACATAATTATATTAGAAGAGTTAGGGCACTGTTGGGTTTAAGTTCAGACATGTAGTTCTGTTTTTTTAACAGTGAAGTTAAAGTAAGTAAATTCATAATTATAGCAGAGAAGTGTAAGTCAATCAATAAATGTAACAGAGGAGGTTATCTGTATCTATAACTATAGCAGGGGGACAGTAAATAATTATCAATAAACGTTTTTACAAATTAATTTAAAGTGCCACTTACAAATTATGAAATAACTTTACAGGGAGGTGAAAAGGCTCTTGAAATGTAGTTCAGGAAGTAGCAGTGAAAATGGCTGTGTTTCCTTCTCTTCCTTTATATATATTCAGGTACATAACCAATCAAATGTCAGGTAATAAAAATTGTAAATGAAAGTAAAGTTTTCATTGGTTGTCAATTCCAATATTTTAGATGTGTTTTGTGAAGTAATTTACCTCAGGGTATTTAGATAGGTCTACAGGCTAAATGGCTAAATGAAATTTCAATCAAATTTGTGAGAATGAAAGGGATTGTTATGTAGTATGAGCTAATCTATATTTGGTGAGAGTGTCTCTAGTCGTTTTTCTGTTAATTACTTTCCCACTTTTTTTTAGGACCGCTTTCTGGAAAGCGGTCCGGTTAGCGAACCTTAAGCGTCACGGGAGTCCACCATTTTGTGTTTCGGTCGCATTAAGATACAAGATGGAGGGCAAATAATGTTCAGAATGTGTAGAAGGGGGCACGGTAGACTTATCTTGACCCCCTAGGTTTTCTGAGGGTGGCTGAGGAGGCTTATATGTGCGGAAAAAAAACATTTTTTTAAAAAATTCTGCGAGGTTAGCTTTCGGTTAGCGAACCGGGGAGCGTATTTTGTGGAAAATTAGTGAAAAAAGTTAGAAAAAAATAATAATTGTGAGTGATTAGATGAAGGGTAGCTCTGAGAAGAGCTTTTGGGTTTATGGTACATTTAGGTACTTATAAGTAGGTACCAATGCACATTCTTAAATTCAGAATGAAAATTCTGTTGCCCTCATCTGAGAAGTGAACTCCATCTCCTCTGTAGATATCTTGCATGTAGTAACGCAAGTTATTGTTGTACAGGGAGCCCATTCCATGGTCTCTCATGAAAGCTGAAACAGATTTGTTTACATGCTTCCTCGACTTCTCAATTTGTGGACAAAATTGGTTGGACCACCTCCATTTCTGTCTTTGGCATATATTGGAATATACCAAGGCAGTTTGAGGAAAAAGTGCCATTAATTGCTCAAAGGTGTCCTTTAAAAGCATTTCCAGACCTACCCCAGTCAAAGTGCCCAAATCATTACCTCCACAGTGCACTATTAACAGGTCAGGTTTTGGCAAATGCATAAAGGTTGTCATCAATGGTATCAATTGGTGACATTTTAATCCTCTTTGGCCCAACCACTTAATTTCCACATCTTGTAAATTGAGGTTGGGTAAATTTCTGCTCTCAGCATACCTTTGAGCCCAGTGGATGTAACTATGTCCAACAATCCAGACGTTAAACATGGTGGGAGAAGGTTGTGCTGCAGTCAGATGAAGTGTAGTAATGAAAGGGCAGTTGAAACAGTAGGAGTTTGTAAAGAAAAAAAACTGTGGATTTCCAATGCTAATGATTCATTAGCAGTGATTGGTGTATTTCCATTTCTGAAAACAGAAAGTTAGGGTGCATGGATGTGTTCTTTGAAAGATGTAATTTGAATGGTCAAGGAAGAAACTTTTAATGAAAGATTGCACTGGATACGCAGGTGCACTGAGAGTTCAGAGTTCAATTGAAACATTGTTGTGTGAATTTGCAAACATGAGAGGTCTTCCAGGAGGTCGTTGCTATGGAAAAAAGGCAGAGAGGGCAGAGGGGGGAAGGGTTTTGATTTGAAAAAAGTGAGGGAAGAGTTATGATTGGCTAATATGAGAGATATGTGACATGAATATCTGTATTTCTGTGCTTTCAATAGCTGCAGACTCTGGAGTGCATCCTTTTTCTTCTGCTGAAGACAATTTGGTGTATTTCTGAGACTGTTTACAAAACTCAAAAAGTATTTGCTAAGGTGAGAAAAGATTTATTTATTTTAGATAGAGAATAGTATGAATTAAGGAGAAAATGATGAAGAAAGCTGTGTTTTTAAACTGTGGCTTTGTCTGTAGTGATATAGAAATAGATTTTGTTACTTTGAGAAATTGTAATTGCATATTCGGTGTAGCATTCTGGAATGCAGTTATACAAGTTATTGTTGTATATGAAGCCCATTCCATGGTCTCTTATGTAAGCTGAAACAGATATGTTGTTTATAAAAATAATTTTTGAAATCAATTACATTTCTGCAAATGTACTGCTAGAGCTTCATAGGTTGTTTTGGGTCATATTTATAAGGCATTTGAGTGTCTTTGATGTTATTTTTCCTTTTTAAATGGAAAGCATTCCTCATGGGGCAAGTGTCTTGTAAATACGCTCCCACCTGCGCTTGGCAAATTTAGATTTTGATTATGGGAGTTACATAGCCATGTTAATAATGTCCAAAAAATTGTGCTAGGGCATTCCAGAAAACGCTTTCATGTGTCTCAAGGACATTTTCAGTCATTTCCTCTTGAATGCAGGTATACAATTGATTTATATGCTGTGTTTAAAAACGATTCTTTTCTATGATGTTATTTTTTCCTTTTTAAATGGAAAGCGTTCCTCATGGGGCCCTGAGCAGTTCTTAGCCATGTTATTTAATGGGAAGTGGATAACATGGCTAAGAGCATTTGCTGGATAATGCATGAATATCGCTGACTTTTCAGCGATATTCATGCATTGCGGCCGTTTTTTTTCTCGCATTTGCGAGCAGTTCTTCGCCATGTTATCCAATGGGAGGTGGATAACATGGCTAAGAGCATTTGCTGGATAATGCATGAATATCGTTCACTTTTCAGCGATATTTATGCATTGCGGCCGTTTTTTTTCGCATTTGCGATAAACCTTGCTAAGGAGAAAATGATGAAGAAAGCTGTGTTTTTAAACTGTGGCTTTGTCTGTAGTGATATAGAAATAGATTTTGTTACTTTGAGAAATTGTAATTGCATATTCGGTGTAGCATTCTGGCATGCAGTAACACAAGTTATTGTTGTATATGAAGCCCATTCCATGGTCTCTTATGTAAGCTGAAACAGATATGTTGTTTTTAAAAACCATTTTTGAAATCAATTACATTTCTGGATATGTACTGCTAGAGCTTCATAGGTTGTTTTGGGTCATATTTATAAGGCATTTGAGTGTAATTGATGTTATTTTTTTCCTTTTTAAATGGAAAGCATTCCTCATGGGGCAAGTGTCTTGTAAATACCCACCTGCGCTTGGCAAATTTAGATTTTGATTATGGGAGTTACATAGCCATGTTAATAATGTCCAAAAAATGGTGCTAGGGCATTCCAGAAAACGCTTTCATGTGTCTCAAGGATATTTTCAGTCATTTCCTCTTGAATGCAGGTATACAATTGATTTATATGTTGTGTTTAAAAACGATTCTTTTCTATAATGTTATTTTTTCCTTTTTAAATGGAAAGCGTTCCTCATGGGGCCATGAGCAGTTCTTAGCCATGTTATCCAATTGGAGGTGGATAACATGGCTAAAAGCATATGCTGGATAATGCATGAATATCGCTGACTTTTCAGCAATATTGATGCATTGCGGCCGCTTCTTATCGCATTTGCGAGCAGTTCTTAGCCATGTTATCCAATGAGAGGTGGATAACATGGCTAAGAGCATTTGCTGGATAATGCATGAATATTGCTGACTTTTCAGCGATATTCATGCATTGCGGCCGTTTTTTATCGCATTTACGATAAACCTTGCTAATAGCAAGGTTTATCTGCGATAAAAATCGCCGATGTGCGGCGATAATTTTTGTCTCTAAAGAAGTTATCGCCAGTGGTTGGTAATATACCCCGCGTTTTTGGTTGCAGGAATCGGGAGGCGGGAGAGTAGCACTGAAATCAGTAGTCTGACGCCTGAATCGGGAGGGTTGGCATGTGTGGATTCTCTACAGCTGGGGCTAGGTGATAGCCTAGGACCGGCCTGGCATCTAAAATGGCTGCCGTGCACGACAAAATTGTGGCATTGTAAAAAAGACAAGATGGCGCAGACAATGTTTATCAATAAGGATTCATTTATAACGAAATATTTTATCGCACTGACAAATTGGTGGTCAACACTTCCTGATTTCCTTCGAATCGAACGTTAACAGACGTGACGCAGCAAAGAAAAAAAAAAAAGCTCACGCACAGCCGATGGAACACATGTATCAACATATATGAGCCTTCTCAGCCACCCTCAGAAAATATAAGGGATTAGGATACGTCTCCCGCACCCCCTTATACTTAGTAATTTAATTAAAACGAAGCACAAAATGGTCTCCCGCACCCCCTTATACCTATTCCCGTTTCGCCAGCAGTTTGCGGCCCAGTTCGGTGTTCGGAAAGCGCTTCTACCGTGAAAAATATATTTTTTTTATTTTCCCCACGGGACCCTTTAAAAACCCCAACAACATTCCTAGGGGGTCAAGAGAGGTATACCTTGCCCCCTTTCATTAAATTCCCCCTTCGTTTTTCATCTCTTCTTCTCTCTCGATCCTACCGAGAGATAAGATGGCGGCCGCTCCGGTCTGTTTAGAATGTTGACAGACACCGGGGAGGCAATCAGCTTCGCATCGCAAAGTTCCGTTTCGCAGGTGGGAGCGTATTTATAAGAAACTTGCACCATGAAGAACGCTTTCCATTTAAAAAGGAAAAATAACATTATAGACACTCATATGCCTTATAAATATGACCCAAAGCAACCTATAAAGCTCTAGCAGTACATATCCAGAAATGTAATTGATTTCAAAAAATCGTTTTTAAACACAGCACATAAATCAATTGTATACCTGCATACAAGAGGAAATGACTGAAAATGTCCTTGTGATGCAGTGCTGGTGCAAAAGATTTTCTATGTAAATAATAAGTAGGGCGTTAAGTTTTTGATGACTGTTATTCATTTACTGTTTGGTAATAGTGGTTAATAACATTTTTTATTATATTTTTCCACAGATTCAACTGCAGATCTTTTTTAAATTTGAAAAATGCCTACGAAAAATAGAATTAGAAAGGCTGGAAAACGTCAAAGACAGCAGGATGATGTTTTATTGCAGCAGTCCTCTTCCCCAAATACTTATCAAAACACCAAGAAATCTCCGGGTAAGAGCACAAAATCATTCTTAAAAAATATTTTTAGTAAAAAAAGTATTTTTCGCCAAAATGTTTCAGTTCAGAAAAAGAAGAGTAATTTAAATGGAAAGGAAAGACCCATCAAAAATGTTACTGGTAGAGGAAGAGATAACTCTGTGCATGATAGTAGAAGGAAACAACAGTTTAGGGACATTCGAAAACGAATGTTCCGTAACAGGATAATAGTTAATTTATTAAGAAATATTAAAAAAGGCCAACAGAAAGTGGCATTTTATAAGAAGAAGAAAAATGTAGGGAAAATTATTGATCATGCTTTTGAAATTAAGCAAAAGTTGTTTATTTTGGTAATCAATAGAATTAGGAAACTAAGCAAGGTAATTTCTGATTTCAAAACAAACAGTAGATGGAAGAGAGTAGTAAATCGTAGTAACTTTTGTGAAGTTTTTTCCGGAGAATGGATGCATAGTTCAAGTTCTGAGGCATTTTTTAATGAGGAGAGTTATTTTCAGGATAATGATTTGATGTTTGCAGTTGACACCAGTGGTCGAGCTTATGAAGTGAAGGATGGTTGTCCAGTTGAAAAAGAAAAACTTGTGACAACAGAGACAGAAGAGGTGCTAAGTGATGAGGTTTTAGGAAGACGTCCTAAGGGTCCTGTGTACATTTGGAAGTGTAGTTCTATTTGCAGTGTGCGACAGGTTTCCATCAATTTGCTTTGTGATTTTATACGGACATTTAATAAGAAAAGTTTGAAGCAGAAAATGAAGTTGTTGCAAGATTTAGATCCTTGCAGAGTGAGACAAATGACAGGTTTGCGTGGTCATTCACTGGCTTGTCTTTCCAGGAGAGTATGCCAGAGTGTTTTTCATCATTTCAGGATGCTAGCAGTGCATCATAATAAAGTGAGAAAATTAGTGAGAATGTTGTATTATGCTAAGAGTCCAGCAATTATGCTTAAACAATTATGTGCTGCTCTTTTGCATGGTTCTGAAATAGATGTGAAGAATATTTGTGAAGAAATTGAGTTTTGTTACTTTAGTAGTAAAGATGAGAATGTTCAAATTGACCCTGAAGTAGAGGGTAATGTTGAAGATAATGTACAGGTTTCCAGTACAGATAATTTTCAGAAGGAAATTGCCACTTTTCAGATGAAATCAAGTGAGAGGCCTAATTTCACTTGTGTATGTTGTCGACGCACTTATTATAAGAATCAGACTAAGGTAGTGGATTTATATGCAAAAAGTGAAAGGGAAAATAATAGTGAATGGAAGGATTTTGCCACATACTTGATGGTAGAAAATTATTTTGATTTAGGATCGGATCAACGTGTGTGTACTTATTGTTGTAATAAATTAAACCAAAACCAGATGCCTGCTAGGGCAGTTCATAATAATCTGGAATTGGTTGAGATTCCTTCTGAATTGAAGGATTTAAATACTTATGAATGTATTTTGATTCAAAGTATCCATCCCTTTCAGGCTATTGTAAGAATGGAGCCAAAGACAGGGAAGTTGCCTCCAGCAGATTTACAGAGAGGATTAAAGGGAAGAGTTGTTTATTTGCCTCTAGATTTGAACAAAAACATTAACACAATTGGAATAGAAAAAGTGGAAGAGGAACGTCTGGTTATCTTAGTTAATGGGGTTCCGACAAAGAATAAGAAAATATGGCAAGATTTAGTGGATGTTAGGAAAGTCAAAAAGGCAACAGTGTATTTGAAGACAAATAATAAGTACTATAAGAATGTATATGTTGCAGAAGAGGAAGTAAGTGATGAAGAGGATAACGATTTGTGTGCTGGCCAAATTGAGAAAGTAGAGGCCTCTAAAAGTGAAGAAATATATGAACATTATAGTGTTCATCCTTTGCATTCCAAGGAAGTCATGGAGTAATGCTATTGAGTTGTTTCAAATGAAACAAGCTAAAGGGAGTCCCATTAGTGTTTGGGAGGAAAGTTTGGAAGCTCGGTGTTTCCCACAGCTATTTCCCACAGGTCGAGGAGGAAGATATGATGAGCGACCTCATCAAATTCCTGCGTCTGAATACCGGACTTTACGATTGTATGCAGAAGATCCTAGGTTTCGTCAATGCATTCCCTATTTGTTTCATCTCCTGTTTGAAAGCGATCTGTCTGGACTGTCATAGGCAGTGAACCACATCTTAAAAAGTGGTATACAGATGCAAAATATCTCGGCAAGGGACTTTATGCATAAAGTCAATGTCCAAGACAGTATTTTGGATTCTCACTTAATTAATCTCATGGCGTGTCAGCGTGGTACTAATGAGTACTGGTACCGTCGTCATGGTGATTTAAAATGTATGCTGAGGAACTTAGGAACTCCGACATGGTTCCTCACTCTGAGCTGTGCCGAGTATGGCTGGGAAGACTTACTTGAATTTCTACGAGAGGCAAATGGAAATATTGAAAACATTGAATTCAAGACACCTGGAGAACTGTGTTCTTTGGATCCTGTGAATGTATGCAGGTACTTCAATCATAGATTTGAAGCTATGATGTCTTTCATCACAAATAAGAAGAATCCACCTCTTGGAGAGGTGTTGGTTTCTTCTGGAGAAAGGAGTACCAAGCAAGAGGTGCTCCTCATATACATATGTTGTTGTGGATCAAGGATGCACCTAAATTTGGAACAGATCCGGATGACTTAGTGATGAATTTCATAGAACAGTATTCTACGTGTGCTGTTCCAAACGCAACGGAGAAGAAAAGCCTAAGAGAACAAGTTCTACGTTTCCAAAGCCATCGTTGTGGAAAGTATTGTCGTCGTAAATTCAGAAACAAGGACAAGTTCTACACCAAATGTCGTTTCAACTTTCCACGACCGGTGATTTCTAAAGGAAAAGTGAACAGTTTGATGTCTTCACTGCGACATAATGTGACGAGGAAATCACCCAAAAATACATACAATTTGAAAAGGAATGAAGAGTCCAAGTACATCAACGACTACAACCCAGTGATTTTGTCCATGTGGAATGCTAACATGGATATACAGTTTGTGGGTGACAACTGTATGGCTGTGGCTCGGTATGTGACATCTTACATCACCAAAAAAGAAAAGACAGAACTGAAGGATATGTGGGAGGACATTTCCCATGAAAAGAGCCTCAGCAAGAAGTTGTACAGTTTCAGTCTGAAGATGTTGTTGCATCGAGAAATCGGAGCTTATGAATGTTCAGATCGATTGTCTTCAGCAAGTCTCTATGCCAAATCCAGGAGTATTGTTTGGGCGAGTCTTGGTCTTGCTGCAACGCGAAATCGGGTTCTAAAACCTGTCCGGGAAATTGAATATTTGGCAGAAAAGGAACCAAACAGTACCGACATTTTGAAGACCAACATGTTGGATACATATTATCCAAATCGAAGCAGTCACCTTGAGAATGTTTGTCTATATGAGGTTCTACAAAATTATATATTCAAGAGGAACATCAAAGAAGATATTGAGAAAGGAGTGTATGCTGTAATTGGAAGTGAGGGATGCCTGGTCAAGCAAAGAAAATGGCAATTAGTAAACCATCGAAAATTGAGTGGCGAATCTTCAGAAAAAAAGGAGTTTTTCTATTTAGCACTTTTGCAACTTTTCAAGCCTTGGCGTGCAGAAGAGGAACTGCTTGGAGATTTCCTCTGTTATGAAGACTCTTTCACTGCTTCTAAGGATAGCATAGAATGTCCTGCTTTTCCCAAATATCAAGAAATGCTAACTTTGGAAATTGAGCAGGAAGCAACGATTGCAGCCGAGATTGCCAGAGACAGTTCTCAGGACAGTCAGAGTTCTGTTTCATTGAGTCAAGATCCACTTGGAGGACCTATTATCGAAAATGAAGCTGCCACTGCTATGAATGAAGTGGAAAGAGCCATGGCACATGCTCAGGAGGATTCAGTTAACTTAGAAGACTTGGAAAAACAACTCAACGTTGAGCAGAGGAAAATATATGATGAAGTTACCAAGCAAATTGAGCATGGATTAAGTCATGAGAAGAAAGAGTGCTCATGTACATCGTTGAAGCCTGTCCTACTGTATGTGAGTGGAGAAGCGGGAACTGGAAAAAGTTTCCTCATTAAAGCAATTTCATGCTATCTGCAGGAAAGGACTGAGTCATCGCTGTCTTGTGTTGTCACCGCTCCTACTGGACTTGCAGCACATAACATTAAAGGTATTACTTTGCATCGTCTACTGATGCTGCCGGTGGAGCATGACAACAAATTACAATATCACAAGTTATCTGGGGATGCTTGCTGTGAAGTTTCAAGAGTCTTGAGGAAAATGAAACTACTTATCATTGACGAAGTAAGCATGGTTTCCAATGTCATGCTTGCCTTTGTGCATTTGAGAATGCAAGAAGTACTTAAAACTGAATATGATGTGTTATTTGGTGGCAAACACATCATTGTTTTCGGAGATCTTCTGCAGCTGACACCAGTAAAAGTAGAACCTGTGTTCAAAATACTCACGCATGAAGATACCAGGAAGTGCCTAGGGAGCATTGGCAACGTCAATATATGGTTAAACTTCAATTATGCTGAACTGCATGAAAATATGCGTCAGGCAAAAGATGAAGATTACAAGAATATTCTACAAGATATTAGAATTGGAAAAGTGACCGAGCATGGAAAAGAAGCTTTAAATGCACGATTACTTTCAAATTTATATCCCGAACAAGAGATTGTGGCTGAGAATATTTTTAAGAAAATTACTGAGAAGAAATCCGGAATATGTTTGATGCCAACTCTTGCAGAATGTGCCATCTTCAACAACAAAATGTTGAATTTAGAAAAGCAAGAGATTGTGAAACTTGAAGCTATTGACAAAATAGAGCACATGGGATCAACAATTATTTTGTCAGAAAATTTGAAATCAAAATTGGATTCATTAGAGAAGACTATATCTAAAACAGCGGGTTTTGAAAAGACTTTGAATGTGTGTTTAAATTGCCGATTCATTTTGAGAAGAAATTTACATGTTGAAATAGGTCTGGTAAATGGATCAATGGGTAATGTTGTTGATTTTGAGAAGTACAGAAATAGAGATGGAATAGAATTTTTAAAAATTAAATTTGATGGCATTGAGGAAGTACAGCTAATTGGTCGTTGTTCTGCTAGGTTTTTGCTTGTTAAAGACTTATATGTTCGCCGTAAACAGTTTCCTGTTTGCTTGGCATATGCGGTAACAATTCATAAATCGCAAGGTTTAAGTGTAGACAGTGCATTGGTGAATATTGGCAGTTCTGTGTTCAAGGAGGGTATGGCATATGTGGCATTGTCACGAGTTAGAACTTTATCAGGATTGTACTTGATTGACTGTGATGTCACAAACATTTGTGCGGATCTAGATTGTGTACAATAGGTTAAGAAGAGAGTATGTGCCACATTTGCCTCAATATCCTTTGTTTGAGAAACGTGTGGTAGGCCGCAAACGTAGAAATATCAGTAATAGTAGGGAGGTTGTTGCAAAAAGACTAAAAGTCAATGAACCGAAAATTGTTAGCAGAAAGAAAGTGGATTCTGTTGAAGATGTTGTCGGTTTTCAATTTGAAAACAGTTTTGGTGTCAACTGCTATGCAAATGTAGTGGTCAATGTTCTCTTTTCACTAGAGAGTTTAAAAGAACAGATTCTGTTGAATTCAGAACAAATTTTATGCTGTTTATTGAATTCTGTTTTCGAGAAATGTAGCACTGATCGAACAAAAGTAGAAAGTGTGTCTGAAGTTCGTTATCTGTTAGATGAATGTTCAGGGCAAACAGACTTCTCTGAAAATAATCAGCAAGATTGTCAGGAGTTTTTAATGTATATGCTTGATGTATTGCAAGATGAGGGTGTAGATGTAGATCACCTGTTTGGGCTTTCTTATCAATGGCAGCATGACTGCGAGAATTGTAGGGTATCAAGTACTACTAGTGTAGACTCTGAAAGATTTATATATTTAACTTTACCAGACAGTAAATCAGTCTCCTTTAATAAGCTAGTAAATGCAGCGGATCACAACATGGAGTGTAGCCAATGTAAATCTGAAATGATGTCAACATTATTTATACGTAGATATGGACAGTATGTCATTTTAATGATTCAACGATGTAGGCCTGATGGATCAAAATTGTCAACTTTAGTAAAAAATGTTGTGGCTTCTCAGCTTTCAATATCAGGAAGGACTTTTGTAACTGTAGCAATTATCTATCACGATGGTCCTTCAACAACATCAGGACATTATACAGCTTATTTAAAGTCTCGAAACGGCTGGTCATTCTGCAATGATTCCGTTGTAACTTTCAAAAAAAAATTGCCGTTTGACCTTAAAAATTCTTACCTGGTGTTTTTAAAACCAAAATTTTAATGAAAGAATCTCGGGATTTCCTGTGAAGAATTGCAAAAGGTTCATGAAGTAGAGGGAATGTAAGTCTGCAATGCTGTCTAGATTATTGGTCCAAAACTTTTAATTATAATGTCAATTTAAAAATCCAACTATATAAACCTGATGTAAGTAAGTCTGCTTCATAGTAAGCAGTATCAGTGTCATAGGAAAAGGAGAACATGAGTGACAAAGAAGGGTAAGATATTAGTAGTCCAGGATTGTGAAAATAATCTTAAATGTATTCTTTTTGAAAGTTGCGAAAATAGAAAATGTCGGGATTTGATTGGAAGAATTACAAGAGTAGCGAATCGCGGCAACATGATTTGGCCTAGTGGAAACATGTGATAGAATGAGAGAAGTCTTTTCTTCTATGTAACATATTTTTCGTATCGATGGAGGTTTTCTTTCAGAAAGTGGCGGGCTGAAAATATTTATAGCACAACAGAGTGAATGCTGTTCATAGGAGATCCTTCAACGTCATTGAAAGTAAGTTAATTTTAAGGAGTTTTGAAATCAGATTTCTTAGGTTGTATGAGTTTTTTAAACACAGTCATTTTGATTGTGTTTTTTTTTTCCCCGCTGTTACATGATGAATACCTTCAAGTCACTGATTTAAGTGAAATTTGATACATTCTGAGAACAGCAAAAATAAACCATATAACATGTATAATTAATGTTCTTCTGTTTGTACTTATGATATACATTTAGAAATGTGAGGTAGATATGGAGAAACTGAGTCTTCTGTAAGTGTCAATTTTAATGCTTATAGTGCTGTATTTCCGGGTACTGTTTTTTTTAAAAAAAGGAATAGGCCTCACCTCAAAGAAAGCTCTTCAAAGCACACATCTTATTTGCATCCTGAAACTATCATTTAAAATATTAGACACAATTTTATGATGGCTTTACATCTTTTTTGCGCTGCTATTGCATCACTATTGTGAGACATCAGCAGTGCTAAAGAAGTACCATGTTCCAAAATAGGTCTCAGTTCATCAGCATGAAGATACTGTTTATTTAAAATATATATCTTTAGGATTGTGTAGGGGACGTAGAGAAGCAGAGGCTTCTGTAAATGTCAAAATTGTTGAAAAAGTGTGTCTTCTTGAACCTTTTCCCTTTTCTTTTGTAATTTTTAAATACATGTAGTAATTTTTTTGGAAATGTTTGTTCTCTCTTTTACAGATTGAAAGTATGAAAAAATATTTAAAAAAGGTAACAAGAATTATAAGGTAAATGTTTTCTACTCTTTTTACCCGCAATGCACTGCTGATGATGTCACTGACCATGTCATGAATGATGTAATAAGAGGATATGATTTACTTCATTGGTAGACCTTCACATGCTTTATCTGCTCTGTATTCTTCAACAAGTGTAAAATTGATCTGTAACCCTGAGTAGGTCTCACCTTAAACAAACCTCACGAGACATCACACCTTATCGTCATCCTGAATTAATAAATAGATCTATTAAACACTATCTCTGATTTACTCTCTATAGCTGTCTTTCTTTTTACATTACTCTCTGTTTACTTCCCTTATACTAACTCTTCTTTTTTTTAAAAAAAATATTTTTTTGGTTCGCTTCAAGTTTGCGAACCGGGCAGCGAACTTGAAGCGAACCAAAAGAAATAGAGCTTGCTAGAGTGCTAAACATTCTAGCAATTTCATTTGAAAGGGGAGGTAGTTCTGAAAAGAACTTTTTTTATGTTTTTGTTGTTTTATTTTTATTTTTATTTTTTTCAGAACATTTTTTGGTTTTTTTGTATTTTTAGAACAGTTTTATGTTTTTTTAGTGTTTTTCATGGAGGGGAAACAACAAAAAAACAGGCATTGAAAAGGGCTCAACAGGAGCAAAGAAAAAATTACTGCTTGGGTGGGTTAGGGCAGTTATGGTTATCAAACACCAAGTTGATTAAGTTTACGCTCATGTTGCCACATGAGAGCATAGCACCACAATGTATGCACGTTAACTTCATGTGCTTGAAGTTTGGCTGTATGTTTGGCACAGTTTCCTGTGCCTCTCTTACAGTCAAAGATATATTAGAAGTTGATTTGGCCACAAGAGTTGTCGGGGGATTATCTTGCAGATCCCTTAACTCTGCCCAGCTGTAATTTAATGGATGCCACCTGACCATATGGCGATGCATAGTATAGTTGCCCATACTATACTTTTTCTCTGTGCCTCGAGATAATCTTTTTTTGCAAATTAGGCAGGTGGCATATTTGGCATTAATCTTCTTCTCCCCTCGAGGAATTGAGAAAAATTGCCAAATGAAACTTGTTTTCCTTCCGGAAACACGGGGCAACTCCTGAATAAATTCAGGTTCATCAGTGTCCTCTTCTTCTAAGTCGTCTTCTTCCTCCTCTCTGTTTGAGATGAATTGAGATGGTGGTCCTCTCTTGTCATGAGGAGTTTGAGGTGGTGGTGGGGGTCCACCAGCTGAAGCAAAGATAGAAGCCATTGCAATCAAAATGGAAAATGGTCTTTCTCTCACCAAGATGAAAGTCAGAGTGAGGAAAGAAGAAGGGGTTTACGTGATTTTGGAAAAGCAAAAGTTCTGAACCAATGAAAAGTGTTATTTTTAGGTCACATGACCTAGTCATACATCATTTGGAAACCAAAAGTGAAATGAACCAATGAAAAGTTTGATAAACAAGTCACATGACTTGTTCCGCTTACGTTACGCGGTGCGCGCCGCGTCCCGCATTGTTTCCGGTTCGCGGTCCGGAGCACTTTCGGGAGCGCTAAAGCGGCGCGTCATAAGACGCATTACGCGACAATGATACGTCGCGCTTCCGCGACGCGTCACAGTTCCGCTAACGTAACGTTTACCGGTTCGCATACTAGATCGCGGCATCAAGATGAGCTAACGGAAAGCTTCCCGGTTCGCTTACCGGAAGCGAAGAAAAAAAATATTTCAATAAAAATTATCAATAAACATCTAAAATATATTTTGGATTTTAAAGTAGAATACATTTTACAGCTACAGATGTTAGCTTTTAAAAAACCAATGAAATTCACAGAAAAAACCATAGGTTATAGTCCATATATAGTTAGGAATTTGCATTTACAAAACCTTGAAAATTCAATGAAAAAACCATTGGTTATAGAACATATATAGTTAGGAATTTGCATTTACAAAACCTTATTTTACTCGCATAAAACCATTGAAATTCCATATATAGTTAGATGCGCTAACTATATATCGCGCACCCGCAATCCACTGCTGATGATGTCACATATTACATCATTCATGACATGGTCAGTGACATCACTGATGACATCACTCATCTCGTTTGACATGACTGATCATATCTCTGATGATATCATTCATGTGATAATACCACGAACCTCTTCAGACTCTAATATAACCTTAGATACAATCAGTGTAAACAGACAGTCACAGACTGTCACTCATCCATGGAGTTACTCACACACCTAGTCAGTCATGCAAAGAATCAATCACACCTCCATTTCCTCAACTATACAGTTATACAAACTTTACTTATTCAAACATATACTAACACATATTTACTCTCTTATACAATCCCTGATACAAGTTCACAATGATCCATACAGCCACTCACACATTCACTGGCTCTTATGCACAGTTATTTATTTATGTCAACTCTCACATGTACTGTGTTTTACATTTGTACTTACTTTGACATGTAGCACTGAGATATCCATTCACTCACCAATACACTCATGCACACAGTCAACCGCCCATACAGCTGTTTCCACATGCACTTTTGAACCCATACATCTAGTGAATCAACTGCTCACACATCTATGGACAGAGTCATACACCTCCCAGCCACCCACACACATACTCAGTCTCCAATACAAATACTTGGGCAACCATTCAATAACCCATATAGTTACTGATATAGCTACTGATTTGAACATGCAGCAGTTTACAGAATAACATATATAATGATTGCCAAATTAAGACACTTTAGTCACTAACCCATGCACTCAGTGAGACACATTTAATCATTCTCTCATACAGTCAGTCATGCACCTACTAAATCCTTCATCCAGACACTTATACATCCACTCATTCTTCAATATGTAAGACATATTTTAACTTTACAGAAACATATAGTCACTGGGTGTTGTCATCAGTGATGTCATCAGTGATGTCATTTGAGATGTCATCAGTGATGTCATCAGTGATGTCACTGACCATGTCATGAATGATGTAATATGTGACATCATCAGCAGTGGATTGCGGGTGCGCGATATATAGTTAGCGCATCTAACTATATATGGAATTTCAATGGTTTTATGCGAGTAAAATAAGGTTTTGTAAATGCAAATTCCTAACTATATATGTTCTATAACCAATGGTTTTTTCATTGAATATATATATATGTATATATATATCTATGCTGCGTGTATATATATATATATATATTCAATGAAAAAACCATTGGTTTTAGGCCATATATAGTTAGGGATTTGCATTTAGAAAACCTTATTTTACTCGCATAAAACCATTGAAATTCCATATATAGTTATAAGCGCTAACTATATATCGCGCACCCGCAATCCACTGCTGATGATGTCACATATTACATCATTCATGACATGGTTAGTGACATCACTGATGACATCACTGATGACATCTCAAATGACATCACTGATGACATCACTGATGACAACATCCAGTGACTGTATGTTTCTGTAAAGTTAAAACATGTTTTACATATTGAAGAATGAGTACATGTATAAGTGTCTGGATGAAGGATTTACTAGGTGCATGACTGACTGATTGAGTGAGTGATTAAATGTGTCTCACTGAGTGCATGGGTTAGTGACTAAACTGTTTTAATTTGTGCATCATTATATCTGTTGTTCTACAAACTGCTGCATATGTTGATCAGTAGCTATATGAGTAACTGTATGGGTTATTGATTGGTTGTCCAAGTATTTGTATGGGAAACTGAGTGTGTGTGTATGGGTGGCTGGGAGGTGTGTGACTCTGTACATAGATGTGTGAGTAGTTGATTCACTATATGTATAGATTCAAAACTGCATGTGGAAACAGCTGTATGGGCGGTTGACTGTGCATGAGTGTATTAGTGAGTGAATGGATATCTCAGTGCTACATGTCAAATTAAGTACATATGTAAAACACAGTACATGTGAGAGTTGACATCTATAAATAACTGTGCATAAGAGCTAGTGAATGTGTGAGTGGCTGTATGGATCATTGTGAACATGTATCAGAGATTGTATAAGAGAGTAAAGTAAATATGTGTTAGTATATGTTTGAATAAGTAAGGTGTGTATAACTGTATAGTTGAGAAAATGGAGGTGTGATTAATTTTTGGCATAACTGACTAGGTGTGTGAGTAACTCCATGGATGAGTGACTGTCTGTTTACACTGATTGTATCTAAGGTTATATTAGAGTCTGAAGAGGTTCATGGTATTATCACATGAATGATATCATCAGTGATGTGATCAGTCATGTCAAATGAGATGTTATCAGTGATGTCATCAGTGATGTCATTTGAGATGTCATCAGTGATGTCATCAGTGATGTCACTAACCATGTCATGAATGATGTAATATGTGACATCATCAGCAGTGGATTGCGGGTGCGCGATATATAGTTAGCGCTTATAACTATATATGGAATTTCAATGGTTTTATGCGAGTAAAATAAGGTTTTCTAAATGCAAATCCCTAACTATATATGGCCTAAAACCAATGGTTTTTTCATTGAATTTTCAAGGTTTTGTAAATGCAAATTCCTAACTATATATGGAGTATAACCTATGGTTTTTTCTGTGAATTTCAATGGTTTTTTAATAGCAAACATCAAAAGCTGTCAAATGTCAAGTACGTGATAGGTAAAAACGTTTTCGTGTTTATGCACGCTGATGTGCTTTGAACGCTGCCCCCCCCCTCCCCTCTTTTCTCTTAGTAGTACTCTCTCCTTGCAGATAGTGAAGGGTAGTTAACGCAGACCTTTACCCCTGTTGTAATCCGTCGTACCTGCTTGTCTCTCCATTTGATTGATTATTATCCAAGCATTTACTGTTTTACAATTGGTTCTCTTTGGATCATTCTCTATTTACAAACAAGCACAAAGTCGCAATACTCTGTTTAGTCTTTGCAGATAGTGAAAAATCGTGTAAAAAAATAAAAGTAATCGAGCAAAATCAGTAGACCACTAATTCGATCTCTTTTTAACCTCGGTAAAATACAAACATTAGGAATAACCCTTCATGAGAAATACGAAAATAGTGAAATGAATTGAGCTCCACACCATGAGGGCTGCAAAACAGCTCGACTCCGCCACCCACACCGCCCAAATAACGGCAAACCCTATGCAAATATTATAAATATACACAACACACCACCAAAGAAACAGAATAAAACATTTTATTAAATAACTATTTACATAACTATTTTATACTTTTTATTGCCCGATCCGGCTAGCTCAATCGATCGAGCATGAAAGTCATGCACTGATAACAAGCGTTGAGAGTTTGTAGAATGATGGCTTCAGATTTTCCACATACAGTGTAGTGGCGCGAACTGGCAGGGGGCGTTTGGATTCTACCCCTTCTCCAAATAAGATTTTCATACGTGAATGTTCGTTCATGCTTTTTGTCCCTGAGTTGCTTCCATGTCACTGCCTTACATAAATGGCATAAGTCCTGGTTATTGAGTGCCATACTTCAGAGTTCTAAGCAGTTCTTGTAACACTGTTTAAACCTTATTTGCACCTGCTGCAGCTTCACTATTCAAAGTAGTGGGGTCCATTTGTGGACCTGACTGCATTGGAAAACAATGTGATACGGTGCCTCCCTAAACCGCTTGACGGAGGCTCCCGAGGGGCGGTGAGATGGCGCGGACTGAGAGGGGGCGCTTGGCTCCTGCCCCCTCCCCAAGTCGTGTTGCCCTGGTGAGGCCTGAGATCGCCCCCGGCATAGGTGGCCGGCTCCCGGGGTCCGGCGGAATTTTTTCCCTTTTGAAGAATCTTTCATTCTGGACCTTGTCCCACAATCCGTTTCACCTGAAGACACGCTGTCGTAGGGCGCCCCTTTACCGTTTTAGTTGCCATTCCGCCCGCTTTTGGTACTCTGTGCCTCTTCCGCCATTCAGCTGTTTACCGCTCGCTCTTGCGACTACAACGTCTCGCTCACCATGTAGTTGAGTTGCTCCCGCTCTTAAGATTTGACCGAACTTTTTGGACTGCTGAAAGCGGTGGAATTCCGACCGCTGGTTGGTGGAGACATTTTGACTATATTCTGCACCTGCATTGTCGCGTAATGCGTCATATGACGCGACGCGTTAGCGCACCCGGATGTGCTCCGGTGCGCAAGGCGCAGCTTCCCGGAAACGATCCAGAGCGCGCCGCGCAGCGCGTAACGTAAGCATAACAGGTCATGTGACTTGTTAATAAAACTTTTCATTGGTTCATTTTACTTTTCTTTTCCTAATTATGTAAGACTAGGTCATGTGACCTAAAAATAACACTTTTCATTGGATTAAAACTTTTTTTTTCCCAAACGATGAAAGCCCCACCTTGTTTCTGGATGTTTCAGACTGAAGCTGGCGTCACCATGAGAGCACCACCATCTCGTAGCTCCGTCGTGGCCATTCCGCAAGCAATCATGGCAGCCGCTCCCCACCGGAAGCCTGCGGGAGTCGAGGGCGCCCAAGACTTTTGTACAATCTTCAAGGCTGAGGGGACGCTTTCGAGAATGGAACCCAAGCCCTGGCAGACAAGCGTCCGAGTTCCAAGGTGTCCCAGGGCCATTTTACTGGACCAGGCCCAAATCCGAAGAGCCGGCCGCCATTTTAAGAGTCCTGTGGAAGCCGCCTACCGCTGCACCGCAAGAGTGGGAGCAACTCAACTACATGGTGAGCGAGACGCTGTAGCCGTAAGAGCGGGCGGTAAACAGCTGAATGGCGGATGAGGCACAGTGTAGCAAAAGCGGGCGGAATGGCGACTGAAACGATAAAGGGGCGCCCCACTACAGCAGACAAGCCTCCGCCATGTGCTTCAAAACTGCATATGTATCTCGTGATATCAAGGTTGGGCAACCAGTACAGAACAAGCAGTTACGAGTCCCATTTACACCGGCGCCATTTTGGGCGCGGCCGGGCAGGTCCAGGATCTACTGAAACATAAAAAATGAGGCTGACGTCTCTGAAGCAGTTCACGAACAGCAGGACATAGCAACTAAACATGAACTCTCTAAAGCTGTTAACTCACTGCAGAACAAAACAAGTGAACCTGAAACCTCTGGAATAATTGTCGCTCAAAAGAACAACACACAAAACTCTGTAGAGCCTGAAGAAAAAAAAACAGAAGGGCACTGTAGTTTCAGACACACTTAAGACTAATGATGAAACAAAGATATCGTCTGTTTATAAAGCAGTTATCATCTTGACAGAATTGACAAAGAAGTGTACAGACACCAATGCATCAGCATTCTCGGAGATAACATCTTAAGGAACAAAGAAAGACCTGTTCACTCTTGACACCCCAGGTGCTGTGTATATTGCACTATAGTGCTGCATCGACAAAACGGGCAACCCTATTGATGTGGATTTTTCATTATTGATTATTGTAAAGAAATGGCGACTCCCCCCTTTAGCAGATTAGCTAAATGTTTGCGTAATTTAGGCATAAAAGTTATATTATTGTTGTTGTTGTTGTTATCGTTATAGTTCTGGTTAATTTCAAAAAATGGTTAAATATATTTACAGTTTTTGTTGCGTTCGTTATATTTAAATATTAATAAAGTTTTAAAATGTAACTGTCTTGGAGTACTATATTTTTTTTAAAAATCGGGTGAATGGGGCCTTGAATCGGGTTATTGTCATGTGTGGGCTTTGCAAGTGTACTGCTACAAGATCGGACATTTCAAACTCAAATGCACGTTCTTTTTCTTATCTTTCCGAAGCATGGAGCGCAATAGCAGGCAGAGAAAGGGTGATGCACGTGTTGAACACTGCCTGGCCTGCAAATTGCTGCCAGTGCCCCCCCGCCCGCTCCTGAAAGAGGACACACACACACCGCCGCCCCGAGTACTTCACAAATCTTTAAAAGACCATGCGCTTGTTCAATGGGAAGTGGATAACATGGCTAAGAGCATTTGCTGACTAATGCATGAATATCGCTGACTTTTCAGCGATATTCATGCATTGCGGCCGTTTTTTATCGCATTTGCGATAAACCTTGCTAATAGCAATGTGCGATAAAATTCGCCGAAGTGCGGCGATAATTATTGTCTCTAAACAAGTTAGAGACAAAAATTACCGCTAGTTGTTGGAAATATGCCCCCGGGTTTTTCCTTGCAGGAATCGGGAAACGAAAGACTAGCACTGAAATCAGTAGTCTCACACCTGAATCGGGAGGGTTGGCATGTCTGGATACTCTACAGCTGGAGCCATACACTACATCCGCAGGGCTAGGTGATAGCCTAGGTCCGGCCTGGACAATCGGACACAGAGGAAGAGAAGTGTCAGAGGGTGCGGTAGTGAATAGGGTGAAAGGGAGGTGTCGAACGGGCACAGGGTGTGATTCTCAGAGAAGAGCAGCGCAGATGGGGGAAGTATATGGCCCATGCATGAGAGAGAGAGCGGGGGTGACCATTGCGTGGGGGAGATGCGTGCGAGGGTGGGGAGCCATGCTGAGAATCGACGGCGTGCAGAGAGTGGCCCTGGTCAAGGCATCTAAAATGGCTGCTGTGCACGACAAAATTGTGGCATTGGACAAAAACGCAAGATGGCGCAGACAATGTTTATCAATAAGGATTCATTTATAACAAAATATTTACTCGCAGTGACAAAATGGTGTTCAACACTTCCTGATTTCCATCGAATCGAACGTTAACAAACGTCACGCAGCAAAAAAAAAAAAAGCTCACGCACAGAGCGGTTTTTAGCCATGTTATCCAATGGAAGGTGGATAACATGGCTAAGAGCATTTGCTGGATAATGCATGAATATCGCTGACTTTTCAGCGATATTCATGCATTGTGGCCGATGTGCGGCGATAATTTTTGTCTCTAAACAATTAAAACGAAGCACAAAATGGCGAATTCCCGTTTCGCTACCAGTTTGCGGCCCAGTTCGCGGCCCGTGAAGCGCTTCTACCGTGAAAAATAAATTTTTTTTTATTTTTCCCACGGGACCCTTTAATAACCCCAACAACATTCCTAGGGGTCAAGAGGGGTATACCTTGCCCCCTTTCAATAAATTCCCCCTTCGTTTTTCACCTCTTCTTCTCTCTCGATCCTACCGAGAGATAAGATGGCGGCCGCTCCGGACTATTTAGAATGTTGACAGACACCGGAGAGCCAATCAGCTTTCTGTTATCCAATGGAAGGTGGATAACATGGCTAAGAGCATTTGCTGGATAATGCATGAATATCGCTGACTTTTCAGCGATATTCATGCATTGTGGCCGATGTGCGGCGATAATTTTTGTCTCTAAACAATTAAAACGAAGCACAAAATGGCGAATTCCCGTTTCGCTACCAGTTTGCGGCCCAGTTCGCGGCCCGTGAAGCGCTTCTACCGTGAAAAATATTTTTTTTTTATTTTCCCCACGGGACCCTTTAATAACCCCAACAACATTCCTAGGGGGTCAAGAGGGGTATACCTTGCCCCCTTTCAATAAATTCCCCCTTCGTTTTTCACCTCTTCTTCTCTCTCGATCCTACCGAGAGATAAGATGGCGGCCGCTCCGGACTATTTAGAATGTTGACAGACACCGGAGAGCCAATTAGCTTTCTGTTATCCAATGGAAGGTGGATAACATGGCTAAGAGCATTTGCTGGATAATGCATGAATATCGCTGACTTTTCAACGATATTCATGCATTGTGGCCGATGTGCGGCGATAATTTTTGTCTCTAAACAATTAAAACGAAGCACAAAATGGCGAATTCCCGTTTCGCTACCAGTTTGCGGCCCAGTTCGCGGCCCGGGAAACGCTTCTACCGTGAAAAATCTTTTTTTTTTTATTTTCCCCACGGGACCCTTTAATAACCCCAACAACAATCCTAGGGGGTCAAGAGGGGTATACCTTGCACCCTTTCAATAAATTCCCCCTTCGTTTTTCACCTCTTCTCTCTCGATCCTACCGAGAGATAAGATGGCGGCCGCTCCGGACTGTTTAGAATGTTGACAGACACCGGAGAGCCAATCAGCTTTCTGCACGCAAAGTTCCGTTTCGCGAAAAGTAAGCGGACCGGATCGCTGCCCAGAGCGCTGTTACAGATATATATCTTGGTTTGAACGTTAATTTCTCAAAAACTACTGGAGCACATATATTGAGACCTAGCAAAGGCACATCGGGCTAACAGTCCCTACAATTTTGCCAAGTTTTGTGCAAATCCATTCAGCCGTTCGAGCTAAAAGTGAGTCCAACCGCCCTATGGAAAAATGAATGGGAAAAACGCGTTTTGGGACCCCCCTTTTTTCTCAGCCCCCCCTTGACGAAACTCTACCAAATTTTCAGGGGCTGCTCAGAAACAAAATGTGCCATTTTCCTGAAAATTTCAGCCGATTCCGTCCTCAAACGCCAAAGTTATTAGACATAGAATTTTCAGAAATCCCATAGGGAATTAATCCTAACTATATATACCTACTGGCTATTGCCAGTAGGTAATATATACATATATATATATATATATTACCTACTGGCGTTCGCCAGTAGGTATATATAGTTAGGACCTAATTACCATAGGAAATTCCGAACATTCTATTGGGAATAACTTTGGCGCCGATTGAGGGATCTGCCTGTGATTTTCCTTAAATTTGCCTCGCTGCGCTCCGCTCCTTCCCTGAAAGTTTCAAGGGGATTCGTCAAGTGGGGGCTGAGAAAAAAGGGGGGTCCCAAAATGTATTTTCCCCATGTTAATTTCTATAGGGACATTCTGACAAGGCTACAGCTCGAACAGCTGAACGGAATTACACCAGATTTGGCAAAATGGTAGGGACTGGTATGCAGCAGTGCCTTTTGTATGTTTGATGTGAATCCCTCCAGTAGTTTTTGAAAAAAATGAATGTGAAATGTAGCCCAATGCAATTTTTCATAGGATGGATGGAATTACACCAAACTTGGCAAAATAGTAGGGACTGGTATGCAGTAGTGCCTTTTGTATATTTGGTGAAAATCCCTTAAGTAATTTTTGAGAAAATCGACTTTTTTCAAATTATATATCTATGGGCGGGACATAGTGCGCGCACAATCTTGCTCCGTCCTTGCACTGTCCTTGCACGTGCGCGGACCTTAGCGTGCGCGCGCAGAATTCTGATTGGCTGTTGGACGTCTGTCAACTTTCCAGTCAGTCGAAATGAGGAAGTGTTGTCCGCCATCTTGTTTTTGAGGCAGATGATAGTGGTTGTAAACAGAAGTGGAATAGTTGACAAGGAGGCAGGGTAGAGATTCCTGAGCCTCCTAGGTTTTGTCATGGGGTCTGTAAAGGACCCCGAAGATTGAAAAAAAGAAAAAAAATGTTTAAAAAAATTGCGGGGTCCGCGCATTGTGCGCGGACTTTGGCTCAATAAGACAAAAAAGAAATACATTAAAATAACAAGTTTCAGTGTTTAGATGTTGGGTGAGTGCAACATTGAGTGATGACTCTTTCACCTTTGGGTTTAGGTAGGTGTTTTGTGGAGAGTTAGTATGGTAATTGGTAGAGAGCATTGGGGGTAGGTTGAACATTATGTGAGTTTGAAAGTGTTGATAATTTGAACCAATTAAAATGTTACTTTGGTTTTGATTTTGTGTGTGATAAAATGTGATTGGCTGGGTATTTGAATATGTATGAAAAATGAGAGGGAAACACAGCCAGATTTTAGTGTTTGAGGTATACTTCTGAGGTGTGAGATTGAGACAGAATTTACTGTTCAACAATTTTCTAGAAGGTGAGTTGTTAATTTATAAAGAGAAATCTTTTGTTCACTTTAAGTTAATAGGAAAAATGTTTTCTGTTAGTTATTTAATGTTTTTCTGTTATACTCATGGATTGAGTAGGGCAACATCAGATGCAGTGCTTTATATTTCTAATTCTTGCTTGAAACTATACACTGTCCAGGGAAACACGGCCATTTTGTGACTATAGTGTCTGAGGTAGTTTTGTGAGGACATTTTGATGTTCAATTTCTGGTGTGAGATTTACACAGTAGTGACTCTTCTAATAGAATTTAATAGTTTTTCTCTGCCCTATCTCACTCTTCCTAAGCGCTGTTTCTCTTTCTTTTAATAGTACACTAACATAAAATGATGAATGAAAATGAGGAGCCTACCAACATCTTCTTTGAAATAACAGCAACGTTTATTGAGGCAACTTATTCTGTGGTGTATATTGATCCTATAGATGAAACAAATCATGAAGAACATGAAGGGGATACCATGGCAGATTTTTTTTGATGAAACACTAGATATGGAATTAATGGAATGTGTAGACATTGTTGAGTTTGACGAATCATTTTCAGACACTTTGACGGATGAAATTCCTGATGAAGAAATGCTACAAGTTCTTTTAGATTTTGAAAATTCTGATAAATAAATTTTAATTTAGTGAAGAAAAATTGTTTTGAATATTATACTTATTTAAATGTAATTTATGAGGTAGTAGCAAATTGATACAGTTTTGTATTTTTCATGTCCTGCATCCTTTCTTTCACTGACTGTCTCTGATTCACTAGTTTACAACATAAGGAAGTATATTGAACAGCAAGTGTGTTTCACCAGAGTAGGAACTCATGACACCCTACGCCAATTCTGACCACACATTGAGAAAGGAAGGAATCATGTGAACAAATCTGTTTCTGCTTTCCTGAAAGACTACAGTATGGATTTAATATACCACAATAACTTGCATTACAGCATACAAGGTATCTACAGAGGAGACAATGTCCATTTCCATTTAGTTTCATTTATTTTTTTAAATTCCAATAGGTTCGCGCACCATGAGTGCTCGGTGAATGCACGGTGCGCGAACCCTATCGCCGCCATTTTGTGGTTTCAGAAGAGAGTGAAAAACATAACTTAAAAACGTGGGAAGGGGGTAGGGTAGAGTGTCCCTGACCCCTTAGGCCTTCTAGGGGGTCCTTCAAGGACTCCTAAGGTTAAAAATAATGTTTATTTTAAAAAAATAACAGAAAACACGATATGTCCGTGCACGGGGAGTGCTCGGTGAGTGCTCGGTGCGCGGACCTCGGTAAAAATTAATAAAAAAAATAAAGTTAAAAATCATATTTGAGTGTTTACATGTTAGTTGGCTCTAAAAAGAGCCGTTGTGTTCATTGTGTTTTTTTTGGTACCTATAAGTAAGTACCAATGCAGAGTCTGATGTTACAGAGATAGACTCTGTTCCCTTCATCAGTGAAATGTACACCATCTGTCCTATAGATGCCTTGCATGTTGTAACGCAAGTTGTTGTGGTATATACAACCCATTCTATAGTCTCTCATGTATGCAGAAACAGATTTATTTACATGTTTCCTTGCTTTCTCAATCTGCGGACAAAATTGATTGGACCAATTCCATGTTTGCCTTTGGCATATATTGGAATAGACAAAGGCAGTTTGAAGAAAAAGTGACATCAATTGTCCAAAGATGTCCTTCAATAGCATTTCCAGACCAACCCCAGTCAAAGTGCGTAAGTCATTTCCACCACAGTGCACAATTATGAGGTCAGGGTGTGGGAAATGCATGAAGGATTTCACCAATGGTATCAATTGGTGACATCTCAATCCTCTCTGGCCAATCCATAAAATATCCACATTTGGTAAATCAAGGTTTAAAATTCCTCTGTTTGTTGCATACCTTTTAGACCAGAATACAAAGCAGTGTCCTACAAACCATACGGAAAGCATGTTCAAGGCAGATCTGGTTGTACTCAGATGAGGGCTGTAAATGAAATGGCAGTTGGAAAGCTTGCAGTTTAGAAAAAAAAGAGGAGGACATTCACTGCACTTGAAGCTTAAGAAATGATTGGTGTTTTCTGAAAATGCAAAAGAGCATATTAGGGTGCATTGTTTTGTGTTTTAAAAGAAGCAATTCTAAAGGTTCAGAAAAGGTCATTGAAAGGAACATTGCACATGATTAGCTGTTATATTGAAAGCTCTAACAACCTTGATGGATTCATTTGCAACATAGTATGATGAACTTTTAAACTCTGTTATTCCTTAGGTGGGAGTTAACATGGTAACAGGTTGAATGAGCAGTAGGGGGATGGGTGAATATTATGTGAGTTTGAAAGTGTGGAAATGTAGAACCAATTGAAATGTTAGTTTAGTTTTGAAATAGTGTGGGAAGACATTTCATTGTTTATGAGCAGAGATAAGTGAGAAGAATGAGTGGGAAACTGTGCCATTTCTGTTTCCAGTGTCTGAGCTGCAGTTCAGGGATTCTGCTTAAGAAAATCTGGTGTGTGTTTCACACTGTTCTACATTTTCAAAAGCGATTTTAAAGGTGAGTAATATAGAGAGAGTGCTGCTTGCAGTATTGGGAAGCATAACAAGCATATTGGGCTTCATTACTGTTGTATTTAGAAAATGAGTCAGGTTTCTGCATTGTAGTGTAGTGCTCATTTAAATGTGTTGTGCTCTGTGTGTAAAATGATTTCCCATGCTAAATTTATTTTGATAAAATGTGTGGCTTAAAGATTTTTGACAAGTATTACAGGGAGTGTCTGTGTGAATTAAGGAATTATATTTTGACCTTTTTCCATAATGTTAACTGAATGGTGCATATTAGAAATGACATTTTGAAATGAGTTAGGTTTCAGCAATGTAATGTAGTGCATATTGAAATGGGCTGTGTTCTGTGTCTAAATCGATTTACCATGTTAAATGATTTTTGCTGAAATGTGTGGCTATAATATTTTTCACAAGGGTCACACTGTGTGTGTGTATGTGAATTAAGGAATTATATTTTCATCTTTTTCCATAATTTTAGCTGTGTGTGCTTACAGTTTGTATTTTTTAGTTTATAGGGTAGACTTCTTTTTAAATTGTTTTTCATGCTTGGATTCAATGCTGGTATAGAGATAGTGTAATGGTTTTATTGGACTTGTAAATATGCTCCTTTTTTACAAGTGCCTTGTGCAACCTTTAACATGGGTGCAAGCAGTGAATGTATGGAGAGGGATAGGAATAGCAGATAGAAAACAATATGAAATGGTGTGGGAGATGCAATTTCTGGTTGCAGCCATGTCAAACATTGCGCGAGGGGCTTGTAAATATGCCTCTCTTTTTTGCATATTCTATCTCAATTTATGCCATTAGTAAAATCCTTTACGCATCTCTCAAGGCATTTCATATTGTCTGTGTGCCAATTTTATTACTCTGCATGCATTTTCTGGTTGCACCCATGTCAAACATTGTGCAAGGGGCTTGTTAATATGCCTCTCTTTATCTTATATTCCATCTCAATTGATGCCATTAGTGAAATCCTTCATGCATCTCCCATACCATTTCATATTGTTTTCTATCTGCTATTCCTATCCCTCTCCATACATTTGCACCCATGTTAAATGTTGCGCAAGGCGCTTCTAAAAAAGGAGCATATTTACAAGTCCAATGAAACCATTACACTATCTCTATACCAGCATTGAATCCAATCATGTCCATTCAGTCATGTACCTACTAAATCTTTCATCCAGACACTTATACATCCACTCATTCTTCAATATGTCATTCAAGCACAAACAATGACCCTGAATGGGCCCTTCAAGAAATACCTTCAAGAACAGTTCCAGGCCAACATCCAAGTCACTTCCCGTAAGTTCCACTGTCATGTCAGAGGCAGGCAAACAACTGAGGTAGCAGGAGGAAGGTGCCATAGGTAGAAACCACTGGTATCATGCCTCTCTCAGGTGTGGAGGATTGGGAGACGAGCACTAACCACCTCGTTCAAGCTGTACTACATCAGTTCAGGTCTTCTAAGGTCTGCTGGGTCACCTGTGGAGGTCCTCCACCGTCGACCGCTGATCCCTCAGCAGACTTTTATTCCGAAGGGGAGCCAAGTTCTGAGTTGGACACACAAGGCACCATGATCTCTGCCACAGCCTGAAGGCCAGCAGCCTTGTCCATCTGGAGCCTGTTCGGTTTCTTGAGGGTCACCCTGCAGTATGCACCTCAAGAGCGCTTCCTGGCTCTGCGCCCAGTCTGACTCCCGAGGTCAGAGGAACTAACAGAGCCAATCCTTATCTATAAGCATCCAGCCATCCCCACACCTTTTTTGGATCATCACAGAAGTGTGAGGTGCCATCCAACACTATTTTCAATTTGGCTGGGAACATCTGCAAGTACTGTACACCCTATTCCTGGAGTGCTCTCTTCACCTCCAAGAAAGAGGCCCTTTTGGTTTTCATAGCAGCAGTGAAGTCCAGGAACTGCTATACTTACCCATTGTTGATGGTAAATGGCCATCCGTTCATGCCCTCTGTGGTATCCCATCCCTATTTCTAAAGTGAAGCAACCGGGTCACCACAGGCCAGGGCAGGCAGCCCGGTGTCGTCGGCCAAGCCGGTACTCTCTGAGCTCGCTCCAGGGCAAAGAATGGAAAAGGGTGTTTCAGGGCAAATCCATCCGCAACCATTGCTCTATTTAGGACATCATGTCCCCAACCTCAGTACCTTCAGACAGCCTCACAATTCACACATTGTTCCTAGGATTGCGGACCTCTTCATCCTTGGTACGGTGTTCTAGGATGCGTATTCTGTCGCTCAGCTCAGTCATTTGTCAGGTCAGGACCTGGTGGTCTGATTGCAACTCCCCCACCACATTCTCCACATATCTCACCCTATTTGCCAATTTTCGGTGGTCAGTAGTCCAAAACCAACCAAGACAGCACTAATATACCTTTGAAGGGTAGATTTAGTATCTGCAAAGGCTGCAAGGATCCTATTCGGTTGCAGCTGTTTGGGGGTTAGTAGGGGCTTAGTCCCATCAGTGTTCACACTCATTGGTTGGGAAATGTTCTCTGCTCCAGAATGAGTGCCTGGTGTTTTCCCAAAGTGGTAGAGGTGTCTCCTATGGTCAACGGATCTGCAGCTGAAAGGGAAAGGCCTGCAGGACTCTCAACTCCGCTAGGACTCTCATGGCAGTCCACCACTGCACCCAAGCATCCAAGAGTGACCGTTGTTATAGCCTAGGGCAGATAGCCCCACAGCCATCAGTCCAGTAGCCAGGGGTCCGGCACACACCACCGGTAATCAGACATTGCAGGTTTACATCAAACTAACTCCACCAGGTGTTACAGGATCATACAGTTGTGTGAGCCACAGGCATCAGGTGGCTCGTTAGGCAAGCCTTCAGCCACCAGCTGTAATGACACTATACATGCCTCATGTAACATCTTGAGGTATATGAGGCCCAGCAAATGAGGTAACCAGTGCAGACCCCGCCAGGTAGCACCACAGTGTCTGGGTTGAGGGAGATATATATCCACTGGGTTAACAGGTGATCCCAGCCAGACTCTACAATCCCAGTCACCAGTTGCGATGTCCTCCCTATGCAGTACATCAAGGCTAAAATGCAGGCCTCCACAAGCCCCAGAAAGCATCCAGACACTTCAATCCAGGACCCACTCGGACGCCAAACAGGACCTCAGAGCTACGCTGGCTGCAATACCCTCAGAGGCCACGTGGTCTCCAGGCAAAAGCAAGGGATCACAGGGGGACAGGAGAGTCAGGCTGACCCCACTACCAAAGGCCAGTGCTGGGCACCAATGCATGCCATGAAAGACTCACTTGCACCTTTCCAGACCCCCCTGTTAGGGCACTTAAACCCTTCTCCTCACCTGTAATGGCACCGCAGGAATATGTAGAAGGCTGGGGGCACAACCTTGTCTACCATGCCCCATTAGCACAGGTATGTCTTTCAGCAGGTGCCTCAGTATTCAGAAGGCACCACCAGTTCTCTCCGCATTGGAGAACTATGGCCAGGGTAAATAGCCTCATGCAGGGAAGCCACGTAGCAGTCCAACCAGTTGGCACTTAGCACTTCAGTGCACTCTTGGCGATGCTGCCACACATTCTTCCAGCCAGGCCAAGGCTCCCCAAACCTTCATAGGGCCCAGCCACAGCCAACAGTCACATGGGTATTGTGGGGAGAGAGGTACGCTTTCAATACTAATACAGTTCTCTCTGGGGCCCGCAATCTGCAGGCGCAACAGCAGCTCAGACAGCGGCGATCTTCCGGCATTTGCTGTGGGTCGGGCAGTTGATCTTCCGGCTCACAGGTGTTCTGTCGGCCGGGGCCCACTGCCTCACTGGAGTCGCGGGGGATAAGAAGGGGTCCCCAGCAGCGTCACCCCTTACCTTTGGCCCACCGTAGCCCATCACCTCTGTTTACTGGGCACTCCCGGGCCTCCAATCATCTGGTGAACATGCCCAGCGGCAGCCTTTCTACCCTTCTGGGAGTCTGTGGGCAGGAAATTACCCTGCAACACAGGGGAATCAGCTTTGGGGCAGCAGTGGTAAGTCCTCACCTAGTTCGGCGGCCACATGTGTCGGCACATGGTAGTTTGGGTGCAGGGCAAGTGTTGCCCACCCCCATGACCGGGGGCCAATTTACACTGTAAAGGGCAGAAGGCAATGCCCAATAAGTGGTAGCCAAAATCAGCAAATTGCATGTAGGTAAGGCTCTGCTGCTAACCCTTGCTGTGCACATCCGAAAGCCATGTACTTCTGGTGTTGGAAATGAATCCCATGATAAAAAAATGTAATCCACAAAAAAGAAGCACAGCTAAAAAATTAGTCATAGTTCTGGCTCAACCGCCCAAAAACCACTGAAAATCACCACTTATGGTCAGGAACACCCCAACACATACCATACCTAGCAATGTGTGACATGCTCAAATACTGACCATGCAGAAATGCAAAAAAAGCTGAGACGACAACAACATGGTGGACAGTGCAAGTTATGGTATGCATTGTGTGTTATGAACATTAACTGGGTAATTTTAGTGGCTTTATTCGGTTGAGTCAGAACCATAACTCAGTTTTTAACACCCAGAAAATCAAGTGGTGAATCGTAGGAAAATAGCATATCAGAGAAGTACACAAGAAATGTGTTTGTTCGACACTGCCCCACTCCCTAAAATGTTGTTTGAGACAACATAACAATAGAGATTAACAGTTGTCTTCTTCTTTGTTTTTCTATTTTTGTGTCTTTTTCTTGTTTGATTGTTGTAATCTTTTAGCCTCACAAGCCAATACGTGTTTCGTCGAATACAGGGAAATATCCTGCAACATCCTCAGGCTATACTCTTCTTCCAAAGCTCCTTAAAATTGGTTTTAAATCCGTTCCGCCGATTTTTTAGTACCATAGACAAATATTACTCTTTCTCATAGACTCAGTATAATGTCAAATGCGAAATGCTATTGTGTGGCTCCAGCAATAACTTGCTTCATATACAGGGTAAACTACTCAGGTGTGTACCCATTACCAGTACAGTGTGTCAGTTTCAGGAGCGTTGTGCAGCGAGTGCACTGTGTCTCGAGCGCATTGAGGCTCTCCTAATTACCCGCACGAGACTATGGGCCCGATGTAGGTAAAAGGGATTTTCCGATTTCAAAATACCGAGGCGGTCCGAATCGGTATTCTGAATCGGAAAACGAGATGTAGCTAAAAAAAGGCGAATTAACACCGAATCGGTCGGCATCGGTAATGTGAATCGGTACGTTCCGAATCGGCACGGACCGAATCGGGTAGTACCGAATCGGCTAACACCGAATCGGAAAGTACCGATTCGGCTAACACCGAATCGGAAATAGCCGATTCGGTAAAATCCGAATCGGCAATCATAGAATCGTAGCTATGAAAACACACCCATGGCGAAAAAGCCCATAGGAATGCATTGAAGAAACCGAATCGGTAAAATACGAATCGGATAATACCGATTCGGATTTTACCGATTCGGTAAAAGCCGATTGGCAAAAGCCGATTCAGCCAATGAGGTGGCTCCCCCTCCCCCACCCAAACAGGGAGTGGCAACCCTGGCAGGTGCAGCTAATTAAGAAGTTTCTGGAGAGCCAGCCTGAGCTCAACAATCACAGTTAGCAGCAGTGGGAGTAGGAGGTTGTGAACTGTAGTGAAGAACATGGCAAACCAGAGCGAGAGCCAGAAGTCCTCCCAGAAGAGGAAGCCTAAGTTCAGCACCACCGAGCTTCAGGTGTTGGTCGAGGAGGTGGTGAGGGTGCACCGCCAGCTGTTTGGAAAGCTGTCCCTCAATGTGCCAGACAGCACCAAGAGGAGGATCTGGAGCGAAATCACCCAAAAGGTGAATGCTGTGGGTGTCACCTCCAGGTCCCTGGATGAGCTCAAGAAGAGATTCTACGACATCCGCAGCCTCACAAAAAGGAAGATGGTAGAGATCCAGAGGCAGGCTGGAGGCACTGGTGGAGGCAGGAACCCGGCGCCACCCCTCACAGACCTCGAGGAAATGGTCTCCACCACCATTGAGAGGGAGAGTGTTACTGGAATTGGGACCCTGGACAGCTCTGCCAGAGCTACAGCTACAGGTAAGAAGCATGCGCATCATGACACACCCTACCAGACACCTCCCCATTAGACACAATGCATAGGCAAACCCCAGCACAGTACTGTAACCAACATACAAGAGACAAGCATCATGGTACATGTAGTCAGCAGAAGTTAGCAAAATATGGCAGTGCAGAATCACAAGACAGGAAACAGTGTAACACAGTCTAAGGAGATGCAAGGACATGTGGAATGCTTTAATTGTACTGACTGTAATACATCGGCACCCAATTTACAAATGCTTCTTTGTACCTAGGGGCACCATCAGGCGGACAAACATTGTCATCAGAGGCAGCAGCACCATCTAACACTGCACTCGCAGGGCCGAGCACCAGCCAGGCTGCCGAGGAGGAGGAGGACGTAAACACCCTAGGGCTTGGTATGGAGGGAGACCTGGTGATAGACTTCGAAGCACTGCCCCACAAATGCCCAGCACACCCCCCTTGCAGTTCTCCCCAGAGAACTCCCCGACAAGGGACCCCCTTCCACCTACACCAGCTCCTGCCACAACCATGGCTTTGCCACCAGTACAACCTGTCCTGGGAGCAGGGGCTCAGGGACCGGCCAGCACCACACCCCCACCAGTGGCACCCCAGCCCACTCAGCAGGCCGGCAGCAGCAGTGCCCGGCGCCGTGCCATCACCACCACTGCTGCACCAGCACGGGAGGGCAGTGTCTTCCTGGGCCTCGAGGGAAAGATGGTCAAGATACAGAGGCGGTATTTGCAAAAACAACAGGTGATGGACCGAATGTGGATCAATGTCACACATTCAACCCAGTCAAAAGATCTGGGTCATAATCCATCGTTTTTTTGCACT
The DNA here is from genome assembly GCF_964263255.1 of Lissotriton vulgaris. Taxonomy (NCBI): domain Eukaryota; kingdom Metazoa; phylum Chordata; class Amphibia; order Caudata; family Salamandridae; genus Lissotriton; species Lissotriton vulgaris. Next base: position 749,768 of record NW_028243022.1, read on the forward strand.
CCACACCACCCCGGGTTAGACAATGGCGATATGCAAATCAGCTCTGACCCTGTGCCCCATGGGAACAGTCCAGTCCGAACTACAAAAGCCATGTCCTTCCCAGAACGGAATCAAGCATCCGAGGACCGGACCGGTTTCGAGGTAACACCTCTCATCAGCCCGGCTAGCTTGACTCCAGTGGTGTGGAGTGCCTGGGACCCACATCTGGGCATCCCCAGTACACTTAGAGCGGTATTTGCAAAAACAACAGGTGATGGACCGAATGTGGATCAATGTCACACATTCAACCCAGTCAAAAGATCTGGGTCATAATCCATCGTTTTTTTGCACTCCACACCACCCCGGGTTAGACAATGGCGATATGCAAATCAGCTCTGACCCTGTGCCCCATGGGAACAGTCCAGTCCGAACTACAAAAGCCATGTCCTTCCCAGAACGGAATCAAGCATCCGAGGACCGGACCGGTTTCGAGGTAACACCTCTCATCAGCCCGGCTAGCTTGACTCCAGTGGTGTGGAGTGCCTGGGACCCACATCTGGGCATCCCCAGTACACTTAGAGCGGTATTTGCAAAAACAACAGGTGATGGACCGAATGTGGATCAATGTCACACATTCAACCCAGTCAAAAGATCTGGGTCATAATCCATCGTTTTTTTGCACTCCACACCACCCCGGGTTAGACAATGGCGATATGCAAATCAGCTCTGACCCTGTGCCCCATGGGAACAGTCCAGTCCGAACTACAAAAGCCATGTCCTTCCCAGAACGGAATCAAGCATCCGAGGACCGGACCGGTTTCGAGGTAACACCTCTCATCAGCCCGGCTAGCTTGACTCCAGTGGTGTGGAGTGCCTGGGACCCACATCTGGGCATCCCCAGTACACTTAGAGCGGTATTTGCAAAAACAACAGGTGATGGACCGAATGTGGATCAATGTCACACATTCAACCCAGTCAAAAGATCTGGGTCATAATCCATCGTTTTTTTGCACTCCACACCACCCCGGGTTAGACAATGGCGATATGCAAATCAGCTCTGACCCTGTGCCCCATGGGAACAGTCCAGTCCGAACTACAAAAGCCATGTCCTTCCCAGAACGGAATCAAGCATCCGAGGACCGGACCGGTTTCGAGGTAACACCTCTCATCAGCCCGGCTAGCTTGACTCCAGTGGTGTGGAGTGCCTGGGACCCACATCTGGGCATCCCCAGTACACTTAGAGCGGTATTTGCAAAAACAACAGGTGATGGACCGAATGTGGATCAATGTCACACATTCAACCCAGTCAAAAGATCTGGGTCATAATCCATCGTTTTTTTGCACTCCACACCACCCCGGGTTAGACAATGGCGATATGCAAATCAGCTCTGACCCTGTGCCCCATGGGAACAGTCCAGTCCGAACTACAAAAGCCATGTCCTTCCCAGAACGGAATCAAGCATCCGAGGACCGGACCGGTTTCGAGGTAACACCTCTCATCAGCCCGGCTAGCTTGACTCCAGTGGTGTGGAGTGCCTGGGACCCACATCTGGGCATCCCCAGTACACTTAGAGCGGTATTTGCAAAAACAACAGGTGATGGACCGAATGTGGATCAATGTCACACATTCAACCCAGTCAAAAGATCTGGGTCATAATCCATCGTTTTTTTGCACTCCACACCACCCCGGGTTAGACAATGGCGATATGCAAATCAGCTCTGACCCTGTGCCCCATGGGAACAGTCCAGTCCGAACTACAAAAGCCATGTCCTTCCCAGAACGGAATCAAGCATCCGAGGACCGGACCGGTTTCGAGGTAACACCTCTCATCAGCCCGGCTAGCTTGACTCCAGTGGTGTGGAGTGCCTGGGACCCACATCTGGGCATCCCCAGTACACTTAGAGCGGTATTTGCAAAAACAACAGGTGATGGACCGAATGTGGATCAATGTCACACATTCAACCCAGTCAAAAGATCTGGGTCATAATCCATCGTTTTTTTGCACTCCACACCACCCCGGGTTAGACAATGGCGATATGCAAATCAGCTCTGACCCTGTGCCCCATGGGAACAGTCCAGTCCGAACTACAAAAGCCATGTCCTTCCCAGAACGGAATCAAGCATCCGAGGACCGGACCGGTTTCGAGGTAACACCTCTCATCAGCCCGGCTAGCTTGACTCCAGTGGTGTGGAGTGCCTGGGACCCACATCTGGGCATCCCCAGTACACTTAGAGCGGTATTTGCAAAAACAACAGGTGATGGACCGAATGTGGATCAATGTCACACATTCAACCCAGTCAAAAGATCTGGGTCATAATCCATCGTTTTTTTGCACTCCACACCACCCCGGGTTAGACAATGGCGATATGCAAATCAGCTCTGACCCTGTGCCCCATGGGAACAGTCCAGTCCGAACTACAAAAGCCATGTCCTTCCCAGAACGGAATCAAGCATCCGAGGACCGGACCGGTTTCGAGGTAACACCTCTCATCAGCCCGGCTAGCTTGACTCCAGTGGTGTGGAGTGCCTGGGACCCACATCTGGGCATCCCCAGTACACTTAGAGCGGTATTTGCAAAAACAACAGGTGATGGACCGAATGTGGATCAATGTCACACATTCAACCCAGTCAAAAGATCTGGGTCATAATCCATCGTTTTTTTGCACTCCACACCACCCCGGGTTAGACAATGGCGATATGCAAATCAGCTCTGACCCTGTGCCCCATGGGAACAGTCCAGTCCGAACTACAAAAGCCATGTCCTTCCCAGAACGGAATCAAGCATCCGAGGACCGGACCGGTTTCGAGGTAACACCTCTCATCAGCCCGGCTAGCTTGACTCCAGTGGTGTGGAGTGCCTGGGACCCACATCTGGGCATCCCCAGTACACTTAGAGCGGTATTTGCAAAAACAACAGGTGATGGACCGAATGTGGATCAATGTCACACATTCAACCCAGTCAAAAGATCTGGGTCATAATCCATCGTTTTTTTGCACTCCACACCACCCCGGGTTAGACAATGGCGATATGCAAATCAGCTCTGACCCTGTGCCCCATGGGAACAGTCCAGTCCGAACTACAAAAGCCATGTCCTTCCCAGAACGGAATCAAGCATCCGAGGACCGGACCGGTTTCGAGGTAACACCTCTCATCAGCCCGGCTAGCTTGACTCCAGTGGTGTGGAGTGCCTGGGACCCACATCTGGGCATCCCCAGTACACTTAGAGCGGTATTTGCAAAAACAACAGGTGATGGACCGAATGTGGATCAATGTCACACATTCAACCCAGTCAAAAGATCTGGGTCATAATCCATCGTTTTTTTGCACTCCACACCACCCCGGGTTAGACAATGGCGATATGCAAATCAGCTCTGACCCTGTGCCCCATGGGAACAGTCCAGTCCGAACTACAAAAGCCATGTCCTTCCCAGAACGGAATCAAGCATCCGAGGACCGGACCGGTTTCGAGGTAACACCTCTCATCAGCCCGGCTAGCTTGACTCCAGTGGTGTGGAGTGCCTGGGACCCACATCTGGGCATCCCCAGTACACTTAGAGCGGTATTTGCAAAAACAACAGGTGATGGACCGAATGTGGATCAATGTCACACATTCAACCCAGTCAAAAGATCTGGGTCATAATCCATCGTTTTTTTGCACTCCACACCACCCCGGGTTAGACAATGGCGATATGCAAATCAGCTCTGACCCTGTGCCCCATGGGAACAGTCCAGTCCGAACTACAAAAGCCATGTCCTTCCCAGAAGTTTAGTCTGCCCTGTTCCCATGATGCACTGGGCCAGGGACAGACTGATTTGCATATAGCCAGGTTCTGAGCTGGGATGGGGCAGTGAGATAAATAACGGTGATGGATCAAGCCCTGATCTTTGGACTGGGTAAGAGTGGTCTGCTCAATTCAGACACTCTGTTCATCACCACCCCCTTTTGTAAATCGATTTTGGCCACTATAGGTGTGGCAGGGTATACTCAGACATGAGTCCCTTTCTCACTGCTCCATCAGGATTCAAGCAAGCCGGGCCGAAGAGGCTGAAATGCCAGAAACCGGTCCCCGGTAGCTTGTCTCCTTTCTGGTAAAGAATTGGCTTGGTAGTTTAGTCTGCCCTGTTCCCATGATGCACTGGGCCAGGGACAGACTGATTTGCATATAGCCAGGTTCTGAGCTGGGATGGGGCAGTGAGATAAATAACGGTGATGGATCAAGCCCTGATCTTTGGACTGGGTAAGAGTGGTCTGCTCAATTCAGACACTCTGTTCATCACCACCCCCTTTTGTAAATCGATTTTGGCCACTATAGGTGTGGCAGGGTATACTCAGACATGAGTCCCTTTCTCACTGCTCCATCAGGATTCAAGCAAGCCGGGCCGAAGAGGCTGAAATGCCAGAAACCGGTCCCCGGTAGCTTGTCTCCTTTCTGGTAAAGAATTGGCTTGGTAGTTTAGTCTGCCCTGTTCCCATGATGCACTGGGCCAGGGACAGACTGATTTGCATATAGCCAGGTTCTGAGCTGGGATGGGGCAGTGAGATAAATAACGGTGATGGATCAAGCCCTGATCTTTGGACTGGGTAAGAGTGGTCTGCTCAATTCAGACACTCTGTTCATCACCACCCCCTTTTGTAAATCGATTTTGGCCACTATAGGTGTGGCAGGGTATACTCAGACATGAGTCCCTTTCTCACTGCTCCATCAGGATTCAAGCAAGCCGGGCCGAAGAGGCTGAAATGCCAGAAACCGGTCCCCGGTAGCTTGTCTCCTTTCTGGTAAAGAATTGGCTTGGTAGTTTAGTCTGCCCTGTTCCCATGATGCACTGGGCCAGGGACAGACTGATTTGCATATAGCCAGGTTCTGAGCTGGGATGGGGCAGTGAGATAAATAACGGTGATGGATCAAGCCCTGATCTTTGGACTGGGTAAGAGTGGTCTGCTCAATTCAGACACTCTGTTCATCACCACCCCCTTTTGTAAATCGATTTTGGCCACTATAGGTGTGGCAGGGTATACTCAGACATGAGTCCCTTTCTCACTGCTCCATCAGGATTCAAGCAAGCCGGGCCGAAGAGGCTGAAATGCCAGAAACCGGTCCCCGGTAGCTTGTCTCCTTTCTGGTAAAGAATTGGCTTGGTAGTTTAGTCTGCCCTGTTCCCATGATGCACTGGGCCAGGGACAGACTGATTTGCATATAGCCAGGTTCTGAGCTGGGATGGGGCAGTGAGATAAATAACGGTGATGGATCAAGCCCTGATCTTTGGACTGGGTAAGAGTGGTCTGCTCAATTCAGACACTCTGTTCATCACCACCCCCTTTTGTAAATCGATTTTGGCCACTATAGGTGTGGCAGGGTATACTCAGACATGAGTCCCTTTCTCACTGCTCCATCAGGATTCAAGCAAGCCGGGCCGAAGAGGCTGAAATGCCAGAAACCGGTCCCCGGTAGCTTGTCTCCTTTCTGGTAAAGAATTGGCTTGGTAGTTTAGTCTGCCCTGTTCCCATGATGCACTGGGCCAGGGACAGACTGATTTGCATATAGCCAGGTTCTGAGCTGGGATGGGGCAGTGAGATAAATAACGGTGATGGATCAAGCCCTGATCTTTGGACTGGGTAAGAGTGGTCTGCTCAATTCAGACACTCTGTTCATCACCACCCCCTTTTGTAAATCGATTTTGGCCACTATAGGTGTGGCAGGGTATACTCAGACATGAGTCCCTTTCTCACTGCTCCATCAGGATTCAAGCAAGCCGGGCCGAAGAGGCTGAAATGCCAGAAACCGGTCCCCGGTAGCTTGTCTCCTTTCTGGTAAAGAATTGGCTTGGTAGTTTAGTCTGCCCTGTTCCCATGATGCACTGGGCCAGGGACAGACTGATTTGCATATAGCCAGGTTCTGAGCTGGGATGGGGCAGTGAGATAAATAACGGTGATGGATCAAGCCCTGATCTTTGGACTGGGTAAGAGTGGTCTGCTCAATTCAGACACTCTGTTCATCACCACCCCCTTTTGTAAATCGATTTTGGCCACTATAGGTGTGGCAGGGTATACTCAGACATGAGTCCCTTTCTCACTGCTCCATCAGGATTCAAGCAAGCCGGGCCGAAGAGGCTGAAATGCCAGAAACCGGTCCCCGGTAGCTTGTCTCCTTTCTGGTAAAGAATTGGCTTGGTAGTTTAGTCTGCCCTGTTCCCATGATGCACTGGGCCAGGGACAGACTGATTTGCATATAGCCAGGTTCTGAGCTGGGATGGGGCAGTGAGATAAATAACGGTGATGGATCAAGCCCTGATCTTTGGACTGGGTAAGAGTGGTCTGCTCAATTCAGACACTCTGTTCATCACCACCCCCTTTTGTAAATCGATTTTGGCCACTATAGGTGTGGCAGGGTATACTCAGACATGAGTCCCTTTCTCACTGCTCCATCAGGATTCAAGCAAGCCGGGCCGAAGAGGCTGAAATGCCAGAAACCGGTCCCCGGTAGCTTGTCTCCTTTCTGGTAAAGAATTGGCTTGGTAGTTTAGTCTGCCCTGTTCCCATGATGCACTGGGCCAGGGACAGACTGATTTGCATATAGCCAGGTTCTGAGCTGGGATGGGGCAGTGAGATAAATAACGGTGATGGATCAAGCCCTGATCTTTGGACTGGGTAAGAGTGGTCTGCTCAATTCAGACACTCTGTTCATCACCACCCCCTTTTGTAAATCGATTTTGGCCACTATAGGTGTGGCAGGGTATACTCAGACATGAGTCCCTTTCTCACTGCTCCATCAGGATTCAAGCAAGCCGGGCCGAAGAGGCTGAAATGCCAGAAACCGGTCCCCGGTAGCTTGTCTCCTTTCTGGTAAAGAATTGGCTTGGTAGTTTAGTCTGCCCTGTTCCCATGATGCACTGGGCCAGGGACAGACTGATTTGCATATAGCCAGGTTCTGAGCTGGGATGGGGCAGTGAGATAAATAACGGTGATGGATCAAGCCCTGATCTTTGGACTGGGTAAGAGTGGTCTGCTCAATTCAGACACTCTGTTCATCACCACCCCCTTTTGTAAATCGATTTTGGCCACTATAGGTGTGGCAGGGTATACTCAGACATGAGTCCCTTTCTCACTGCTCCATCAGGATTCAAGCAAGCCGGGCCGAAGAGGCTGAAATGCCAGAAACCGGTCCCCGGTAGCTTGTCTCCTTTCTGGTAAAGAATTGGCTTGGTAGTTTAGTCTGCCCTGTTCCCATGATGCACTGGGCCAGGGACAGACTGATTTGCATATAGCCAGGTTCTGAGCTGGGATGGGGCAGTGAGATAAATAACGGTGATGGATCAAGCCCTGATCTTTGGACTGGGTAAGAGTGGTCTGCTCAATTCAGACACTCTGTTCATCACCACCCCCTTTTGTAAATCAAGATACAGAGGCAGCAGGTAAAATCCACGATGGCCTGCCAACGCCAGCTCCTGCAGCACAACCTGCAGATGGGAGAAATGGTAAAGGGATTTCAGGCCTTCGTGGAATCAAACAAGGAGGTGGCAGCAGGTTTAGGCAGGCTAACCACTGCCATAACCCAATCATGTAGCAGACAGGAGGAGCATGAGCTGGTGCGCAGGCGGGATGCCCGGGTGCTGAACCGCGCCATGAGCCGCCTTGCTGCGGCAACGGCACAACTGTGCCAGCGCAGCGCAAACATGGAGTCTAGCCTGAGTCAGAATACGGCAGAGCTCACAAGGGGAATGGCCCGGATCACCACTGCTATGGAGGCCATGATCATCTCGAACACAGCCACAAATCCTGCCCTGGACCTGGGGGATGCTGGGGACAGTAGCAGCCGCAGCAGCCCGGCCAGCGCTGCGTCTGAGCCACGTAGGAGCACCAGGCGCTCTGCAGATGCTGCTGGTCATTCAGAGGGGGCTGAGGGACACCCCAGTGGGGCTGGCAAGCGGGCAAAGAAATAGCCTTGCAAGGGCGGGTGAGGCAACCTGGACCTTGGACTTTTGTTTTCTTTTCCATTACACCATTTTTTTGTTGCACATCAGTGCAGTAACTGTGTTGCAACAGTATTAAAATTTGTTTTTCCCAACAACCATTTAGCTGTCTTTGCATCTGTAGTCACTCAGAAATAGTTTTCAGTAATCTCCTCACGTCTGTATCTGCCATCACTTGGCGTACACACCCCAGCTGGCTGTGTCAGTGGCACAGCTTCGTCGTCGTCATGGTCCTCGTAGTCAGACAACTCCACCTCAGTGCCCTTCTTCACCGCAAGGTTGTGTAACATTGCACATACAGCTATGATCTTGCAGCAGGTGATGGGGGTATACTGCCTTGCACCTCCACTCTTGTGCAGGCATCTGAATCTACTTTTCCAGATGCCAAAGGTCCGTTCGACAACATTCCTTGTGCGTATGTGGGCCCGGTTATACCTCCTTTGGCTGGGTGTGGAGGGGTTGAGGTAGGGGGTGAGTATGAATGAGCGGAGGGCATATGCACTGTCGCCTGGAAGAGAAAGGGGTAACATCACACACATGCATACATGTATTCCACCTAGCTACTATGTGTTATGGGGGTCTGATGATGTGTCTCACCTAGGAGGTATCCTTCACCAAATTCGCCAGCCATCAGCCGTGCATAGATGCCGCTCTGTTGGAAAATATAGGAGTCATGGGTACTCCCTGGAAATTTTGCTACCAGGTCTGTGATGGTGCACTTTGCATTGCAGATCACCTGCACGTTGATGGTGTGTGTAGACTTCCGATTGCGGTATATGTATTCGGTGTCCGCTGGTGGGCAAATCGGAATGTGCGTGCCATCTATGCAACCAATGATTTGGGGAAATTGTGCCATCTGGTAGAAGTCAGCTTTAGTTTGTAGCAGTTCTGCGTGGGTTGCAGGGAAAGAGATGTATTGGTCCATCCTGTGTATCATGGCGTCAAGGAATGTGTGGAAGAACCTTGACAGGCTGCTCTGGCTCACCCCTCCTGCCGCTGCAACTCCACTTTGATAGCTGCCAGACGCTAGCAGGTGTAGGCTGCATAGCACCTGGATGTGCGCAGAGATGGCGTGTGCCCTTGGGGTGTGGTGGTCCAAGAATGGTTTGAGATCCCTGATGAGCTCAAGTATGGTGTCAGAGTCCAGCCTGTATCTCTGTAGGATCTCTGCCTCTGTGAGCATGAGCAGGGTTATCCTCTGTCTGTAGACCTGTTCATTTCTTAGCCATTCCCTCTGTCCTTCCTGCTGTAGCCGTAGCCGCCTTGCAATGACATAAAAAGCTGCCATCCTGCAAGTTGCAATGCATTTTGGGACTGTTTATATGGGTTGGAGTTGGTTACCACCTGATTGGAATCCATGGTAATTACCGAGTGAATTCTACCGATTCTGAGCCGATTTCGGTGTTTCTGTGCCTCCCTACATCTCCCCATCTGTCGGAATCGGGGAATTTCCAGATCGGCGAATCATACGAATCGGTATGTTTTCCGATTCGGCTCATGTCCGAATCGGTCTATCTACCGAATCGGTACATGGACCGAATCGGTGATTTTCCGATTCGGTGTCACTACCGAATCGGTACATGGATCGAATCGGTTATTTTCCGATTCGGTGTCACTACCGATTCGGTACATGGACCGAATCGGTTATTTTCCGATTCGGTGTCACTACCGATTCGGTACATGGACCGATTCGGTGTTTGCATCCGATTCGGTGTGTTACCGATTCGTTACATATCCGATTTTCGGTATGTACGTATCGGATTCTTTCCCATTCGGTACTCATTCCGATTCGGTTTTCACTCCGATTATTTATTTTTTTGGTTCCCTACATCTCGATGGCTGTTTACCGATCGGTAAGGGCCAAAAATCGGTATTTTCGGCCGTTACCGATCGGTAACGGCCTACCTACATCGGGCCCTATAACCAGTAAAATAGTCCTCTTTTGGTGTAAATCTGTTCAGTAGTTTTAGAGATATTTAAGTTTAAAAAATATAGATATACAGGGTAGAGAGTACTTGCAGTGGACACACGGATACTACTGAAATTTGATTGGCTGCTAGCACTTCAACCAGGAAGCGTTGGCAACCATCTTGGGACTCGGCTTGAAGCCTAGGGCGCCGCCACCTCCCCAGGGCTCTAACTGTAATAATGAAGGGGCTGCACAGACCCCCCCAGCACTGGAGACCTCCACCTTGCTGGGGCTTTTGTGCTATTGAACGCGACCACCATGTTCCTGGGGCAATTTCTAAAAAAAGGAGGGGGGCCATGCAACTCCCCTCCTGAAGCCAAAGATGGTCCTAGGGACCACCACCCCCCAGGGCCGCCTCCTGCTATGTCCCGGGTACCCATCCCCAGGACATAGCTGTTTGCTATGGCTAGGTGGGAGCTTTACCGCTCCCCATCAAGCCATAGCAAACTGAGCTCTGCTTTGAGCAAGCAAGAGCATTTGTTCTTGTTTGTTCAAAGCGAAGCACAATTGCTTTGATAGAGAGAGAGCTGCATGTTAGCAGCTCCTTCTTCGTCAAAGCAATGTCGGCTCCCGCAGGAGGTGTGGAGCCGGAAGGGACCACAGGGGCCTTGAGGCTCCTCCAGCAGTATCAACATTTCTAAGTGGGTGCCTCCACCATTCTGCAAATGTGCCTCCTGGCGCACTGCTGGTTGGAGGATGAAGTCCCCTTGGCTGCAGAGGGTCCTTTGGGGCCTACTACCCTTCTTGTTAGCTCCAGTAATTCACACACTGTGAGATTGCTGATAGGTCTTCGGATGGCACTCCTCCTTTCTTTACCACTCTTCAAACATGCTTTCTGGTGCACTGCTGGTGGGGGGTGACATCCCCTTGCCTGCTGAGGGTCCTTGGGGGCCAACTGTTACCTCCAGTAAGTCACACATTGTGGGATTGATGTGAGGTGGTCATAGGCCCACCCCTTTTTTCTACCACTCTAAAAAACATGCCACCTGGTGCACTGCTAGTGGGGTGATGACGTCCCCTCGGCAGCCTGGGGTCCTTGGGGGCCAACGACCCCTCCTGTTGCCTCCAGTGAGTCCCACACAGCTGGACTGCTGAGAGGTTATCAGAGACCCTCCCCGTTTCTCCACCACTTTGAAAACGAGCCTCCTGGTACTCTGCTGGTTAGGGGATGAAGTCTCCTTGGCTTCAAAGGGTCCTTGGGGTTTAACTACCTCTCCTATCATCTCCAGTAAGTTCCACAGAGCAAAATTGCTGTGAGGACTTCGGAGGCCACGCCCTCTTTATCCACCGCTCTGCAAAGGCACCTCCAGGTGCAAATCTGGTTGGGGGATGAAGGTCTCTTGTATGATGAGGGACCTTGGGGGCCAAGAAGCACTCTTGTTACCTCCAGTAAGTCCCATTCAGTGGGATTCCTGAGAGCTGGTCGTCGACACAGCCCTCTTTCTCCCCCACTATGCAAATGTGACTTCCAGTTGAACAAGCATTTACAATCCAAAAGATCTCACATTTGGAAGAGTTAGAGCTATTGGCATTGTAAATGACAATGTTTTTTACCTATGTGTTTTGTTTTGGGGTGCAGTGGGTGTATGTCATATGGAGTGGAATTATGTGGGTTGTATTGGAATTGTGTGGTGTGGAATGGATTTGTGTAGTGGAACTATGTGGCATGGTGGATAGATAGGGGTGAGAGCTTCAAAGAATAGACAGAAAGTAAAAGAGAGGGATAGGTAGTTTGTGCTGGAAGGGGTGAATGAACTCCAGACAGAGGAGCAGAGAGGGTGTGTGAGTAAGAGAAAAAGAAGGTGAGAGAAGGCAATAAAGAGGAAGGACCTGTGTATGCAGAATGCACTCCAAGAAGAGGAGAAGAGCGTGTGATTAGGGGACGGAAACTTTGAAAAGGCACGGGAAATAAACTATGCTTAGTATGTGGGAGCAGGTAGTATAGAGCAGAGATAGGAAGTATGAGGAATGACAGGGGTCAGTGGGATTGCGAGATGATAGGGGTGAAGCAGTAGACAGTTTTGCTTTCAAATGTATCTGTTTAAGTTAACATTCCCAACTGCACAAAAATTTCATTTTTCACAAGTGGACTGAGACCGCAGGTTGGCAAGCCTTTAAATTATTGCTAGATAATGGGTCAAGAGGACACACTCAAATTGGTGGGGGTTGGTAAAGGTTGAAAAAGGAGACTGCTTTTATAGGAAGGTTTGAGGGGCAATGAGAAATCTCCATCTGGTAACAAATATGTGCGACCTACTTTTAAGAATTATGGGCCATATGTAGGTAGCCCAATACCGGTCTGTAACAGCCGAAATTTCCGAATTTCGGCCGTTACCGACCGGTATTCGGCATTTGAGATGTAGGGGCCAATTTTAAGGATTCAGTAATTTACCGAATCCGTAATTTAAGGAATCGGTAAATTACCTAATCCTTAAAATACCGATTCGGTAAATTACCAAATCCATAATGTAGGGAGCACTACAAGTTGGTGGTAAATATCGAAAACCTTGGAAAAAGCAAATTTGTGCTTTTCCAAAAGTGCCATGTGGCAGACATACATGCCACATGTGCACCCATGCACTATTCAGGGGTGCAACAGAGTGTCAATGTGACACCCTGCCAACCTTGTAAGTCTTCCCCCTATTACCGATTCGGTATTTACCGAATCCGTAATTCCCATTCATTCATTGGGCCTCCAGGCCCATAGGAATGAATGGGGAATACTGAATTGGTAAATATTGAATCGGTATTTACAGATTGTTACCGATTCGGTAAAAATTACCAACTCAATACCTACATACCATTTACCGATTCTGAAACACCGAATCGGTAACATTCGGTATTTTAGAATCGGTAAATAGTATTTACCTACATATGGCCCTATAAATGCTGGTTTTGGCACATGGGGAAAATTATTATGCTAACATTGTGGAATTAATGCTTTCTAGTTGGATTTGTTTAGGCAGTGACACACATATACTGATCTTCATGCATACTCTTTCCAAGCGCAAAAACTGGAGGATATTTTGACAGTTATTAGTCACCTGCACACACTCTCACCAAGACCACTTACTTGATATGGCAGTAGTAACATGTATGCTGAGATGTATCGCCCTACTAGTAGTGCTGGAGTTAGGAAACAAGTGAAAAAGTCTCCACATCGCCTGCAACGCACGCTGGAAATTGAAGTTCAGCAATGATTTGGTTAATAATCATTTATTAGCAAGCATATGTTAACCCTATTTATATAACTTTGCATGAAGAGGGTCGGCAGTAGAAGTCAAGCTCTATTTTCTAATACTGCAGTGATTTTATTTGATGCCGCAGCTAACGCTACTGCAGCTTTTGATATTATGCAAACAAATGTGAATCCTCCGCCCTTAAAACAATCAAGCAAGGCAAAGCAAGCCTGTGAGCCTGCAGTTCCATAATACCAGACCTGCCAAACTTAACAACAAGTTTAACTTACTGATGGCTGAAAAAGTGTAGCGCAGATTAATTTCAGGGCTGCCCGGTGCAGTCAAATCCCCCATCTGGATCATGTTGTCAATAGGCATCACGTGGTCCCTGAGAGCATGAGAGGCTGGGCAGAGATCTCAGTGTAAAAAAAAACAACTCCCAGCTGCCTAGCTTAATGTAACAGGTGATGAGAAAGAACCTCCTAGTCTCATATACTAAATGATGTTTTGTGCTCGAGAAAAGCAGGGATGCATACACCTCCATCAAGGATTACATCTAAGTTTTCACTGTGGAACTGCGGAGAAAACACACTTGCTTAGTGTGAGAAGTTGGCCTGATATATGATGTCTCCAATTCTGGGGGCACCTTGTATCAGTCCAAACAATCCCTTATGGTGATGGCTGTAAGTCAACCTTATACACAAGCTATCCTAAGGGTAGCATGGACTTAACTCAAGAGGTCGTGTTAAGCGAGCTGTTTTACCAATCCCAATCCTGTAATATCAAATGAAAGGACACCACACAAGTTATATATTATAAAAATATATGTATTTATTACTAGAATAATCCTCTATACTCTTTATGAGTCTAGAAGTACAAGCGTTTAAACAAAAGCACAGTTAAACATATAGAAGTTGCACAATTATGGATGAGGCTGGGGGGCCACGCAAACCATATATTAAAAAAGTGGTATAAGAACTACCAATTGAACAGTGGTTAGGCCTAGGGCCTAGGGAATCACTAGGAGCAGTCGGGACTAGCAATGCTGAAGTCTGGAAAAGCCTGTGGGATTCGGGTGCAGCGCTTAAAGCACACGCATGCACCAATGCAATGTCAAGGGTGCGTAAAAGTTATAAAGTTACTGTTTAAGGAACCTTCCGACTGACCTAGAAGGACAAAACTTTAGACACATACACTAGAGGTGTGTACCAGTTTAGGAACACCGGCGTTGCTGAGTTACCTCACCCACAGGAAGCGGGTGCACAGGTGCGAAGTAGTGTCGGGTTTCGTCACGCAGGTCGATGGTGCCTGAAGATGAAGATGCTGCAGGCATCGAGAAGAGAAGTGTCCGGTGTGATCCAAGGGTGGATTGAAGCTAAAGATGATCTGAAAGCAGAGGGGACAGAGTCTGGGTCACTCAGCAGTGACCAGGGTGGAACCAGGAAGGAACCAGGCAATGTCGGGCGCAATCAGGTCGATGTCGTGAAGTTTGTCTCCACTGCCACGTGGACTCTGGGGCACCGAGGATGTTCAGGAGTGGATCACAAGCTGTTCCACAAAGGCTCTCGCTGTCGGCGGTGTCGGTTGCCGGATTGGAGCAAACAACCCTTGGCAAGCGTAACCCACGTAGGATTCGAAGATCGCTTCTTACTCGGACCAAGAGGGTCAGAGCGGGTGCTCCTTTTCAGGGGAGCGAGGACAAGTCTGGAGCAACCAGACTCACAAGTTAGATTTCAAAGTTCGTCGGTACAGGGGCCGCAAGCCAACAGGCAAGCGACCGGACCAACGCGTTGAGCCAAAAAATGCAGAAGGGCCCCACGCAGCACTCGGTGAGTGTAGAGGGGTGAGCTTCGGTGCAAGAGTGGCTTAGGGCTGGTGCTTCTCAAACCCCAATGCACAGCTTCAAGGGGGCCTCGGATGCTGCACGGTCAGCGCCTCGTGGTCTTTCCAAGATGGCGGGCCCCACGCTTCAGGTCGCCTCCACGGGTCTCAGCTCTGCAGGGACTGTGGATCGGGCTGTTAGAAGGCAGGCACGCTGGGTCTTGTCGATCTCTGTCACTCGAGTTCCAGCAGGAACTGCAACAAAGCAAACATCGAGGTGCTGGATGGTGCCTGTTTGCACAGGGTGGTCACTCCTTGACCACAAGGGAGATTCTTCAGTCTTCTATGTCGAGTAGGATGTTGAAGGGTCCAGAGTTTCATTTCATAAGTTTCAGTCAGGATAATCTGAGAGCGTTGGCACTGCTCCCATTCTTATACCAATCTAGGGGGCTGGATTACCTGCTAGGTCCCTCCTATGGGTGGGACCTAGGAAGGGGGTGATTACACCCCTTTCCCTTTGTCCAGGGTCGCACTGGAACTGGGGCTGGTGTGCCCCAGAACCGGTTTGACCGGATTATGTAAGGGGAAGCTTTCTGCGCCCCAGGCACTGTCTAGTTTCTTTCAGCCCTCCCTGCCCCAATACACTATCTCCTGTCTGGGGTGGTGTAGCACCTCCCTGCGACAGGAAACCCTTTGTCCAGGCCTCCTCTGCCAAGTTTCGGTCAGCAGCAGGAGGTCAGACTTGTGTCGGTGGCAGCAGCATCCATTTTGTGATGCTGAGGCTCTGGTTAGGATTAACCGCGTTTTAGTAAAGTAACATGTCTTCTCCCTCTAGAAGGGTGGAATGCTATCCCCGTCGACAGGACAGTCGAGGGGATAGTATTCCAAATCGTATGACACCTTACACAACATGTTTTGATAAAGCCAAACCAAAGTTAGCACATAACCGCGATGGATTATAAAGCACTTAAGAGTATATGGTATGGCATTATCCCGGAACAGCTTAGGGAGTTGTTCCCGACAGCTGCAGACAGGCTCAGCTCATGCTCGAGCACCATCTCATGTTAAACTAAGCACTCTGCCTCCAGGATTGATAAGGCCTGCCAAAGGAGTGACTTATAAGTTTATATGTGTCCAGATATAGGTTTCGATATATGTATACTATATCTAAGCAAGAGGTGATTACACCAACTTTCCCCAGCTGAGTGATCAGCCAGTTGTGTCAATTTAAGAACCATCCAGGGGTGGCAAAAGCTATGCTGCAGCCCCTGGTAGGCCTTGGATGCACCTATGCCCTTGGCACCTATGGTACACTGTATAGGGGCTGACAAGGTGTCCAGTACCAATTTGGTTTTGTACCTATAGTACATGTCTGTGAAGTTAGAGAGAGAACAGCAGACTGTGGGTCTGATTAGCAGGCCCACAGCCACATTAAGTCGAAAGCCAGTGAAGCAAAAAGCAAAAATTGGGGTGACCATAGGATAGCAGACCCTACTCTCCTACACAACCCCCCCCCCCCCCAAACGCAGGGACATTAAACTTAACCATGACCAGATAAGTCTTCATGTTCTAAGTGGAAGTACCTGGAGAGACCATCTGCATCACCATGGTCAGTCCCTGGGCGGTGCTCCACTGTAAAGTTCATTCCCTTTAGGGAAATGGACCACCTGAGTAGTTTGGGGTTTTCACCCTTCATCTGATTTAGCCACAAGAGGGGCTTATGGTCTGTCTAAATTAGGAAGTGAGTTCCAAACAAGTATGGCCTCAACTTCTTCAGGGCCCAAACCACAGCAAAGGCCTCCCTCTCAATAGTTGACCAACGTTTCTCCAAAGCAATGGGATGGTCTTGACCATCTACATTAAGTTGTGAAAGCACAGCTCCCACCCCAACTCAGAAGCATCTGTTTGAACAATGAACTGTTTGGAGTAGTCAGGACGCTTCAGGATAGGTGCAGAGCACATGGCCTTCTTCAGGTCATCAAATGCCTTTTGACAGCTAACTGTCCACTGAACCTTTTTTTGCATCTTCTTGGATGTCAAGTCATTTAATGGTGTCACGATGGACCCATAGTTCTTTACAAACTTCCTGTAATACCCAGTTAGGCCCAAGAAGGCTCTGACTTGGGTCTGGGTAGTTGGAGGAGCCCAGTCCTTTATGGTCTGGATCTTACTCTCCAGTGGTTGAACCTGACCCCCACCTACTCGGTGGCCCAGGTACACAACCTTGCTCTGCCCTATCTGGCACTTGGTAGCCTTGATAGTCAAGCCTGCCTTTTGCAGGGCCTCCAGAACCTTCTTCAGGTGGATCAGGTGATCCTCCCAGGTGGAGCTAAAGACAGCAATATCATCTAGATATGCTACACAAAAGTCATCCAACCCAGCAAGGACTTGATTCACCAACCTTTGGAAGGTGGCAGGTGCATTCTTCAAACCAAAGGGCATCACCACAAACTGATAATGTCCACTAGGGGTAGAGAATGCTATTTTGGCTTTAGACTCTTCAGCTAACCTGATTTGCCAATAGCCAGCTGTCAAATCAAATGTGCTCAGAAATTTGGCAGAAGCCAACTTATCAATGAGCTCATCTTCCCTTGGAATGGGATGATCATCTGTCCTAGTGACAGCATTGAGACCTCTGTAGTCCACACAAAACCTAATTTCTCTCTTTCCATCTTTGGTATGGGGTTTTGGCACAAGGACTACTGGCTGGCCCATGGGCTCTCTGATGGCTCAATCACTCCAAGTTCAAGCATTTTCTGCACCTCAGCCTTTATACAATCCCTGACGTGGTCAGGTTGCTTGTAGATTTTATTCTTCACAGGCAGACTGTCACCAGTGTCCACCTCATGGGTGCACCAGTTAGTTTGACTGGGTGTGAGAGAAAACATATGTCTATGGGCCTGCGACACCTGTCTGCAGTCCATCTGTTGCTGGTCAGTGAGGCTGCCTGCCAAGGCTACTCCATCAACTGAACCATCTTCAGGGTTCTGGGACAACAAGTCTGGGAGAGGGTCACTTTCTTCCTCCTGTTCCCCATCTGTGGCCATGAGCAGGCCCATGTCCTCCCTGTCAACAAATGCTTTCAATCTGTTAACATGGAGCACCCTGTGGGGGCTCCTAGGGGTTCCAAGGTCAACCAAATAGGTGACCCCTCCCTTCTTGTCAATGATGGTGTGGGGTCCAGACCATTTGTCCTGGAGAGCTGCTGGGGCCACTGGCTCCAACACCCACACCTTCTGCCCTGGCTGGAACTCAACCAGAACAGCCTATTGGTCATGCCAAGCTTTCTGTAATTCTTGACTGGCCTCCAGGTTTTTGGATGCTCTTTCCATGTACTCAGCCATCCTGGAGCGGAGACCAAGTACATAGTCCACAACATCTAGCTTAGGCTTTTTGAGAGGTAACTCCCATCCTTCCTTCACCAGACACAATGGACCCATCACAGGGTGGCCAAACAAAAGTTCAAAAGGGCTGTAGCCAACCCCCTTCTGTGGGACCTCTCTGTAAGCAAAGAGCAAGCAGGGTAAGAGGATGTCCCATCGTCGCCTAAGCTTCTCAGGTAACCCTTTTATCATTCCTTTTAGGGTCTTGTTGAACCTTTCAACACGCCCATTGCACTGAGGATGATAGGGTGTGGTAAACTTATAGTTTACTCCACACTCTTTCCACATTGCCTTCAAGTATACAGACATGAAGTTGGTACCTTTGTCCGAAAGAACCTCCTTTGGAAAGCCCACTCTTGAGAAAACTGCAAGAAGGGCCCTTGCCACAACAGGAGCTGTTGTGGTCCTCATGGGAATTGCCTCTGGATACCTGATGGCATGATCCACTACCACCAGTATAAATCTGTGCCCAGATGCTGTTTGAGGATCCATGTGACCCACAATATCTATTCCAACTCTTTCAAAGGGTACCCCCACCACAGGTAGTGGTATCAGGGGGGCCTTTGTTGTGCCACCTGACTTACCACTGGCTTGGCAAGTGACACAGGAGCGACAAAACTCCTTGACATTTTCTGACATATGAGGCCAGTGAAAGTGAGGGACAAGCTTGTCCCAAGTCTTGTTCTGGCCTAAGTGTCCTGCAAGGGGAATATCATGGGCCAAGGTAAGAAGGAAGCCCCTAAATTGCAAAGGTATGACCAACCTCCTGGTAGCACCAGGCTTGGGGTCTCTAGCCTCTGAATAAAGGAGCTCATCATCCCAATACACTCTATGGGTACCTTGAGCATTCACAGCAGCCTCAGCAGCAGTTTGCTGTCTGAGGGGTTCAAGGGAAGGGCAATCTAATTGGGCCTGCCCCAGGGCTGCCCTTGAGGGTTCCCCTGTCCCCAGAAAATCAACCTGATCAGGTTCAAGTTCTTCAGAGACAGTCTCCTCTTGGATCTCAAAATCAGTCTCCTGTGAGAGCTGATCCTCAACCTGGGGCAAGTGGGAAGGCACAGCCTTAACCCTCTTGCTCCTTCTCTTGGATTGTGGTTGGTCTATAGTTTCAAGATCCACCACAGGATGATGTAGGCACTTCTTTGCCTGAGTTCTGGTTACAGCAAGGACATGTGCTGATATCCCTAGCATTTCTGCATGAGTCCTGTACTCCACCTCTGACCAAACTGAGTTCTCTAGATCATTTCCCAACAGACAGTCTACTGGCAGGTCTGCACTCACAACAACCTTCTTGAGGCCAGTTACCTCTCCCCAGGAGAAGTTCACAACAGCCACACTATGTGTAGTAGTGGCATTGCTTGCATTGGTCACTAGGTAATTCTTACCTAGTACAATTTGTCCAGGGTCCAGAAAGTTAGGTGTCATCATAGTGACACTGGCACATGTGTCCCTGTAGGCCTGAGCCAGTTTCTCATTAATTAAAGGCGTCTGTCTACACTTGCCCAAGTTACTGGGACTCACAGTAGTGGGCATGGCCATGTCCACATCATAGAGCAGAACTGCCTGAGTAGGGATTCTGACTAGGCCAGACTCCATCTCAGTACCCAGGGTCAAACCTACTATACCCTTAGGTTGTGTACCACCACTGCTGACTGTACTAGGGGGTGCAGGTGCTTTAGGAGCTGCAGTGGTTGGAACTGGATTTTTCTTTGGGCCATCATTCTTCTTCTTCTTGTTACCATTTTGGGAACCACCCTCCTTATTAGAATTTTGTGGGCCTGAAGAAGACTTCTGGTCTTTTCTTTATCTTTCTTATCCCAACAGAGATGGGCACGGCGCCTACCCCCAGTACTAAGGCTAAAAACCTGGGAGTACAGTGGGATGATAACTTATCCTTTCTGCCCCACATTCAACAGGTGGTCGGAGGATGTTTAAGTAAATTGAGAAATTTACGGACATTTCTCCGGCTTTTGCCGGAGGGATGCCGTAAAACGGTAATCCATGCTATGGTCACCTCAAGGCTGGATTATGCCAACGGTTTATACTTGAGGTAGTAGTTTCAACAATGGTTCTTTCGGTTATATAAACAATTGCTTTGAATCATATGCATGCCTTCAACAGTAATCAAAACATAGCTTCAATTAATATGCTACATTAATTATCTTTAGAGTGCAAAACCAAACACAAGAAAAAGGGTCAGAGTGATTTTTAATTAAACAGTTATTTTTTCTTTTCTTTTTAGTTTCCAACTGACACCTTCCGTATGAGCATAAAAAGGAATTTTTACTTTTTTCACAAAATACAAAGTACGGCGCAACAATTCAAATCAGTGTAAAAAGTGACTTAGCGTGAAATATTGTGACATATGAGTGATGGTCTATATACAAGTGAATGAATGATTATGAAGAAGAGGGGAAAGGTTATAAAAGGCCAATTCCTATCTTTTAATACTCTAGACCAACACGCTATTTCAATTAGCTATGGTGTGTTGGACACGGTAAGTTGGTCCTTTGGTGGTTCTGTCGACGTTTCGACCCTGTGGACACCTTATTTATGGGTCGCTAGCGGGTCTTCTTCAGGACGGGGACTGGGAAAGGATTATTGCGCCAGGTCTTCGCCGAGCAGACATCCTTATATTCTACTTTGTACGGGTGTCCTCAGCAATCTTGAATCTATTATGGATATCCTGTGGCATTAATCAGGGATATTTATATTTGTAGGATGGCTTTTCTCTCTAATTACCACGATCGTTGTACATTACTTTCAACAATCATTCACATGTGCGTGTTTCTATATTCAAACAAGGCAAGGTTGCTGTCTGCCATAATTATGCTATCTCGCACTCAAAGTGGGATTTCATCAAGGTGCCGTTTCCTTCGTCAAACTAGGATTCTAAAGTGGTCCGCTCGGCTGAAAAAAGTAAAAATTCCTTTTTATGCTCATACGGAAGGTGTCAGTTGGAAACTAAAAAGAAAAGAAAAAATAACTGTTTAATTAAAAATCACTCTGACCCTTTTTCTTGTGTTTGGTTTTGCACTCTAAAGATAATTAATGTAGCATATTAATTGAAGCTATGTTTTGATTACTGTTGAAGGCATGCATATGATTTAAAGCAATTGTTTATATACCCGAAAGAACCATTGTTGAAACTACTACTGTATTGCCCAGGTTCTCAGGGATACTGGGTTACCCCGTAAGAATTATTCTTAACGGTTTATACTTGGGCCTCCTGAAATACCTGATTCAACAGCTACAAACCGTTCAAAATGCGGCTGCGAGACTGGTAACGCGTATTCCATTTAAGCAACGTGTCTCTCCGCATTTGTATAGACTACACTGGCTACCGGTAGCTAGCAGAATTACATTTAAGGCCCTAACCCTGCCATTTAGAGCCTTACTTGGAACCTGTACCTACTACCTTAAGGCCCGTCTTCCCAGATATGCTCAGTCGAGACATCTCTGCTCTAACTCCATGCTCCAACTCTGTGTCCCTCGAGTTAGGCGTGCTCGGATAGGGGGCAGGACCTTCTCTGCCAGCGTGACGAAGCTATGGAACACTCTACCGCTGGTTATACAGTTGGCACCATCTGAAGCCACTTTCAGGAAGCTACTGAAAACGTGGCTCTTTGAGTAATGAGCGTCCTTTCCCTCTTCCGCATTATGCGTTTGCTTGCAATGCACACGCCGGGACACCTCCTCTGAGGTAACTGCACGCGCTTTATACAACTCTGTATTATTATTATTATTATTATTATCCCCACCCTTCTGGTCTGTTTTCTTCTGGTCACCACCATGGTTCTGGGGTTTCTGCTTAATCCTTGTTCTGACCCATTTGTCTGCCTTCTTTCCCAATTCTTGGGGAGAGGTCAGATCTGAGTCAATAAGGTATTGATGCAACAGCTGGTTCTGACAGTTATTAAGGATCTGCTCTCTCATTATAAGATTGTACAATCCTGTATAGTCTGAGACTTTGCTTCTCTGCATCCAACCCTCCAGAGCCTTAGTGGCACAATCAACAAAATCAGTCCAGTCCTGAGTCTGAACTTTTTGGGTATCTCTGAACAACAACCTGTATTGCTCAGTGGTTAGGCCAAACCCTTCAATAAGAGCACTCTTCAGGACAGAGTAGTTTTTGGCATCCTCAGGTCTAACTGTGAGGAGCCTATCCCTCCCTTTCTCAGAAAAGGAGTACCATAGAATTGAAGCCCACTGTTCTTGAGGAACCTGCTGTACCATGCAGGCTCTCTCCAGAGCAGTCATCCATTTGTGGATGTCACCCCCTTCCTTGTAGGGGGCTACAATCTTTGTCAGGTTTCTATTATCATAGGACCTGTCTTTCTCTCTAGGAATTATGCTGCCACCAGTGGAATCTAATCCACTCAACTTTTGTTCCTTTTGCCAAAGCAAGATTAGCTTGGGCCAAGGCTACCTCTTCCCTCTCTGTCTGGAGTTGGACAGCCATCATTCTGGTCTTATGCTCTCTTCTCTGGGGGGAAGTCATTCCCCTCTGAGATTCCCTTGAGGCACTAGAAATGTGAGAGTCCCTGGAAGTAGATCTCAATCTTCTATTGCCTGGAACAATTCTGCTTTGTACTCTGGGGAGGTTCTGGCCCTCTCCATTTCCAAGTAGGTCCAAGTTGGTTTGGCTAAGCCTACCCACATGTACCTGGTTACCCCTCTGATCCTGATCTGACTCTTCCTCTTCTGATTCAGGGTCTACCTCCTCATCTTCTAAGTCTGGGGAGGTTTTCTCATTCTCTGGTGGGTTCACTCCATCTCCTGCATCTAAGGGAGCTGCACTCACCTTATCTAAATCATCCTTCTCCAGGATGGCTATCAGGATGGGAATGGTAGGGTTGTGACCCTTTCTCAGCCCCCTTGAAGTGCACAAGGCACTCAGGTGCTTATGGCTGAGGGTGTCATAGCTGGAAGGTGCCTTGGTAAGCTCAACCAACACAGGTGAAGAGCCTGAAGCTCCCTCTGTGCCAGCCATGACTGCTAGTGAGGTGTAAGTGGTGCACGTACCTACACTAAGTGTTTTCCTACTGTACCTTGCTAGTGAGTTGTAGGCAGGGTGTGCTAACCCCTTTGATCTACAACTACTAAGTTCAGTAGAACTTAATTATGCTAAGCTTTGTTTATATGTACCTAAGGTACTTAATGTGATCTTTCAATTTGATAAAAAGATTGCAATGGTAAAATAACAGCAAGCTCAAATCCGCACCGCTGCTCAACAATGTGAGAAGTTGGCCTGATATATGATGTCTCCAATTCTGGGGGCACCTTGTATCTGTACAAACAATCGCTTATGGTGATGGTTGTAAGTCAACCTTATAGACAAGCTATCCTAAGGGTAGCATGGACTAAGCAGCCTTAAAGGCTTAACTCAAGAGGTCATGTTAAGCGAACTGTTTTACCAATCCCAATCCTGTAATATCAAATGAAAGGACACCACACAAGTTATATAATATAAAAATATATGTATTTATTACTAGAGTAATCCTCTATACTCTTTATGAGTCTAGAAGCACAAGCGTTTGAAGCACAGTTAAACATATAGAAGTTGCACAATTATGGATGAGGCTGGGGGGCCACGCAAACCATATATTAAAAAAGTGGTATAAGAACTACCAATCGAACAGTGGTTAGGCCTAGGGCCTAGGGAATCACTGGGAGCATTCGGGACTAGCAATGCTGAAGTCGGGAAAAGCCCGCGGGATTCGGGTGCAGCGCTTAAAGCACACGCATGCACCAATGCAATGTCAATGGTGCGTAAAAGTTATAAAGTTACTGTTTAAGGAACCTTCCAACTGACCTAGAAGGACAAAACTTTAGACACATACACTAGAGGTGTGTACCAGTGTAGGAACACTGGCGTTGCTGAGTTACCTCACCCACAGGAAGCGGGTGCACAGGTGCGAAGAAGTGTCGGTTTCGTCTCGCAGGTCGATGGTGCCTGAAGATGAAGATGCTGCAGGCATCGAGAAGAGAAGTGTCTGGTGTGATCAAAGGGTGTATCGAAGCTAAAGATGATCTGAAAGCAGAGGGGACGGAGTCTGGGTCACTCAGCAGTGACCAGGGTGGAACCAGGAAGGAACCAGGCAATGTCGGGCGCAATCAGGTCGATGTTGTGAAGCTTGTCTCCGCTGCCACGTGGACCCTGGAACACGGAGGATGTCCAGGAGTGGATCACAAGCTGTCCCACAAAGGCTCTCACTGTCGGCGGTGTCAGCTTTCGGATTGGAGCAAACAACCCTTGGCAAGCGCAACCCACGCAGGATTCGAAGATCGCTTCTTACTCGGACCAGGAGGGTCAGAGCGGGTGCTCCTTTTTAGGGGAGCGAGGGCAAGTCTGGAGCAACCAGACTCACAAGTTAGATTTCAAAGTTCGTCTGTACAAGGGCCGCAAGCCAACGGGCAAGGGACTGGACCAACGCATTGAGCCAAAAGATGCAGAAGGGCCCCAGGCAGAAAAAGTTATATAGGGGTTCTGCCCAAATAACCCTCCTAAACCTGGGCTAGATACATCACAAGGATGAAAAAGTAGAACAAAGGGCCCCACGCAGCCCTCGGTGAGTGTAGAGGGGTGAGCTTCGGTGCAAGAGTGGCTCAGGGCTGGGGCTTCTCAAACCCCAATGCACAGCTTTGAGGGGGCCTCGAATGCTGCACGGTCAGCGCCTCGTGGTCTTTCCAAGATGGCGGGCCCCATGCTTCAGGTCGCCTCCACGGGTCTCAGCTCTACAGGGACTGAGGATCGGGCTGTTAGAAGGCAGGCACGCTGGGTCTTGTCAATCTCTGTCGCTCGCGTTCCAGCGGGAACTGCAACAAAGCAAACGTCGAGGTGCTGGATGGTGCCTGTTTGCACAGGCTGGTCACTCCTTGACCACAAGGGAAATTCTTCAGTCTTCTACGTGGAGTAGGATTTTGAAGGGTTCAGAGTTTCGTTTCATAAGTTTCAGTCAAGATAATCTGAGTGTGTTGGCACTGCTCCAATTCTTATACCAATCTAGGGGGCTGGATTACCTGCTAGGTCCCTCCTATGGATGGGACCCAGGAAGGGGGTGGTTACACCCCTTTCCCTTTCTCCAGGGTCACGCTGGAACTGGGGCTGGTGTGCCCCAGAACCGGTTTGACCGGATTATGCAAGGGGAAGCCTTGTGCGCCCCAGGCACTGTCTAGTTTCTTTCAGCCCTCCCTGCCCCAATACACTATCTCCTGTCTGGGGTGGTGTAGCACCTCCCTGTGACAGGAAATCCTTTGTCCAGGCCTCCTCTGCCAAGTTTTGGTCAGCAGCAGGAGGTCAGACTTGTGTCGGTGGCAGCAGCATTCATTTTGTGATGCTGAGGCTATGGTTAGGATTAACCGCGTTTTAGTAATGTAACATGTCTTCTCCCTCTAGAAGGGTGGAATGCTATCGCCGTCGACAGGACTGCCGAGGGGATAGTATTCCAAATCGTATGACACCTTACACGACATGTTTTGATAAAGGAGTGACCTATAGGTTTATATGTGTCCAGATATAGGTTTTGATATAGGTGTACTATATCTAAGCAAGAGATGTTTACACCAACTTGCCCCAGCTGAGTGATCAGCCAGTTGTGTCAATTTAAGAACCAGCCAGGGGTGGCAAAAGCTATGCTGCAGCCCCTGGTAGGCCTTGGATGCACCTATGCCCTTGGCACCTATGGTACACTGTATAGGGGCTGACAAGGTGTCCAGTACCAATTTGGTTATGTACCTATAGTACATGTCTGTGAATTTAGAGAGAGAACAGCAGGCTGTGGGTCTGATTAGCAGGCCCAAGACACATTTAGTCGAAAACCAGTGAAGCAAAAAGCAAAAATTGGGGTGACCATAGGATAGCAGACCCTACTCTCCTACACATAGCCTTGACCACATGACAAAGTTAGGGTGATTAATACGTTACAAAGGTTATGCGCTTGAGAAAAGCAGGAATGCGTACACCTCCATCAAGAAGTATAGCTAACTTTTTACTGTGGAAATGCAGAGAAAACACACTTGCTTAGCCTTGACCATGTGCACAAAGTTAGTCTGATTAATACATTACACCTGTTTTGTGCTCGAGAAAAGCAGGAGTAGGTACACCTCCATCAAGGATTACAGATAACTTTTCATGACGGAACGTCCTGAAGACAAAGCCTATGTTGCGTTAAGTGTAGTAACAGCACGACTGGGATTCACACTTCCGCTTTGAATCAGCTTCAAGCCCCGCCCACTGTAAATCATGATTTTTGAGAGGAGCCATGCAAGTAATAAAAAAATGCGACAAAGCATGAAGCGAGGCGGCCTGCCATGGGGTGGGGAGGGGAGGGAGCGTCTTACTGCAGACTTGGCTTGTATACGTGACAAAGCGTATTGGTTGTTTCCCAAACAGTGTGCTTGGTGCGGCCCCCATGGCTACTTTTTACAACACACTGGGGTGCTGCAACACACATATTGTGAACCACTGAGAAGCTGTTAATTTAAATTAAACAAAACATATATTTTTTTAAAAGAAGCGCTCTCAGAGGGGTCCTGGGACGGGCAAGCAGTGCTGTGGGAGGGTTTAGGGAGTTGGCATGGTTAAAGCGAAAGCAACTATTGAAAAATAATCTAAGGAAGCATAAAATGTGGCAGAGGCGTGGAGCAGAAGAGGGAGCATCTTTAAAAGATAAAGTGTGCCGTCCATGATCGAGTGCCACGCTAAGCCACGAAAACCTGTGGATTCTGGTTTGCTGAAGCAGAGAGCAGAGAGCCTGTTGTACCTACAATAGCAGCTAAGAGAAAGTGATTGAGAAAATAGTGCTCACAAACAGTAAATGAAACATACTGAGTAACAACACTTGTGACAGGGCAGTCCTCATGGGGTGTTACAATAGAAGAAAAGGGGGACTAAGGAGGGATTACTATGCCTATTAATGAATCAAAAGCCACCCTTTACAAAGGACAGTTACGGGAGCCAATTAAAAAGATGAATGGGAAGTCGATGGAGCTTATAGCCCATATCTAAATACAGCATGTCTTTAAGAGAAAGTGCAAGCGCTGCTTAGGCGAGACCTAAAAACATAGAACTTCACTTAAAAAACCCAAAAGTTACAGGGACATTGTAGTTAGGAAATAGATTTTGGAAAACCTTAGAAATTCACTGAAAAAAAGGTTACAGGGACTTTATAGTTAGGACATAGAATTAAAAAAACCTTAGAGATTCACTGGAAAAAACAAAGGTTACAGGGACGTTATAGTTAGGCTCTGATTACCCTCATGCAAAACCTGTGAAATGCAGCAATGTACTGCTTATGACTTTCACATATTACATCACTCATGACATGTTCACTGGCATAACTGATGACATCTCAAACGTCATCACCCACAGAACCACTCACACCTCATACAACCGCTTATATGCCCACTCACACACCTATACAACCACGTGCATACCCATTTCCAAACCCATACCTGTACTCACATGCCCACTGACTCCTCCACAGAGCCACTCAGACACCCACTCACTCATACAGCCACTCACACAACCATTCACTTACCTGTGCAGCCACTCACATACCCACACACTCACTTATACAGTGACTCACACACACACCTATTTACCTACACAGTCACTCACACACCCACTCACTCACCCATATAGCCTTTCAACGTAGCCACTCACTTACCCACAAGCACCCACACAACCACTTAAATTCACACATCCATACAAGCACTCACACATCTGTTTACTCACCCATACAGCCATTTACACAGACTCTTACTCTCTAATACAGCCACTCACACACCAACTCACTAAACCAAACAGCCACTCACTCACCCATACAGCCACTTACAAACTGAGTCACTCACTCATACAACCATTCAGACACCCACTCACTCATCCATACAACCAATGACACATCACTCACTCACCAATACAGCCACTCACACAGCATCTCAACTCCCACACAGCTACTCATACATCTACTTATACACCCACTTATACACCCATATAGCCACTAACAAACACATACACACAAGGATAGTCACAAAGCCACTCATACAATATATGTTGGAAGTAGTATCACTCAGTAGTACTACACCTAGTATACTAATGTAACTTTACAGTAGATTACCGTATATGTTTAACACCCATAAACTCTTAAAAACACTTACACTCACTTGATGTCATCAGTGATGTCATTTGTAAGTAAGGGCGCAAAATCCGCTCCGCTCGCGAAATTTGCGAATTTTTGGCAACTTCGCGATCCGCGAATCGAGCGAAATTGCCGAAAAATTTGCGAATTCGCGAATGGGCAGATTTTGTTTTGGGCCCACAGGAACCACAGTTAAGGCAGGTGCTCGAGTTAAAGCTAACTTTGTAACCATTTTAGAACGGCGCCGGCAAGCTGCCAGAGTGCTTGCTGACTCCATTCTAAAATGGTTACATAGTTAGCTTCAACTAAGGCACCTGCCTTAGGTCTGTAAGTGCTTCCTATGGGCCAAAAATTTAACCTCAACAAGAAGCACTTACAGATATAAATAAAGCAGGTGCCCGAGTTGAAGCTCAAATTCAGTAACGTTTTAATCAGCCCAAAACATTAAAGAGCACGGTCGAGGCTGGGCAAGTGTGCTTTAACCCCATCACTGCCGTCTAAAATTATCTGTAGTACCCGAGGGAGGTCTTTGCATCCCTGAGTTTCTTGAGCGCAATCCCCGTTCCTGTGACCAGGAGGCTGCTTTCTCCTCACCTGCTGCCCTGCTCGCTCTCTGACCCTTAATACTAAAGAGGCATGTTGACACACATAGAAGCCCCGCACCACACACATTACCCAACGAGGTAGCACTTACTGGATTAGCCAGTAGAAAGTACTCCAGTTGAGTAGAGGTATTTCACAAAACGGTGACATCCTCGAGGATAACTATGTAGGGCAGGATTCATTCTGGCAAGAGGCTCCAGTCACAAAAATTAAACCTCAACAGGAAGCACTTACAGATGTAAATAAAGCAAGCAGGAGCCCGAGTTGAAGCTCAAATTCATTAATGTTTTAATCAGCCCAAAACATTAGTGAGCACGGTCGAGGCTGGGCAAGTGTGTGGAAAAGTCAGCCCATATGACGACCGATGCCCAGGCTGCTGGCGCAACGCGCCACTTAGCTTCCATTTGAATAGTTACCAAATAAAGAGACGAGCGCTGGAAGCAGGAACACATGAACAGAGTTTTATTTCTCATGAGGAGAGCCTGTCATTTCGGACACGAAACAGAGTGTCTTCGGGAGGTGCTCTAACAAGTTCTCTGAAGCATCGCCTTTTATACACAGCTTTATGGTACAAAAACATTCTTTATTACAATAGAGACACTTTGAGGCGGAAAAAGGCATGTTTGGAATTCCCAGCTTATGGCCTATTCCCATACCCGTTGCTCGGATGTCATCCCCCCCTTCCTGTATGTAACAAGAGATCGTGATTTCTCAGCTGGACATTCCACCAGGACACGAGGGCATGAGGGGGTGATCAGATCAAAGGTTGGGCAGGAAAAAGATCAGTTCAGGGAGGGGTGTAAATCCACGAGGCTTAGGTCTTATGACTTGGGACTTGAGTTTGGGAGATCAGGTGCAGCTGGGGGGTTTCGTCAGCAGAGGGGAAGGGTGTTCCTGGGAGGAAATGGGGGGGGTGTGGGTCAAGCGGAGTGTTAACTCCAGTGCAGGGTCGCGCAGAGGGAGAGGGTTTTTATGGCCTTTACATGTGAGAGTGGGGATGTTCAACACACATGGGAGGGGAGCCGGCGATTTTAGCAAACGGGCAGAGGGGTCATGATACCTATAATGGCTGGTGTGTACATGTGTGCATGGGCCTACGCTAGCGAGACGAGGTGGTCAGTGCTTCGCAGTATCTGTTCTGTTCACAGTAAGGGGTAGGGGGGGACGAAAATGAACGCCGCTTATGATCATACTTATGGTCATTTTTCACAAGTGTGCTTTAACCCATTTTTGCCGTCAAAAATTAGCTGAAATACCCAAGGGAGGTTTTTGCAACCCTGAGTTTCTCAAGCGCAATCCCCCTTCCTGTGACCAGGAGGCTGCTTTCTCCTCACCTGCTGCCCTGCTCGCTCTCTGACCCTTTATACACAAGAGGCATGTTGACAAGCATTGAAGCCCAGCACCATACACTAGCGGTATCAAACATCTTTCCACCCTATCCCAACTATGATGGACAGCTTACTCAAGGGACCTCGGCGCCTTTTGGCGCTGTGGCATAGTTACAGGCACACATGGTCAGTGGAGACAAATCTTCTGGCCCTACGCAGCTGCAGTGTAGGAAAAGCACTATCATTTACCCAACGAGGTAGCACTTACTGGATTAGCCAGTAGAAAGTACTCCAGTTGAGTAGAGGTATTGCACAAAACGGTGCCATCTTTGTGGATAACTATGCAGGGCAGGATTCATTCTGGCATGAGGCTCCTGTCACAAAAATCAAACCTTAACAGGAAGCACTTACAGATATAAACAAAGCAGGTGCCTGAGTTGAAGCTCAAATTCAGTAAAGTTTTAATCAGCCCAAAACATTAGTGAGCACGGTCGAGGCTGGGCAAGTGTGCTTTAGCCCCATATCTGGAGTCGAAAATTAGCTGTAATACCCGAAGGAGGTCTTTGCATCCCTGAGTTTCTCGAGCGCAATCCCCGTTCCTGTGACCAAGAGGCTGCTTTTTCCTCACCTGCTGCCCTGCTCACTTGATAACCCTTTATTCACAAGAGGCATGTGAACACACATAAAGTCTCCGCACCACACACTAGCGGTATCAAACTTCTTCCCGCCCTTTCCCAACTATGATGGACAGCTCACTCAAGGGACCTCGGCGGCTTTTGGCGCTGTGGCAAAGTTACAGGCACACATGGTCAGTGGAGACAAATCTTCTGGCTCTACCAGCTGCAGTGTAGGAAAAGCACTATCATTTACCCAATGAGGTAGCACTTACTGGATTAGCCAGTATAAAGTACTCCAGTTGAGTAGAGGTATTGCAAAAAACGGTGGCATCTTCGTGGATAACTATGCAGGGCAGGATTTATTCTGGCACAAGGTTCCTGTCACAAAAAATAAACCTCGACAGGAAGCACTTACAGATATAAATAAAGCAGGTGCCTGTGTTGAAATTCAAATTCAGTAACGTTTCAATCAGCCCAAAACATTAGTGAGTACGGTCGAGGCTGGGCAAGTGTGCTTTAACCCCATATCTGCCGTCGACAATTAGCTGTAATACCCGAAGGAGGTCTTTGCATCCCTGAGTTACTTGAGCGCAATCCCCGTTCCTGTGACCAAGAGGCTGCTTTTTCCTCACCTGCTGCCCTGCTCACTTGATAACCCTTTATTCACAAGAGGCATGTGAACACACATAAAGTCTCCACACCACACACTAGCGGTATCAAACGTCTTCCCGCCCTTTCCCAGCTATGATGGACAGCTCACTCAAGGGACCCCGGCGGCTTTTGGCGCTGTGGCAAAGTTACAGGCACACATGATCAGAGGAGACAAATCTTCTGGCTCTACCAGCTGCAGTGTAGGAAAAGCACTATCATTTACCGAACGAGGTAGCACTTACTGGATTAGCCAGTATAAAGTACTCCAGTTGAGTAGAGGTATTGCACAAAACGGTGGCATCTTCGTGGATAACTATGCAGGGCAGGATTTATTCTGGCACGAGGTTCCTGTCACAAAAAATAAACCTCGACAGGAAGCACTTACAGATATAAATAAAGCAGGTGCCTGTGTTGAAATTCAAATTCAGTAACGTTTCAATCAGCCCAAAACATTAGTGAGCACGGTCGAGGCTGGGCAAGTGTGCTTTAACCCCATATCTGCCGTCGACAATTATCTGTAATACCCGAGGGAGGTCTTTGCATCCCTGAGTTTCTCGAACGCAATCCCTGATCCTGTGACCAGGAGGCTGCTTTCTCCTTACCTGCTGCCCTGCTCGCTCTCTGACCCTTTATACATAAGAGGCATGTGAACACACATAGAAGGCCTGCACCACACTCTAGAGGTATCAAACGTCTTCCCGCCTTTTTGAAATCCTAGCTATGATGGACAGCTCAATCAAAGGACCTCGGCGCATTTTGTCGCGGTGGCAAGTTACAGGCACACATGGTCAGTTGAGACAAATCTTCTGACCCTTTACGCAGCTGTAGTGTAGGAAAAGCACTATTATTTACCCAACGAGGTAGCACTTACTGATTAGCCAGTAGAAAGTACTCCAGTTGAGTAGAGGTATTGCACAAAACAGTAGAATTTTCAAGGATAACTATGCAGGGCAGGATTCATTCTGGCACGAGGCTCCTGTCACAAAAATTAAACCTCAACAGGAAGCACTTACAGATATAAATAAAGCAGGTGCCCGAGTTGAAGCTCAAATTAAGTAACGTTTAAGTCAGCCCAAAACATTAGTGAGCACGGTCGAGGCTGGGCAAGTGTGCTTTAACCCCATATCTGCCGTCAAAAATTTTCTGTAATACCGGAGGGAGGTCTTTGCATCACTGAGTTTCTCGAGCTCAATCCCAGTTCCTGCAACAAGGAGGCTGCTTTCTCCTCACCTGCTGCCCTGCTAGCTCTCTGACCCTTTATACACAAGAGGCATGTTGACAAGCTTTGAAGCCCCGCACCACACACTAGCGGTATCAAACGTCTTCCTGCCCTTTCCCAACTATGATGGAAAGCTTACTCAAGGGACCTCGGCGGCTTTTGGCGCTGTGGCAAAGTTACAGGCACACATGGTCAGTGGAGACAAATCTTCTTGCCCTACGCAGCTGCAGTGTAGGAAAAGCACTATCATTTACCCAACGAGGTAGCACTTACTGGATTAGCCAGTAGAAAGTACTCCAGTTGAGTTGAGGTATTGCACAAAACGGTGGCATCTTTGTGGATAACTATGCAGGGCAGGATTTTTTCTGGCACGAGGCTCCTGTCACAAAAAATAAACCTCAACAGGAAGCACTTACAGATATAAATAAAGCAGTGCCCAAGTTGAAGCTCATATTAAGTAACATTTTAATCAGCCCAAAACATTAGTGAGCACGGTCAAGGCTGGGCAAGTGTGCTTTAACCCATTTTTGCCGTCAAAAATTAGCTGAAATACCCAAGGGAGGTTTTTGCAACCCTGAGTTTCTCAAGCGCAATCCCCCTTCCTGTGACCAAGAGGCTGCTTTCTCCTCACCTGCTGCCCTGCTCGCTCTCCGACCCTTTATACACAAGAGGCATGTTGACAAGCATTGAAGCCCAGCACCACACACTAGCGGTATCAAACATCTTTCCACCCTATCCCAACTATGATGGACAGCTTACTCAAGGGACCTCGGCGCCTTTTGGCGCTGTGGCATAGTTACAGGCACACATGGTCAGTGGAGACAAATCTTCTGGCCCTACGCAGCTGCAGTGTAGGAAAAACACTATCATTTACCTAACGAGGTAGCACTTACTGGATTAGCCAATAGAAAGTACTCCAGTTCAGTAGAGGTATTGCAAAAAACGGTGGCATCTTTGTGGATAACTATGCAGGGCAGGATTCATTCTGGCACGAGGCTCCTGTCACAAAAATTAAACCTCAACAGGATGCACTTACAGATATAAATAAAGCAGGTGCCCGAGTTGGAGCTCATATTAAGTAATGTTTTAATCAGCCCAAAACATTAGTGAGCACGGTCGAGGCTGGGCAAGTGTGCTTTAACCCCATATATGCAGTAAAAAATTAGCTGTAATACCCGAGGGAGGTCTATGCAACCCTGAGTTTCTCGAGGGAAATCCCCGATCCTGTGACCAGGAGGCTCCTTTCTCCTTACCTGCTGCCCTGCTCGGTCTCTGACCCTTTATACTCAAGAGGCATGTGAACACGCATAGAATCCCCGCACCACACACTAGCGGTATCAAACGTCTTCCCGCCCTATCCCAATCCCAACTATGATGAACAGCTCACTCAAGGGACCGCAGCGCATTTTGGCGCAGTGGCAAATTACAGGCACACATGGTCAGTGGAGACAAATCTTCTGGCCCTTTACGCAGCTGCAGTGTAAGAAAAGCACTATCATTTACCCAACGAGGTAGCACTTACTGATTAGCCAGTAGAAAGTACTCCAGTTGAGTAGAGGTATAGCACAAAACGGTGGCATCTTCATGGATAACTATGCAGGGCAGGATTCATTCTGGCATGAGGCTCCTGTCACAAAAATCAAACCTTAACTGGAAGCACTTACAGATATAAACAAAGCAGGTGCCTGAGTTGAAGCTCAAATTCAGTAAAGTTTTAATCAGCCCAAAACATTAGTGAGCACGGTCGAGGCTGGGCAAGTGTGCTTTAGCCCCATATCTGGAGTCGAAAATTAGCTGTAATACCCGAAGGAGGTTTTTGCATCCCTGAGTTTCTCGAGCGCAATCCCCGTTCCTGTGACCAAGAGGCTGCTTTT
This sequence comes from Lissotriton vulgaris, assembly GCF_964263255.1. Lineage (NCBI taxonomy): Eukaryota > Metazoa > Chordata > Amphibia > Caudata > Salamandridae > Lissotriton > Lissotriton vulgaris. The sequence goes on from NW_028243022.1 coordinate 784,504, forward strand.
TCCTCACCTGCTGCCCTGCTCACTTGATAACCCTTTATTCACAAGAGGCATGTGAACACACATAAAGTCTCCGCACCACACACTAGCGGTATCAAACGTCTTCCCGCCCTTTCCCAACTATGATGGACAGCTCACTCAAGGGACCTCGGCCGCTTTTGGCGCTGTGGCAAAGTTACAGGCACACATGGTCAGTGGAGACAAATCTTCTGGCTCTACCAGCTGCAGTGTAGGAAAAGCACTATCATTTACCCAACGAGGTAGCACTTACTGGATTAGCCAGTATAAAGTACTCCAGTTGAGTAGAGGTATTGCACAAAACGGTGGCATCTTCGTGGATAACTATGCAGGGCAGGATTTATTCTGGCACGAGGTTACTGTCACAAAAAATAAACCTCGACAGGAAGCTCTTACAGATATAAATAAAGCAGGTGCCTGTGTTGAAATTCAAATTCAGTAACGTTTCAATCAGCCCAAAACATTAGTGAGCACGGTCGAGGCTGGGCAAGTGTGCTTTAACCCCATATCTGCCGTCGACAATTAGCTGTAATACCCGAAGGAGGTCTTTGCATCCCTGAGTTTCTCGAGCGCAATCCCCGTTCCTGTGACCAAGAGGCTGCTTTTTCCTCAACTGCTGCCCTGCTCACTTGATAACCCTTTATTCACAAGAGGCATGTGAACACACATAAAGTCTCCGCACCACACACTAGCGGTATCAAACGTCTTCCCGCCCTTTCCCAGCTATGATGGACAGCTCACTCAAGGGACCCCGGCGGCTTTTGGCGCTGTGGCAAAGTTACAGGCACACATGGTCAGTGGAGACAAATCTTCTGGCTCTACCAGCTGCAGTGTAGAAAAAGCACTATCATTTACCCAACGAGGTAGCACTTACTGGATTAGCCAGTATAAAGTACTCCAGTTGAGTAGAGGTATTGCACAAAATGGTGGCATCTTCGTGGATAACTATGCAGGGCAGGATTTATTCTGGCACGAGGTTCCTGTCACAAAAAATAAACCTCGACAGGAAGCACTTACAGATATAAATAAAGCAGGTGCCTGTGTTGAAATTCAAATTCAGTAACGTTTCAATCAGCCCAAAACATTAGTGAGCACGGTCGAGGCTGGGCAAGTGTGCTTTAACCCCATATCTGCCGTCGACAATTATCTGTAATACCCGAGGGAGGTCTTTGCATCCCTGAGTTTCTCGAACGCAATCCCTGATCCTGTGACCAGGAGGCTGCTTTCTCCTTACCTGCTGCCCTGCTCGCTCTCTGACCCTTTATACATAAGAGGCATGTGAACACGCATAGAAGCCCCGCACCACACTCTAGCGGTATCAAACGTCTTCCCGCCCTTTTGAAATCCCAGCTATGATGGACAGCTCAATCAAAGGACCTCGACGCATTTTGGCGCGGTGGCAAGTTACAGGCACACATGGTCAGTTGAGACAAATCTTCTGACCCTTTACGCAGCTGTAGTGTAGGAAAAGCACTATTATTTACCCAACGAGGTAGCACTTACTGATTAGCCAGTAGAAAGCACTCCAGTTGAGTAGAGGTATTGCACAAAACGGTAGAATTTTCGAGAATAACTATGCAGGGCAGGATTCATTCTGGCACAAGGCTCCTGTCACAAAAATTAAACCTCAACAGGAAGCACTTACAGATATAAATAAAGCAGGTGCCCGAGTTGAAGCTCAAATTAAGTAACGTTTAAGTCAGTCCAAAACATTAGTGAGCACGGTCGAGGCTGGGCAAGTGTGCTTTAACCCCATATCTGCCGTCAAAAATGTTCTGTAATACCGGAGGGAGGTCTTTGCATCACTGAGTTTCTCGAGCTCAATCCCCGTTCCTGCGACAAGGAGGCTGCTTTCTCCTCACCTGCTGCCCTGCTAGCTCTCTGACCCTTTATACACAAGAGGCATGTTGACAAGCATTGAAGCCCCGCACCACACACTAGCGGTATCAAACGTCTTCCTGCCCTTTCCCAACTATGATGGAAAGCTTACTCAAGGGACCTCGGCGCCTTTTGGCGCTGTGGCAAAGTTACAGGCACACATGGTCAGTGGAGACAAATCTTCTGGCCCTACGCAGCTGCAGTGTAGGAAAAGCACTATCATTTACCCAACGAGGTAGCACTTACTGGATTAGCCAGTAGAAAGTACTCCAGTTGAGTAGAGGTATTGCACAAAACGGTGGCATCTTTGTGGATAACTAAGCAGGGCAGGATTTTTTCTGGCACGAGGCTCCTGTCACAAAAAATAAACCTCAACAGGAAGCACTTACAGATATAAATAAAGCAGGTGCCCGAGTTGAAGCTCATATTAAGTAACATTTTAATCAGCCCAAAACATTAGTGAGCACGGTCAAGGCTGGGCAAGTGTGCTTTAACCCCATATCTGCAGTCGAAAATTAGCTGTAATACCCGAGGGAGGTCTTTGCATCCCTGAGTTTCTCGAGCGCAATCCCAGAACCTGTGACCAGGAGGCTGCTTTCTCCTCACCTGCTGCCCTGCTCGCTCTCTGACCCTTTGGACACAAGAGGCATGTGAACACGCATAGAAGTCCCGCCCCACACACTAGCGGTATCAAACGTCATCCCGCCCTTTCCCAATCCCAACTATGATTTACAGCTCACTCAAGGGACCTCTGCGCATTTTGGCGCGGTGGCAAGTTACAGGCACACATGGTCAGTGGAGACAAATCTTCAGGCCCTTTACGCAACTGCAGTATAGGAAAAGCACTATTAGTTACCAAACGAGGTAGCACTTACTGATTCACCAGTAGAAAGTACTCCAGTTGAATAGAGGTATTGCACAAAACGGTAGAATCTTCGTGGATAACTATGCAGGGCATGATTCTTTCTGGCAAGAGGCTCCTGTTACAAAAATTAAACCTCAACACGAAGCACTTACAGATGTAAATAAAGCAGGTGCCCGAGTTGAAGCTCAAATTAAGTAACATTTTAATCAGCCCAAAACATTAGTGAGCACGGTTGAGGCTGGGCAAGTGTGCTTTAACCCCATATCTGCCGTCAATAATTATCTGTAATACCCAAGGGAGGTCTTTGCATCACTGAGTTTCTCTAGCTCAATCCCCGTTCCTGTGACCAGGAGGCTGCTTTCTCCTTACCTGCTGCCCCGCTCGCTCTCTGACCCTTTAAACACAAGAGGCATGTTGACAAGCATTGAAGCCCCGCACCACACACTAGCGGTATCAACGTCTTCCCGCCCTTTCCCAACTATGATGGACAGCTTACTCAAGGGACCTCGGCGCCTTTTGGTGCTGTGGCATAGTTACAGGCACACATGGTCAGTGGAGACAAATCTTCTGGCCCTACGCAGTTGCTGTGTAGGAAAAGCACTATCATTTGCCCAACGAGGTAGCACTTACTGGATTATCCAGTAGAAAGTACTCCAGTTGAGTAGAGGTATTGCACAAAATGGTGGCATCTTTGTGGATAACTATGCAGGGCAGAATTCATTCTGGCACGAGGCTCCTGTCACAAAAATTAAACCTCAACAGGAAGCAGTTACAGATATAAATAAAGCAGGTGCCCGAGTTGAAGCTCATATTAAGTAACATTTTAATCAGCCCAAAACATTAGTGAGCACGGTCGAGGCTGGGCAAGTGTGCTTTAACCCCATATCTGCCGTCCAAAATCATCTGTAATACCCGAGGGAGGTCTTTGCATCCCTGAGTTTCTCGAGTGCACTCCCCAATCCTGTGACCAGGCTGCTGCTTTCTCCTTACCTGCTGCCCTGTTCGCTCTCTGCCCCTTTAGACACAAGAGGCATGTGAACACACATAGAAGCCCCGCCCCACACACTAGCGGTATCAAACGTCATCCCGCCCTTTCCCAATCCCAGCTATGATTGGCAGCTCACTCGAAGGGACCTCGGCGCATTTTGGCGTGGTGGCAAGTTACAGGCACACATGATCAGTGGAGACAAATCTTCTGGCCCTTTTTAACCAGCTGTAGTGTAGGAAAAGCACTATTATTTACCAAACGAGGCAGCACTTACTGGATTAGCCACTAGAAAGTACTCCAGCTGAGTAGAGGTATTGCACAAAACTGTGCCATCTTTGTGGATAACTATGCAGGGCAGGATTCATTCTGACACGAGTCTCCTGTCACAAAAATTAAACCTCAACAGGAAGAACTTACAGATACAAATAAAGCAGGTGCCTGAGTTGAAGGTCATATTAAGTACCATTTTAATCAGCCCAAATCATAAGTGAGCACGGTCGAGGCTGGGCAAGATTGCTTTAACCCCATATCTGCCGTCGAAAATTATCTGTAATACCCGAGGGAGGCCTTTGCATCCCTGAGTTTCTGGAGCGCAATCCCCGATCCTGTGACCAGAAGGCTGCTTTCTCCTTACCTGCTGCCCTGTTCGCTCTCTGCCCCTTTAGACACAAGAGGCATGTGAACACGCATAGAAGCCCCGCCCCACACACTAGCGGTATCAAACATCATCCCGCCCTTTCCCAATCGCAACTATGATTGACAGCTCACTCGAAGGGACCTCGGCGCATTTTGGCGCGGTGGCAAGTTACAGGCACACATGGTCAGTGGAGACAAATCTTCTGGCCCTTTACGCAGCTGCAGTGTAGGAAAAGCACTAATATTTACCAAACGAGGTAGCACTTACTGATTAGCCAGTAGAAAGTACTCCAGTTGAGTAGAGGTAGTGCATAAAACGGTAGAATCTTCGTGGATAACTATGCAGGGCAGGATTCATTCTGGCACGAGGCTCCTGTCACAAAAATTAAACCTCAACAGGAAGCACTTACAGATATAAATAAAGCAGGTGCCCGAGTTGAAGCTCAAATTAAGTAACGGTTTAATCAGCCCAAAACATTAGTGAGCCCAGTCGAGGCTGGGCAAGTGTGCTTTAACCCCATATCTGCTGTCCAAAATTATCTGTAATACCTGATGGAGGTCTTTGCATCACTGAGTTTCTCGAGCTCAATCCCCGTTCCTGTGACCAGGAGGCTGCTTTCTCCTCACCTGCTGCCCTGATCACTCTCTGACCCTTTATACACAAGAGGCATGTTGACAAGCATTGAAGCCCCGTACCACACACTAGCGGTATCAAACGTCTTCCCGCCCTTTCCCGACTATGATTGACAGCTTACTCAAGGGACCTCTGCGCCTTTTGGAGCTGTGGCAAAGTTACAGGCACACATGGTCAGTGGAGACAAATCTTCTGGCCCTACGCAGCTGCAGTGTAGGAATAGCACTATCATTTACCTAACGAGGTAGCACTTACTGGATTAGCCAGTAGAAAGTACTCCAGTTGAGTGGAGGTATTGCACAAAACGGTGGCATCTTTGCGGATAACTATGCAAGGAAGGATTCATTCTGGCACGAGGCTCCTGTCACAAAAATTAAACCTCAACAGGAAGCACTTACAGATATAAATAAAGCAGGTGCCAGAGTTGCAGCTCAAATTTAGTAACATTTTAATCAGCCCAAAACATTAGTGAGCACGGTTGAGGATGGGCAAGTGTGCTTTAACCCCATATCTGCCATCGAAATTATCTGTAATACCAGAGGGAGGTCTTTGTATCCCTGAGTTTCTCGAGCGCAATCCCCGTTCCTGTGACCAAGAGGCGGCTTTCTCCTCACCTGCTGCCCTGCTCGCTCTCTGACCCTTTATACACTAGAGGCATGTTGACACGCATAGAAGCCCCGCACCACACACTAGCGGTATCAAATGTCTTCCCGCCCTTTCCCAACTATGATGGACAGCTCACTCAAGGGACCTCGGCGCCTTATGACGCTCTGGCAAAGTTACATGTACACATGGTCAATGGAGGCAAATCTTCTGGCCCTACACAGCTGCAGTGTAGGAAAAGCACTACCATTTACCCAACGAGGTAGCACTTACTGGATTAGACCAGTAGAAAGTACTCCAGTTAAGTAGAGGTATTGCACAAAATGGTGGCATTTTCGTGGATAACTATGCAGGGCAGGATTCATTCTGGCACGAGGCTCCTGAAACAAAAATTAAACCTCAACAGGGAGAACTTACAGATATAAATAAAGCAGGTGCCCGAGTTAAAGCTCAAATTCAGTAACGTTTTAATCAGCCCAAAACATTAGTGAGCATGGTCGAGGCTGGGCAAGTGTGCTTTAACCCCATATCTGCAATCGAAAATTATCTGTAATACCCGAGGGAGGTCTTTGCATCCCTGAGTTTCTCGAGCGCAATCCCCATTCCTGTGACCAGGAGGCTGCTTTCTCCTCACCTGCTGCCCAGCTCGCTATCTGACCCTTTATACACAAGAGGCATGTTGACACGCATAGAAGCCCCACACCACACACTTGCGGTATCAAACGTCTTCCCGCCCTTTCCCAACTATGATGGACAGCTCACTCAAGTGACCTCGGCGCCTTTTGGCACTGTGGCAAAGTTACAGGCACATATGGTCAGTGGAGACAAATCTTCCTGCCCTACGCAGCTGAAGTGTAGGAAAGCACTACCATTTACCCAACGAGGTAGCACTTATTGGATTAGCCAGTAGAAAGTACTCCAGTTGAGTAGAGGTATTGCACAAACGGTGGCATCTTCGTGAATAACTATGCAGGGCAGGATTCATTCTGGCACGAGGCTCCTGTCACAAAAATTAAACCTCAACAGGAAGCACTTACAGATATAAATAAAGCAGGTGCCCGAGTTGAAGCTCAAATTCAGTAACGTTTTCATCAGCCTAAAACATTAGTGAGCATGGTCGAGGCTGGGCAAGAGTGCTTTAACCCCATATCTGCCGTAGAAAATTAGCTGTAATACCCGAGGGAGGTCTTTCCATCCCTGAGTTTCTCGAGCGCCATCTCGATCCTGTGACCAGGAGGCTGCTTTCTCCTTTCCTGCTGCCCTGCTCGTTCTCTGACTCTTTATACACAAGAGGCATGTGAAAACGCATAGAAGCCCCGCACCACACACTAGCGGTATCAAACGTCTTCCCGCCCTTTCTCAACTATGATGGACAGCTCACTCAAGGGACCTCGGCGCCTTTTGGCGTGGTGGCAAAGTTACAGGCACACATGGTCAGTAGAGACAAATCGTCTGGCCCCTTCCGCAGCTGCAGTGTAGGAAAAGCACTATACATTTACCCAACGAGGTAGCACTTACTGATTAGCCAGTAGAAAGTACTCCAGTTGAGTAGATGGAAATCGCACAAAAATCCGTGATTTCGTGGGAAAATCCGCAAATTCGCTGACTTTTTTGCGATTTCGCGCGAATTCGCGGACCGCAGATCCTCAAAATTTGCCCATACTTAGTCATTTGAGATGTCATCAGTGAATATTGATTACATTCTCTATTGCTTGATTAACAAAAATCATTGCAATTGAAACATTTTAAGAACAAAACAATATATAAAACATTATCACATTCCTATAGTTAGCAGGTACATATCAAACAAAGCTATTATTACTGGCCATACCATAATCATAGACCCATTTGTAAGCTTCTGTGTAAAACAACCATACAAATATCCTCAACAATTTATAATTACATTCATAGTTATACATTAAAATCCAATTAACCTTATAAATCAATATTTAAATCATCTATAAGATCTATTAAAACATAGACTGGATCATTATACATGAAAGTGCAGAATTCAGTAAACATTAATTCCATTGTGCAAACAAGTTGTAAAAGTGCATCAATATCTTCCATTGTGCAGACAGGTTATAAAGGTGCATCAGTATCTTTATTATTTGAGTTTTCAATAGATTACCATAGTAGCGTAGACATTAAATCTTTCTAGAGGTCTTAATGTGCAAAAATAAGCAGTTAAAATGTATTCCTGTATTCATAATTTTTCCTAAAAACATGTAATGTAATTATCATATGCCTTCAAGCAATCAATCCCAAACATTTTTTAACAGCATTTAAAAACGTTATCAAGTGACATAGAAGCGGAATAGACTTGCTACATAGACTTAAAATAAGAGCCTAACGTGCCGATCTTACCCAACCTTCCAGACCAAAGGTTTTATGCAACGTATTTTAAGCAAATTTGGGCACACACATACCATATGCAATAATGATTCATGTGGCCACCCACACATTCTACAGTTGGTACTAGGCCACTGCTGAACCCAAGTCGGTGTGCTCTCCTTAGTTGGGTTTAATCCCAATCTAATTTTTAAAAGCGTTTTTTTCATTTTTTTTATTGAAGCCGAAAAGTGGGCATTGAGGTATGGCTGAATATGCAGGAACTGATATGAGTTGATCACAGTCTATGCATGAGTTTTTGCCACTAAGACAGTTTTGTCCGCATTAAAAGAGTTAATTTTGATTTGTTTTTTTAAGATTCATTTATATTAGTTATAATCAACTCATTAGGCCCGACCTGTAAGTCAATTTCATGTAAACAAGTTGAAATATAGGGTCTCCAGGTAGCAGTATAAACAGATTTAGTTATTTCTAGCCAACAGTTGTTCGCTAAAGAGGCTGGGTCGGACAAAAACATAGAGTACATGCATTTAAAAAATACCCCTTGCAATACCATACACTGTCTTTAGAGACCAAACTCTAATCTTATTTCAGCTTGACCCAAGGACCTGGGTTTCACCAATGCTGCTTTATAAGCCTCGATTACTAATAGCTTCACATCTTTCCCCCTGGTAATTGATGAGCCGTATGTAATAGTAGGCTGGAGCTTTGCTCTCATTACTTTAAGGAGATGTGCATATGATTGGCAATTCAGTGATTTATGCAGGCATTTAAAAGCATGAATTAAAGTTATACATTTTGCCCTTAGATCCTTATAATGATTCTTAAACGACACTGTATTATCAAATAAAATACCTAAATATCTATAGGTTTTTACAACTTCAATCGGCCCATCTCTGGCTCTCCATTAATTAGTCTTTCATTTTGCTGGAACAATTTTCATATTTTTTGTTTTTTCACATTCAATTCTAGACCATTCATAAATATATAATCGTCAAAAGCATCTATCAAGCTTTGAAAACCTACAGGGGTTTGACTCAACAGAATAGTATCATCTTCATATTGAAGATAACAGATTTACACCTCACCTAATCTTGAAGAATGGTCATTAACAGAATCCAAGTGCTGCAGAAGATCTGATAAAAACATATGAAAAGGGCAAGGTGCAAGGACACAACCTTGCTTTAAGCCATTATAGGTTTTAATTTTTTGTCATAAAGTGCCACCGTCATCCAGCCTAACCTGAACCTAAGTGATGACACTGACCATGTCATGAGTGATGTAATATGTGAGGTTATAAGCAGTGCATAGCGGGGGCGTACATTTTAGTTAGCTCAGGTAACTATAACTGCTGAAGTTCACTGAGTTTGTACAAGGGAAATCTGAGCCTAACTATAACGTCCCTGTAACCTTTGTTTTTTTTCAATGAATATATAAATTTACATTTTCCAACTAAGTACCCAAAGCAATGAGAGGGCACACACAGTGATCCCCCATTCAGCAGTATGATGCAGCTTGCTTTTCTGCTTCCAACTTGATTAAAATTGCCATCGTGCTTCACGGCCTCACGCCGCTTCTTCCTGGGCTGCTCCAAACAAACACGGAAACACGCATTTGAATAGCATTTCCTATTGGCTTTATTAACATGCTCGCCCCCAATGGGCGTGTGCTAAAGAGCTTTCTTTCATGATGCATGATGGACTAAAGAGTTCTCAAATGTGAGCAATGATCTCCTTTAAGTAAGTTCAGCGCATGTTGGTAATGAGCAAACAGTATTTTAAACCTTTTAGTAAGGGTTGGAGCGTTCCTGCAGGTTAATTAGCATATTTAGCACTGTACTCACACGATCAGAAACAGTTCAAAATGAAAGCCTCAATCAGCAGGATTCCTTCTTTTCCTGCTGACGATAGTGCCCCTCTCCACTGCAGGGCTGCAGTGCAAAATGTTTTCAAACAAAGTACCCAAAGCAATGAGAGGGCACACACCATGCTCCCCCATCCAGCAGTATGATGCAGCTTGCTTTTCTGCTTCCACCTTTGATTAAAATTGCCAATGCGTTTCACGGCCTCATGCCGCTTCTTCCTGGGCTGCTCCAAACAAACACTGAAACACACATTTGAATAGCATTTCCTATTAGCTTTATTAACATGCTCGCCCCCAATGGGCGTGTGCTAAAGAGCTTTCTTTTATGATGCATGATGGACTAAAGAGTTCTCAAATGTGAGCAAAACCACTTGTTGGTTGCCTCCGTACCTCTGTACTGAAGAAGACTCGTAGGCCAAGGCTCCACTACCCTTTGTGCCATAAGCCGAGTTGAAACGTGTTTCTCATAACAAATACAGTGGCTACACATCCTCTTTTTCTCTAATCTTATGGAAGCATTGTTCTCCCTAGGAGAGCAGAATCATTTTGAGCTCACACTGAATAATGAAATGATAAATTAATTTCACCTCAGTGATTGATTGGTTTGAGGACCACTATTATCCTATAGCTCTCCATGGCAGGGCTGCTGTGCAAAATGTTTTCCAACAAAGTACCCAATCAAAGTTGGAAGCAGAAAAGCAAGCTGCATCATACTGCTGGATGGCGGAGCATGGTGTGTGTCCTCTCATTGCTTTGGGTACTTTGTTGGAAAACATTTTGCACGGCAGCCCTGCCGTGGAGAGGGGCACCATCGTCAGCAGGAAAAGAAGGAATCCTGCTGATTGAGGCTTTCATTCCGAACTGTTCGAGATCGTGTGAGTACAGTGCTCAATATGCTAATTAACCTGCAGGAACGCTCCAACCTCACTAAAAGGCTTAAAATACTGTTTGCTCATTACTAACATGCGCTGAACTTACTTAAAGGATATCAATGCTCACATTTGAGAAATCTTTAGTCCATCATGCATCATAAAAGAAAGCTCTTTAGCACACGTTCATTGGGCCGAGCATGTTAATAAAGCCAATAGGAAATGCTATTCAAATGCGTGTATCAGTGTTTGTTTGGAGCAGCCCAGGAAGAAGCGGCGTGAGGCCGTGAAACGCATTGGCAAATGTAATCAAAGTTGGAAGCAAAAAAGCACGCTGCATCATATTGCTGGATGGCGGAGCAATGTGTGTGCCCTCTCATTGCTTTGGGTACTTTGTTGGAAAATATAAATATATATATATATATATGAAAACCGTCCAGCATAAAGACAGTCACTGTGGGGACGGGGCATGCCTAAGGGTCTGTCAGCCGCCTCAAAATCACCTCTCACAATTATATGCGCAAAAGAGGCAGGCCACTCCCAGGCTGTGGCAATTCCAATAATTCCATTTATTGCAGATATTCAATGGTGCTCGGAGCCATGATGAGTTTTGGCCAAACCTGGTCTTAATCACATAGATACTGTGGAGCTCACCTGGTGTTTCCACAGGAACAAGGTAGATGAACAGATGCTGGGTCCCAACTTGCCTCACCCACCAATGCAGCCCAACACCGTTAAAGCCAAAGAGGTGAAAGTGGGAAAGAGGGGAAACAAAACAAGGAAACAGAAAAGGAGTAGAACACAAGGGTACTTCTGGCACATTGTTCTTATGGGTTTGATTGCATATACCTCATGATGGGTGAAAATGACATGTGTTAAGTACTGTCCATGCATACAATGATAGTAATATTAATAAGGACGTTGGTCATATTTAGGAGGGATATACCTGATAGACATCCCTCTTCCAATTCAATTGAAGATATGGATGTGTAGGAAATAAAGTTAGAACTGTTGTATCTGTAAAAAAAAGTACTACACATTAACATTAGGACTGCAGAATTAGGCATTCAATCTTGACAAAAGTGAACAGTACAAACCTTAACAAAGACCACCATCAGAATCCACTAGACCCAAAAATAACTCTATCCTGAACTACTACGAAAAACCAAAAAACGCATTTTCCTAGACAGGATAACAAATGAAAATGATTCTACACAAAAATGGTGCTGGGTCTGGATAGGATAAGCTATTAGAATTTGCAAATAAATAACTAATTGCCACTCTCTTATTCAACATCATAAGAGAAGATGCAGAAGAAAAATCAAGGAAGAAACATAAACTCCACACTGTGTGAAATGTAGTGAATCAGATAAGTAACATTACAGAAATCTCAGGTTATGTAATGCTACCATGAAACTGGAGGCTAGGATTCTTTCAGCAAACTCGATGTCTTCCTTGTAGGATCATGAAAAATCTGTGCAGAAAGAGAGAGCTGGCCAGGAGAGGCCGAAGGAGACTGAAAAGATGACGGGTAGACACAGCGACGCGTTCTCTCAAAAAGTATCTATTGTAGGGGTATAGAGAGCCATCCCAGCTGACACAAAACTAAAACCTTGTCACTAGCATTACATCACACACATTGCTTGACTAGCTCATCAATTTGAGAATCCATCCTTGGCCACCAGAAATCAGGTCTGACTTTCCTCTTAGTAATGGTTGCACCAAGGGGACCTGAATGGGCAGCCATGAAGATCATTTCTTGATAACACTAAGGGTGGGCGCAAAATCCGTTCCGTTTCTGGAATTTGCGGATTTTTGGCAATTTTGCAGTCCGCAATCCCACGAAATTGCCCAAAAATCTGCAAATTCGCAAGCTGGCGAATGTTTTTGCTTGGTCGCGCTTGAAAAATACAATATCGCGCGCGCGGCGTTGACTTACCATGATTCTGTGTTCGCCGAGTTGTTTTTCTCCCGGTTTGCGTGTGCTGCGCCATTTTGGATCTTGCTCCGTGATCGCGCGAGAGTTTTTCGACCGGGATTACCTCATCGCGGCCCACCATCTTGCACAGCGAGAGTTTGACAATGCGAGTACGTCATAAGGGCCCGCAATCACGCATCACCGTAGATGCGGCGCGCAGCTGACTTCCGGCGGGAGATTTGAACAGCTCGCATTCCCGAACTTGAAAAAATTGCAATTCTGCACAAGAAATCCACAGCAGGCAGCATAAACCTTCTGAAAATGATGATTTTGATCAGAGAAACTCCTCAGATTGACATTTGGCTGCACTTTTTTGTGCAAGGAGTCCATTTTGGGGGGGGGGGGTGGGAGGAAGGAAGTGCCCCAGAGTCTCCAACTTCCTGTTCCTGTCCAGAAGGTTCCTCCCAGTGCTTTGTCCATGTCCTGGTCACTTTTGATTTGGATCTGGAGCTGGAAGGATTACTTTTTGTGGCTGCTGCTGGATATTTGTATTTGAGGACATTTTGGACTTTGGATCACTTTTGGATTTGAGATTTTACAAGTAAGTTGGTGTTGTTTGTTTGGGGCATTGCAGTTGCTGCAACAACATTTTTTAAACTTTTTCACAACTTTAAAAAAAATATATTGTGGGTAGCCACAGTTTCCAGTAGGCCCAGAGTTAGTCATGGCTGCATGATACAACTGTGTCTGTGAGTTTTTTTGAACTTAGATCTCATTTATGTAATGGAATTTTAGCTCACTGTTATATGTGGATTTTTTTTAATTTTGGAGTGCCTGTAAAGCCTCACTAGCCAGTAGGCCCAGGGGTAGTGAGTGGTGCATGGACCAAGTCTTTCTGTGTGGTGTCTTGAATTTAAACATCATTGAGGGCATGGATGGCAATGGATCGAGAACAGAGTCGAATTCAGCCACGCCCATCCATCACTTCATCTGGCATTGAAACTGAAAGTAGCACCTTCACCAAAAGCAGACATCTCCAGTTCCCAGTTTGGGACTTCTTTACTGTTAGCCAAAAGGCGGAAAACATGGTCGTTTGTTCGATTTGTAAAATATCAGTTAGTCGGGGTAAGCTTGGTACCAACTATGGTACCAGAGGCCAGAGAGGTAATCTCAAAAAACACGACACTATCCAGTGGGAGGTGCACCTAAGTAAGATCCAGGAAGCCAAAAGAAAAACAAATCCAAATGTATCCATTCATATTGCATCTGATGATGACGAGGGGCTGATCGTGCACGGGGGAAGTGAAGAAGCGACAGACATTTTTTCTGGTACACCCATTACCCCTGGCAGCAGCACTGCAGTGGTAGTGCCCACACCCTCTACCCCTGCAACATGTATGAGACACACTAAGAGTCTGGGAGAGATACCAATGCGAAAAAGTACATCAATGAGCCTAACTGGTTTGAAGAAGTCTGCATCATCATCATCATCATGTAAAACGGTCCAGACCACCATTAGCAGAATGTTTTGGTCGGATGCCCCATTTGAACGCAACCACCCAACGGCACGTCTGTATAACGCAAAGCTGGCTAAAATCCTAGCGCTGGACCTTCTCCCTTTTTCTTTCGTGGAAGGGGTAAGTTTTCTAGAATTTGTGGCAACAGTCTGCCCTAAATGGAAGGTTCCTAGCCGGTCCTATTTTGCCAGCATTGCTGCTCTGGCACTACATCAAGATGTGCTGGAGGTGATTGGCGCAGCTATTCAGAAGAGTGCTGTTCACACTATCCACCTGACAACAGACATGTGAACCAGTTGCAAAGCTCTTGTTTACATGTGCATCACTGCACACTGGATCTCTTTTGCGGGGGTTAAAGATGAATTAAAAGCAGGTGTTGACACAGACACAGTTTTTCAAGCTACTTGGAAACAAGCAACTGCAGCCATGTTTGCCATGGAAAAAACTCATACTGCAACTTTTGGAAGAGTTTGATAGGAAGGTCTATGAATGGCTGCATCCAAGAAATCGCATGATTGGTTATGTTTTCACGGATAATGGCAGTAATATAGTTAAGGCCATGCAGCAAGGTGGCTATTTCAGAGTGCCGTGTTTGGCGCACAGAATTAACATTGTTGTGTAAGATTTCTTGAAAAAAGAAACCACAGTCAGCAAGTTACTGACCACCTGCCAAAGAATCTGCACACATTTCAGCCATTCTTTTAAGGCCCGGAAGAAGCTGAGGAGCATGCAACATGAACGTAGACTGCCAGTCAAAGGACTCATCTAGGAGGTGGCAACACGTTGGAACTCAACCTTTTACATGCTTGAGCGTCTGTCTGAGCAGTGCGGGGTAATCAACGAGTATGTCTATAAACTGGGTTCTACTATGAAAGACATGAGGCTAGAGTTGGAGGAATGGAAGCTAGTTGCAAGCCTGACAGACATGCTTCGTCCTTTTGAGGTCTTCACGCGTGAAGTCAGCAGGGAGGACTGTTCTTTGGGCAAAGCTATCCCGTTGTAGCGCATGCTAGAGCACCAACTGAAGGCGGTATCTTCAACGTTCCGAGATGATGCTGAAAAGCAAGACGTATATCAGTTGGTGGAGAGGTTTTTAAGCCGCCTAGTTGACAATGAAAGGCTTAAAAAACATACACACAGAACAACATTACATTTTTGCCACTATTCTGGATCCACAGTACAAAAAGGACTTGGCCAGCAAAGCATTCATTCCTTTTAATTAAGCAGTTGTTTCAAAGTACAAACATTGGCTAGCTGTGTCAGCCACTCGGTTCGAAAAAGAACGGGAGAATATTGAAGGAGCCAGCAGAAGTACTACTGAATCAGCTGGACATCCGGCGTCAAGTTCCACTTCTGAGTCTGTGGCCGAAGGGAGTCACTTTCCCTCACAGCCGTTAACGACACCAGCAAACATACCATCATCCTCACCTGCACCAGGCCCAGCCATAATATTGTCGAACGCGAATTGGCTAACTCATCAGGGGTTTGCTCATTCCAGTGATGCAAAGGCCACAGATGGTACGCAAAGTGGAGCAACCCTGGAGAACCTTGAGTCGATGGTGCAGGCCTATCTGGATGACCCAACAGAGGTCTTTGTTAATTCAAACCCATTGCTGTATTGGTATGGGTAAAGGCCTCTATGGTGACTGATCACCAACCTGGCTCTAAATTATTTGTCTTGCCCACATGCAAGCCTATCTTCTGAAGTGTTTTCAGTGCTGCTGGTGCTATTGTAACTTCAAAAAGGACCCGAATCTCGCCCAAAAATGTGGAGAGGTTAACACTGATCAAAATGAATCAGCACTTCATACCACCAGATTACAAATACGTGAATGCACGCAGGAAGAAGAGGACACCGACTCTGTTAGCTGACCTACTCCCATCTCAATTCATGGAGTTTGAGGACGAGCTCTACTTCCCTGACACCGAGGCCTGAAAATGACTTCCTTTTTTTTGGTCCTTATTCACTTTTATTCCTGTGTGTCTTTCTTTGTTTTGCAACTTTTACCACAACAAACCTCTAATCCCCTAATCACAACAAGTCCATCAGCAGCACTGGCTTCATCTAATTTCCTTATTGATTTGAAGGTGCCGCAGTCTGCATTCCTGAGGTTCACAAGTTCACAACTCAATCATGCTCCACTATCCTCCTCCTCCAGACTTCCCCTATCCATTTCCCTCAAGGCAGATGGCTAGATTACGCAGAATAAAGAAACGTTGTCTTCGTAGACGAGTCCCCTCAAGTGGGACTGGAATTACAGACTACATGCTTGCTGACTGCTGACAGTTACTTCTGAAATTGACAGGAGAGGCTGCCCTGTGGGCCCTCACTTTCAGAAGAAGATGCGGACAAAAAGTGGAAAAGGTGAATAACTAGGCCTAAGTTTCAATCGTGCCAAAACGCTCTCTGCAACGAGGCCCAACCCCCCCTTTTCCACCATGGATTTTCTTCAAACCACTTGCATTCTAAATTAGACCTTCCCAGCAGTACTCCCAAACCCCCCAACCCACCCCCAAAGATCTAGAACCCCCCCCAAGCAGCCCCACAAACACATGCAATACTGCTAAGCCTAAGTTTCAATTGCGCCAAAACGCTCTCTGCAACTAGGCCCAAACCCCTCTTTTCCACCATGGATTTTCATCAAACCACTTGTAATCACAATTTGACCTTCCCAGCAGTGCTCTCAGACCCCTCAACCCAAACCCAAAAATCTAGAACACCCCCAAACAACCCCCCAAAAACATGCAATACTGCTAAAAAAAACATTTCCACCATGGATTTTCTTCAAACCACTTGCAATCAAAACTAGACCTTCCCAGCAGTGCTCCCAGACTCCTCAACCCACCCCAAAGATCTAGAACACCCCCAAGCAGCCCCCCCAACAATATGCAATACTACTAGGCCTAAGTTTCAATCGTGCCAAAATGCTCTCTACAACTAGGATTAAACCCCCCTTTTCCACCATGGATTTTCTTCAAACCAGCTGCAATTACAATTAGACCTTCCCAGCAGTGCTCCCAGCCCCCTCAACCCACCCCCAAAGATGTAGAACCCCTAAGGTTCAATCGTACCAAAACGCTCTCTGCAACTAGGCCTAAACCCCCCTTTTCCACCAAGGGTGTCAGGTATCGTCCTCTTCTGAGGTAAGATGGGAAACCCCCACAAGGGGTTCATAGTGGCAGTTAAAGTCTCCCCCAACCAGCACCTTAGCATCACCAGGGAGACTATACAATAAAGTACTCAGAGAGTCCAGAGTCTGGAGGTACCTCCCGCACGTACTGGTCATGAATAGATGTTAATAATGACCAGTTTTGGTGTTTTAGGGTGGGTCAAAAGGATGCATAACAGATCTGGACTATTAGTATTAATCCTTTTGACGGAAAACCCAAGATGGACACCCACCCAAATGCTCAACCACCTGACGGTCTGCCTCTTGGACCCTTTACGGCTGGTTCCGTATATGAAATATATCCCAATCTCTGTAAGGCTGTCACAGACCATTTCTCCTGAAATAGACAGATCCCGTGGAGGTCTACAAATGCACACCAATGAGGTATTTCTAGTTTTGCTGCTAATCCCGCTATATTCCAAGATAGGGCTTGCAGATTTCTACTTTGGCGGGTCGGTAAATCAGCCATGTTGTTTATAAAAGTATCTCTTCTTTCGGCTGAATTTCCTGTCACTGAAACGGCCTGTCCCTGATGTGAGGCTGAACTAAATAAGGGGGAAGGAGCCATTGGAAGTGTAGAAAGTGCGGGGGTCGGTTGGTTGGTTATGGACACTTGTCTGGCCTTAATCAAAGAAACCACAGGATCTAACTGCCCTGTACCCCTCCCTGTACTTGGTAAACCGAGGGAGGGGGTAATGAAAGACATTTGCAGTCAGTCTACCTGGTCTAACATGCTAAACCTATTGTGTGTCGGGAACCCCATCACCTCGTTTCTTACCCGCCAACCCCACATGCCCGCTTCCTGATTTCGAAACTCATCTCCCTGCTGGTGCCACTTCCCACAGTTCCCATTGTTATACAAATGGCGTGGGTTTGATGGAGGATAGAAGTAACTCAAATTTACTGCCTTAATAGGAGTTGGAGGGCCAGCATAGCTATTGCTGCACAAATACTCTATCACATTACGGTCTTGAAAGTTGATGACCACACAATCCCCCACAATGTTTTTGCTATTATGGCCTACCCACCCACCCTACTCTTCTAACAAACAAGATCTTACTTTTTACATGGCTTGGCAGGAGTTTATGCTTATTTAGCCAGTGCATTGTTTTGTTTTTGAGGTCCATGAATGTTTCTGTTCTATTAGAAACCATTCTAGGTACCCCAGTAAGAACTACCACGTAGGGGATACTCTCTGGGGGTAGGATGACTCGTGGGAGGTCTTGCCTATGGCAGTTGGTGTTGGTTATAGAAGTAGTGGGATGGCTCGGGATTTTGATTTGGTTGCCACTATTGCTGGTGCAGTGTTGCTATCAGATGTGGGCGTTTTGTTAGAAACACCCTGCTGCATTGAAACTAACATAGGCGGATTTTTAGGAGAGCTAGCGGTTAATAAATTGGTGGAAGATAAATTAGAGGGTAGGGCTGGTACCGCCACTTGGCGGTTAGCAGGTAGGGACTGCCTATTCATGCACAGTTGGACATTGACAGAGTCTACGTTTTTCAAGATAGAGCCCTCCATTTTACTCAGTCTTCTCTCTATACTCTTCAGTCTTTGTTCCAGAGGCTGTATGAAATTAGAGAGGACCGTAATCAAGTTCCTTATGAGCGACTCTTCGTTGTTGGCGCTTGGGGGTTCAGATAGACGGTCGATGCAAATCTCTGGGGGGCGCAAAGCAGACGTCGTAGCCTCAGCCTCGGCTCCCTCCTGAATGGATAGGGAGTCGGTAGTTGAGTCCATCCGGTCAATAAGTTTAGGTTGCTTTGCTTTTCTTCCCCAGTTTGCTGTTCCCCCTCTTTTCCTCTTAGGAACTGCCCCCTCGTTTCTACTATCTTTTGCTGGGTTATTGTGTAATGGGTCCGAGTGCACAATTGACTTGTGGACTGTCTGCTTTGCTTGGAGTTGAATTAATATAGGCCTCTTGCTAGGTGTATCAGTAGGAGGAGGAGATTGGCTCCCTAGTGGACCTTCTATAACTGTTGCTTTAAATGGCAGGGCTGGGGATTTTGCCAGCGCTAGGGGACCCAGGGACGATCTCTTTGAAAAAGCCGGGTCCTGGGACAGGCGCCGTTCAGTCATAGCAATCTCTTTTTCAAGCACAGATGATGCCCTCATTATAAATTGGTCCAATGTCCCCGCAATATGCCCGACAGATGTTTGTTTCATTCCTCTGCGTGCCGCCATTGCCCGTGGTGTAAGTATATTAAGCTCAGTACTCATGGGTATGTTGGGCGTTAGAGGGGTGGCCCGGTACGGTCTCTCCAGGTCTGTAACGGGCTAGAACGGGCCCGCCCTTGGCTCAGGATTTGCCCGGCTCATCCCGCGATCCGCGGTATTGGTGCCGATTTAACACCTTGGCTGCTATGGCTTTTCCCCTCCTGTGCTGGAAGGCTTTGAATCCCCATTGTTCATGACGAGCTCAGCTTGTCATAAGCACAGCTCCAGTGTGCCTCATGACGAGCTGAACTCGTCATGAGCACCGAAGGGGTTAAAGCACCTGGGCTGAACGTTGTGGGCGGATCTGCCTTGCCCCGATGCCTCCTGGGCTTGTGGTACTCCTCTTTGCTGCTCCTCACAGTAACCCCTATGGCGAGCGTTTCCCGCGAAGCGGGAAATGGGAGAAGTAAAGCTGCTGCTCTAGAGGGGTCTGTGAGGCTCTTTACCTGCCTTCACCCGGTTGCTCCTTCCTTGTGACACAGAGTCCTTCCACAATGAATAATATGTCTTCTGTTATTATTTAATCTAATTCACACTAAATATAACTCAAGTCTACTCTGCTTTTTTTTACCTAGTTTAATTCAAATTCTTGGGAATCACTGGAACAAGTGTCCTGGTAAGTTTCAAGAGGATCTAAGTAGTGGAAGTGCTGAAAACAGCAATTTTTTGTCAAGGCGCGATTTGCCATGTTTTGGGGATAGCAGTATTGCATGTTTTTGGGGGGCTGTTTGGGGGTGTTCTAGATTTTTGGGGGTGGGTTGAGGGGTCTGGGAGCACTGCTGGGAAGGTCTATTTTTGATTGCAAGTGGTTTGAAGAAAATCCATGGTGGAAAAGGGGGGTTTGGGCCTAGTTGCAGAGAGCGTTTTGGCATGATTGAAAATTAGGCCTAGTAGTATTGCATGTTTTTGGGGGCTGCTTGGGGGAGTTCTAGATCTTTGGGGGTGGGTTGAGGAGTCTGGGAGCACTGCTGGGAAGCTCTAATTTTCATTGAAAGTGGTTTAAAGAAAATCCCTGGTGGAAAAGGTTTTTCTTTTAGCAGTATTTTATGTTTTTGGGGGGCTGTTTAGGGGTGTTCTAGATTTTTGGGGTGGGTTGTGGGGTCTGGGAGCACTGCTGGGAAGGTCTAATTTGGATTGCAAGTAGTTTGAAGAAAATCCAAAGTGGAAAAGGGGGGGTTGGGCCTAGTTGCAGAGTGCGTTTTGGCATGATTGAAACTTAGGGGTTCTACATCTTTGGGGGTGGGTTGAGGGGGCTGGGAGCACTGCTGGGAAGGTCTAATTGTAATTGCAACTGGTTTGAAGAAAATCCATGGTGGAAAAGGGGGGTTTGAGCCTAGTTGCAGAGAGCGTTTTGACACGATTGAAAGTTAGGCCTAGTAGTATTGCATATTTTCGGGGGGCTGCTTGGGGGTGTTCTAGATCTTTGGGGTGGGTTGAGGGGTCTGGGAGCACTGCTGGGAAGGTCTAATTTTGATTGCAAGTGGTTTGAAGAAAATCCCTGGTGGAAATGTTTTTTTTAGCAGTATTGCATGTTTTTGGGGGGCCGTTTGGGGGTGTTCTAGATTTTTGGGGGTGGGTTGAGGGGTCTGAGAGCCCTGCTGGGAAGGTCTAATTTTTGATTGCAAGTGGTTTGAAGAAAATCCATGGTGGAAAAGGGGGTTTGGGCCTAGTTGCAGAGAGCGTTTTCACACAATTGAAACTT
Source organism: Lissotriton vulgaris (assembly GCF_964263255.1). NCBI lineage: Eukaryota > Metazoa > Chordata > Amphibia > Caudata > Salamandridae > Lissotriton > Lissotriton vulgaris. Next base: position 805,732 of record NW_028243022.1, read on the forward strand.
AGGCTTAGCAGCATTGCATGTGTTTGGGGGGCTGCTTGGGGGGGTTCTAGATCTTTGGGGGTGGGTTGGGGGGTCTGGGAGCACAGCTGGGAAGATCTAATTTAGAATGCAAGTGGTTGAAGAAAATCCATGGTGGAAAAGGGGGGTTTAGGCCTAGTTGCAGAGAGCATTTTGGCACGATTGAAACTTCGGCCTAGTAGTATTGCATATTTTTGGGGGGCTGCTTGGGGGTGTTCTAGATCTTTGGGGTGGGTTGAGGGGTCTGGGAGCACTGCTGGGAAGGTCTAATTTTCATTGAAAGTCGTTTGAAGTAAATCCCTGGTGGAAAAGGTTTTTCTTTCAGCAGTATTGCATGTTTTTGGGGGGCTGTTTGGGGGTGTTCTAGATTTTTGGGGGTGGGTTGTGGGGTCTGGGAGCACTGCTGGGAAGGTATAATTTTGATTGCAAGTAGTTTGAAGAAAATCCATGGTGGAAAAGGGGGGTTTGGGCCTAGTTGCAGAGAGCGTTTTGGCACTATTGAAACTTAGGCCTAGCAGTATTGCATGTTTTTGGGGGGCTGCTTGGGGGGTTCTACATCTTTGGGGGTGGGTTGAGGGGGCTGGGAGCACTGCTGGGAAGGTCTAATTTTGATTGCAACTGGTTTGAAGAAAATACATATTGGAAAAGGGGGGTTTGAGCCTAGTTGCAGAGAGCGTTTTGACACGATTAAAACTTAGGCCTAATAGTATTGCATATTTTTGGGGGGCTGCTTGGGGGTGTTCTAGATCTTTGGGGTGGGTTGAGGGGTCTTGGAGCACTGCTGGGAAGGTCTAATTTTGATTGCAAGTGGTTTGAAGAAAATCCCTGATGGAAATGTTTTTTTTTTAGCAGTATTGCATGTTTTTGGGGGCTGTTTGGGGGTGTTCTAGATTTTTGGGGTGGGTTGAGGGGTCTGAGAGCACTGCTGGGAAGGTCTAATTTTGATTGCAAGTGGTTTGAAGAAAATCCATGGTGGAAAAGGAGGGTTTGGGCCTAGTTTCAGAGAGCGTTTTGGCACAATTGAAACTTAGGCTTAGCAGTATTGCATGTGTTTGGGTGGCTGCTTGGGGGGGTTCTAGATCTTTAGGGGTGGGTTGGGGGGTCTGGGAGCACTGCTGGGAAGGTCTAATTTAGAATGCAAGTGGTTTGAAGAAAATCCATGGTGGAAAAGGGGGGTTTAGGCCTAGTTGCAGAGAGCGTTTTGGCACGATTGAAACTTAGGCCTAGTAGTATTGCATATTTTTGGGGGGGCTGCTTGGGGGTGTTCTAGATCTTTGGGGTGGGTTTAGGGGTCTGGGAGCACTGCTGGGAAGGTCTAATTTTGATTGCAAGTGGTTTGAAAAAATCCCTGGTGGAAATGTTTGTTTTTTTAGCAGTATTGCATGTTTTTGGGGGGCCGTTTGGGGGTGTTCTAGATTTTTGGGGATGGGTTGAGGGATCTGAGAGCACTGCTGGGGAGGTCTAATTTTGATTGCAAGTGGTTTGAAGAAAATCCATGGTGGAAAAGGGGGGTTTGGGCCTAGTTGCAGAGAGCGTTTTGGCACAATTGAAACTTAGGCTTAGCAGTATTGCATGTGTTTGGGGGGCTGCTTGGGGGGGTTCTAGATCTTTGGGGGTGAGTTGGGGGGTCTGGGAGCACTGCTGGGAAGGTCTAATTTAGAATGCAAGTGGTTTAAGAAAATCCATGGTGGAAAAGGGGGGTGGGTTTGGGCCTAGTTGCAGAGAGCGTTTTGGCACAATTGAAACTTAGGCCTAGTAGTATTGCATGTATTTGGGGGGCTGCTTGGGGGTGTTAAAGATCTTTGGGGGTGGGTTGAGGGGCTGGGAGCACTGCTAGGAAGGTCTAATTTTGATTGCAAGTGGTTTGAAAAAAATCCCTGGTGGAAAAGTTTTTTTTATTGCAGTATTGCATGTTTTTGGGGGGACTGCTTGGGGCTGTCCTAGATTTTTGGGGGTGGGTTGAGGGGTCTGGCCGCACTACTGGGAAGGTCTAATGTTGATTGCAAGTGGTTTGAAGAAAATCCATGTTGGAAAAGGAGGGTTTGGGCCTGGATGCAGAGAGCGTTTTGGCACGATTTTGAGTTAGGGCTCATGCAAGGTAGCAGTATAGCATGTTTTTGGAAGGGTACTGTGGGGTGTTCTCGATATTTGGAAGTGGGTTGAGGGGTCTAGGAGCACTGCTGGGAAGTTCTAATTTTGATTGCAAGTGGTTTGAAGAAAATACATAGTGGAAAAGGGGGGTTTTGGGCCTATTTTCAGGGTGCGTTTTGGCACGATTTTAAGTTAGGGCTCATGCCAGGTAGCAGTATTGCATGTTTTTGGGAGGGTACTGTGGGGTGTTCTCGATTTTTGCGAGTTGGTTTAGGGGTCTGGGAGCATTGCTGGGAAGGTCTAATTTTGTTCTAAAATAGCAGTTTGCACCTAGCTTGAGGGGAAAGAACTGCAAAATTTGCCCATACTTACTAATTACGATCCTTGAAAAGGAGACTCAGAGTACGCACTTCCGAAATTATGCTTGTATGTTATACTGTCGACTCTGAAACTGAAAGTGTTATTTTTGCACTACACAGCGTACCGTATATTTTTTTTTTCTGTGGTGTTTTAATATCACTTCCTGTTTTTCCATCAACAATTACAGGCCGGCTTATACCCTGTGCAATGAGAAAAACGATTAACTCAGGCTTACCATTAGCGATCCGTAATTCCGCATCCGCCAGGCAGGCAGTGGACAAGGTGTCTTCTGGTCACCAACATTGATGGACGGAGCGTTGGATGGAATGGAGGAGTACCGCAAATAAGAGGAATGGCTGGATGCATGCAACTTCCCAAATTCAACAGGACAACTACAACATACAGTTACAGTATCCATCTTCATTTCTACTTATCTTTTAAGTAATGTTATTGCTGTGAACTTCTATGAGTGTGACTCTGTGCATTTTTTTGCTCTCTGCTTCAATTCATCCCTCCAGCCATTGTATACGTTTTTCTTTGCTATTTTTTAAACTAATTTAATGTACTAAGTGGTTCTTCTCTCTGAGGGCAAATAGGCAAGTGAAATAGCGTAATTACTGCAACCCTGTACTGTCATATTGTTTCTTCATAGTTAGTACGTTGTAGAAAGTACTACTTATTTTTCAGTAACCTATCCATTTAGCAAACAACTTCATGCATGCAGTAGTGCATGCACTTCCTTTATGTCACTTAAAAGATTTATGGATAGCTTTGTATCCAAAGATTTGTTTATGTTCATTTGTTGTTTGACCATGCTGTGTTTTTTTTCCTCTCTCCACAAAACATTCCCCACAAACCCCATTCCCATCCAGTTTTCAAACGCTTACCCTCTTCCCCCGGGCTGTGTGGTTTTCATTGAGGTGTGACTAAATAACAACAATAATTCCACACACTTGCTGAGGAGGATAAGGTGCAAGCAACCTCCTCAAATTTTAAGGCAGCTAGATGAATACTAGGATATTGTAATTCTGGTTGAAAAAACAACAATGAGTATTTTAAAATAAATTCAGAATTTCTGCTGCTGTGTCACTGTTCTTGTTGAAGCCATAATCATCCATGCAAATTTTTTTTCCCATACTTATCTTCAGCATTGCTTAGGCTACAAATTTACTGTTCCTTCTAATACTCCTCTCAGGGCACTCAGTGTCTAATTTTTTTACTTTTTTTTCATATGCTGCTACTGCTAGTGTGGTACCACTCCTACTAACACCACAACAACGGAGTTTCGGTCCTGGATGGATTTTATGGGCAACCGTAATCGCCATAAACACGAATCACAGGTAAGATAAGCATTTTGGGGAGGTAGAATAATGGGCTAGGACTCGGAGGAGAGACTGACAGTAGTACTAGTAAAGTACTAGTAGGCCAATTGAATTCACTAACTCTGTTAGTGGCACTTTTGAACATTTTTGGACGTTTTATATAATTCATGCTGGTAAGTTTGAGGAAACCAAATGTGCAGTAACCCACGCCCACCACCCCACAAAATAATATGAATGCGTACACTATGTTGAAGTATGTAAAATAAAAAAACTATATATTACCCTAACAAAAAAAACTAGTCCCAAAGACCCAAACCACCCCCCTCCCTAACCCAAACAATTGTCCATTTCAAATATCCTGAGAAAAGTCCCAAAGAATCCCCAACTCCCGATTCCCATCCCCCCAACAGTCTTTAAAAAAGGGGCAAGGGACACAGTCACTTCCTGCGGTGTGTAGACAGGCAGTCCCGCCGCTCTTTGTGGAGGTCCCGGATCTGTTGCTCCTGCTTCTCCACCTTGTACCCCAGGTAGTCCACTCTGAGGCGTAGGAGGTGCAGGCATGCCATCCAGGCTCTGGGGGGGGCAGCTGCTGGTGTTGTTGCAGCTGAGCGGCGGCAGCGGGAGGCTGTCCGACCACGGCGCCGTGCTGGAGGCTGCTGGCTGGTGGACCTGGGGGCACTGGAGGAGGAAGCAGCTGTTGCTGCCTCCTCCTCCTGTTCCTGAGCCCACAGCCAGCGATATTCCACACAAATGGCCTACAGCTTCCGGGCCCTGACCCTGACAGCCATCTCCTGTCAGTGAGCTTTTTTGAAGCATCTATATGAAGAAAGAAATAAAAGTACTGTAACCAATACTCTTTAACAATAACACAAAATAATTCAACAGAAAGTTGTCTCACAGTAACCCTAGCAATTTACAAGCACAGTATAACATTTTGGCATGTATCTTTCTGCTGTCTTTGCAGGCCTGTAACATTAGTGGGAGTTTCAGGAATTCTACTAGCAGGCAGCACTATGGACTCAATACATAGTCAGAGAGTCAGAGAGTACACCAATATTCTTCTTCTTTTCTCTAGCTATGCGAAAGAAGTTACTTGTACGTGAACTTGAGGTAGCCGGCATAATGCCAGCTCACTCAGCTTGTACCCAAGAAAAACAGACACAAGCCATGATGACGCAGACTCGCATTACTTTAAGCAGTACATGCAGGTGGGGATAGGGAAGCTCTTACTTTTCTATAGGGGTGGCACTGGCCATACTCCTTTACATCAAGGGCTACTGCTCAATGTAATTTATATTTCGCACTGCCCCCCCTAGGCCTTCAGTACTAGAAAAGGAAAATGAAGATTATTCATTTCTGATCATGTATCCAGCCGATCACATGATCTCTTTCCTTATATGATGGATGACTTTAGGTGCTTTGTTGGGATAGATTGAGTGAACAGCAGCGATAGTCCACCCATGATTGGCACAGCAAAAAGAAAATTATGAACATAGGGAATGAGTGTGGTAATCATAAATGCCGGAGGAAGGGACTTGACTTGATATAATTGTCAACTATACAATACATACACAATATATGCTGTGCTTGCAAAGTAAACTACTGTACTATTACTTTAGGCAAGGGAGAGTTTCTGAACAATCACAACTTCTAGTATTTGGATTTCCTCTGCTTTGCTACTCTGGCACCGACATGCTGTTGAAACAAAGTAGCACTCTTCATGCACTGAGCGTCTGCTCTACACATACACCTCTGCTATCTATGAGGAAGAAGATATCATCCAGGCTTCCAAAGTAAAAGTCTAACATTTTTCTTAATGTCTCAACTGTACCAACTCTACTTTTTCTCAACCACCAAATAACACCCTTTTCATTTTATTTGGTAAACTACCGTCTTGACTTGCATTTGAGTTTCACCCAAATGATATATCACAATGCACACCACACATGCATTTTCTGATTCACCCACACAGGCAGTCATCTTTTCTTTCTCTTCCAACCATCCTTGCTTCAAGCAGCCATGCATCTGATTCCTTCCTATCAGCCACCTCTGCCTGCATTCAGAAACACGTATCATTCTTTACAGTCATAAATGTTACGACTCGCTCGTCCTTCCATTCACCATAAGTTCTTTCCTTTTTCGTTCATCACATCCCTCAAGTTCATCTGATATGACTTTGCTTACCGATAAAAGTTTCCCAGCTGAGTTGAAGTCAAATAGAGGGGGCCATTGCTTACGAACTACCCCCGCTAATGCTATTGCTAAGTCAAGGGTGACAGTCTTCTCCGTGATTGGCAAAAATGTAGTTCTAAATTAGTAACTGTTCTTAACAGTACAGTGTATTTGTAGTAGTGTACTGTCTACTGTACAGTACATCATACACTCCTTTGCGAGACTACTCTAAAATGTCAATAAGTAAGGAGTATAATAACTTACTACCGTCCGCCGCTGCTGAGCCATCCCCCTCAGCTCCTCCTGGTGGCACTTGTGGCGGCGCCACATCCGTCCCTGGAGTGGACCCCTCCGCGCTGCTGGCCCCGGCACTGGGAGTGGGAAGTGCCGCATCCGATGTTGTGACGCCTAGAAAAAACATCTCACATTTTTAGATGTCATACACCACCCCCTATTTCGTCTCGTAATAGAAGAGGAAATGTTAATACATAATATATACAATTTTTAATTATTGGGACTGAAGAAAAGTCACGGTTTTGGGGAGGGTGTTAACCTATATGCTTAGCCATAACATGCAACACTTTTTGACACAACTGATGAATGCTTGCTTTTTAACGTGCAATATTTTTCTAATTACAGACAGAACCAACAACTCCTCATCACCACCAGGAGTACTTGAAGTTCCAACAAAGTGAGGGCTCCCGAGTCCCGCACAGTTACTTCTGACTGAGGTATGTGGAAAGTAGAACTGCACCTATCATCAACAATGTCCTATTTCTCTTGTCAATACTTCTGTATGTGCAGAATAGTTCCTGAAACACTAGCGGTATGGTACGTGCTACTATCAAATCAAAAAGCCAACTACTAGCTTATTCTTGGTTGACATTGACATTTTGTTGTTGGAAATTGTCAAAGCACTAACATTAAGAAGACTGGAATACACAGCAAGGGCAACCCAGAGGACTGAACTCGGTGCCTCTAGAGCTATTGCTGGATCAGAGTTTTGTTTAACATCGTTAGCTGACTGGGCAAGCTTAGCTACCTACACAGACCAACTCATAATAATAGTAAATAGTAGTAGCACAGAGAGTGATGGTAGAGAGGTAGGATAAGAATGTAGAAACAGTCTACAAGAAGATCAAAGACTATTTTGTAAAAAATAGAATTAGGAAACAGTTTGGAATGAATAGGAGCTGTAAAAGGTAGGGAAGTATAATTATATTAACAACAGAGCAACTTACTGGGGCCAACAGAAGAGCCTGCAGAGGACAGTTCCTGCCCACTTTCTTCTGCCGGAGTCTGGGGTGTAGTCTTCTTGCCCCTGGGAGGTGCTGAATGTGAACATGAAATAAACACAAACATCGATGATTGTTTTTTTTAAATATTTGATTTCTTTGACCACAATCTAAAATTATCTCGGGGAAACAAATTACTACCAACAATTGCACTACATGTATTTACCTATCTGATCTGGTTAACTAGGAGGATACTAGTACAGTATGGCTGGATTCGCAGACCATCTACTTGGAAAGTTATGTAAATCACTAACTAAACCAACAACAAAAAGGTTCTACTACGACTGCCAGCACTCAGCAGCACGCAACGTGACAGACACAGTCCGTCATCATGATTGCAGACCACTAAAAAATGTCCTACTACTAATAACAAGTCATAATATACTCAACCTATCAATCCACCACTATCTCTTCTTCTTAGTGGCAGCAGGAGTACAAAGGAAGGACTAGACTTAAGTCTCTAGTCTCTCTAGCATTACGCAGTTCTGTAAAATTCTACACTCATACATATTCAGGCCAAATGAGCACAAAGTTGCAAACAAGTAAGCATAGTAGCAACGCCACTGAGGAGGCGAGCACCTGCAATCACAGAAGCTATTTAAACATTATTTTGCCTGCAATGTAATCGAATCAGGAGCATTCTTGCTCTTCGGGAAAAACATATATTAGCAATATAACACTGAACAGAAGAAAACAAAGTAGTTATTAAATAGCTACTCACCAAGGCCAGGGATCTCCATGCCTAGCAGGTGGACCAGGTCCTGCTCCCAGTCAAGGACGTCTGCCCACCGGTGCGTCACTTGGTGATCAGTGCGCCGGACACCCGACTCCCTACGCATGGCCCGGCACAGCTTATCCCACAGCTGGCGATGCTCCTGGAGGCCATACCCTTGACCGGGCCTGCCCCCTGCTGCCACGGTCTTTGGGAGGTGGCACTGAACATAAAATATAAGTGCGGCCACCTCCACCGTGCTGAAAACCTCCCTGGCCACCACATCCTCCCCTCTCAATCGCCCGCAAGGGAGCCGGGTACTGGGTGCGGGACCCTTCCCCTTTCTATTCCCGGCTCCCTTTGCCATGGTCCTGGACAGCTGAAAAAAAAAATAGGAAAGAATATGGAAAAAGTAAAGAAAAGAAAAGAGTTTAAAAAAGTAGCTTTAAAGTAACCAAAAGTAGGAAAAAAACACAAAATATAGAAAAAGAGAGGGATAGATAATGAGTAAAAAAGATCCCAAAAAAGTTCAAAGAAACAAAGGATTGCAAAGATTAAGGTAATATTCAAATAGCATGCCAACCATAGCAATGACTGAAAAACAAGATGGCGGCGCCCATTGAGGACTACGTGGGTAAGTTTGCTGCGCGATATTTCCCCTGCGAGCACGCAAAAACGCACGCGAACACGTAATCACGCCCAGCGCACAACGTGAGCATGCAACTAGCGCCCGGAAATGGAAATACGCAACGCGACCAAGATGGCCGTGCCCATGTACGACCGCATGGGTAACGTAGCGGTCGATACGATGCAAGCGTCCCACGAACACGCAAAAAGCCTTGCGAACATGCAAAAACAAATCTGCAAATTCGCAAAAATTCGCGGATTTTGCGGATCGCGAATTTGCGCATTTTGCCCATACTTAGATAACACTCAGGGGGCACGAGCTTATCACCTCTAACTACTTTGCCACCCTCAACTGATATCTCACTGCAGACCTTCCAAAACATTTGTTGTTCCTAGGGAAAGACACTTCTCCTTGGGCAAACCTTTCTTGATCAAAGAGACAACCTCTTTGAGCACAACACCTTTGTCCACCTCAATCACCCAATCCTCCTCAGCGAAAAACAGGCTGTTCTGACTAATGCAGGCCACAAAACACTCCTCTACTTCTGTCTCCCAGTCTTGTACCTCCATGTCAGTAATGGGACGCCTAGACAAACAATCTGTTCTACAATTTTTTCCACCCGGAATGTACTCTACACTAAAAGTGTATTCCAATAGCTTGGCAGATAACCTGACAATTGAGCAGTGGTGCATTTTATTTTCTTGCTAGACAAGATGTCAACTAAAGGACAATGGTCAGTCCTAAGCACAAAAGATCTACCCCACAAATACAGCTTACATTTCTCAACACTCCAGACACAAGACAGAAGCTCTTTCTCTATAACGGAGTACTTCCATTCCACAGAACGAAGGGTTCTGGAGGCAAAGCCTACAGTATGTTCTTTGCCTTCTTCATACTGTGATAGTACAACTCCCAAACCATACTCACAGGCATTAACAGTGACAACAGTCTGTCTTCCCTCTACAAATGCTTGCAAAGCAGGAGCTTTAACAATATGATCCTTCATGGTTTGAAAACCTTTCTGACAGACACTCTTCTAAAAAAATGAATAGGTTGCTCCTTTTTTTAACAGAGCCCTGAAACATTCAGTATTTTTTTCGAAATCTTTCATGAACTTGACATAAAGCTCACACAATCCAAGAAAAGACACAAGTTGTTCTTTGTGTTGTGGTGCAGGTGCCTCCACAATGCTTCTGGCCAAGCCTGGTATTGGTTTTATGTCATGTTCCGAGATAATGTGGCCCAAATATTCCATTTCTTTCAACTTAAAAAGTACATTTGCTTTTCTGAAGGGTAACTCCTCTATTTTATAAAGTACTAAAAACCTGATCAATGGCTAGATCATGATCAGCCTCAGTCTTAGAGAAAATAAGGATATCATCTTGAAACACAACAACATGGGGATTGTCATGGAACATTTCGGTCATGAGCCTCTGAAAGACAGCGGCCAGTGAGGCCAGACCAAAAGGTAGGCGGCAAAATTGGAAAACACCATCCAAAGTGATAAAGGCTGTGAGGTGTAGAGATTAAGGATTCAATTCAACCTGATGATAAGCAGCCTTGAGATCCAGTTTTGTGTACCACAAAGAGGATCCAACTTTAGCAATTAAATCCTCAATTCGTGGAAGAGGAAAACTGTCGACTCAGATAGCTTCCTTTAGACTCCTTAAGTCGACACAAATCCTCAAGTCACCAGACCTCTTCTTTGCTAGAACGATGGGCGAAAGCCAAAGGGTAGCTTCGACTTTTTCAATTATGCCTTGATCACATAGATTTTTTAAATGTTGGGATAAATCAGCCCTAATTCTGAGGGGAACATTACGCAACTTGTGCTTAACAGGTTTAGCCTTTTCTTTTACTTTGATCAAATGTCGGAAGCCAGTGACTTTGCCTAGGCATTCTTGGAACACCTTCCCAAACTTGAGCTCCCACCTGTTAATTATGTTGGTGGAAGATATGGAACTGATGTCCTTTTTGGATTGATCTGCTCTTGTATAGGCTGTTTATCAATGAAGACAGGTTTGGCTAAGCCTGGTTTAGTGGTTAAACCAAATTCAGCTTGATGCAATAACCCAAGGACATTAATACTCTTTCTTGCTATGTACACTTTGCCCTTGATGGATTTACCCTAAAACACTAATGGTAGCCCAGAAATAGCCTAACAACTCGATTTTGCTACCTCCAAAAGTCACTGTAAGTTCATCAGGCGATAATAAACTCTTCTTCATCCCGAACCTAAGGTATTGCTCATGTGATACAATAGTAATTTGTGCTCCTGTGTCACCAAGAAGTTGAATACGAACACTTTCAATTGTGACATCAACCTTGGGATCAGAAATTGGGAGCCTATTCTGTTTCTCACTGCAGTCTTTCACCACTATAATGTATTCCTAATAGTGACATCATTGTCACCATGACTATCAGGCTGGTTCAAGACACACCTTATGTTTTTTCTTCTAACTCCCATATAGACTTTGGCAAAATGACCCAATTTACAACACTGCCCACTCTGCTGAATGACAGCTGGACAGTACTTAAAAGATGAAACATGTAAAGGTGAACTGCACCTGAAACAACTTATTTTCTGATTAAATGATCTGTTTTGCACAAACAAATGTCAACCTCTAAACACATTCTGTCTTCTGATATCATCACGTTTGACAACAGGAGGTTTGGTATCATCATGTTTGATAACAAGAAGTTTGGTGGAGACAGCACCTGAAATAGTTGTGTTAGACAAAGTTGTTTCTAATTGTTTGGCATCCTTCACTGAACTTTTGCTGCTTTTAGCAATGTCCACTGCTTTGTCTAAGGAGGGATCTTTACAGGTAAGCAACCTTTCTTGATTTTCTTTACAATAACATCTAGCTACAAGTTGATCTCTTACAAGTTGTGAAGTAAAGTTTTCAAATTCACACTTTGAGGCAAGGATTTTCAATGCTGTAATAAAAGTGGCTTTACTCTCAGTAGGTTTCTACATTCTGGTAAATAATTTGTATCTGTATACTATAATGTTCTTTGTCTTAGTAAATTACTTATCCAATTGAGCTATATCATCAGGATCCTCCCCTTCAGGTTGGTCAAGTGGTAAGCCATCAAATACATTCTGACCTTCAACACCTAAATGATAATACATAAGATTTTTTTTCGCTCAGGTCTGAACCTTTGTCCATCAATAGGACCCAAAAAAGACTCTAAAGACTTGATCCACAACTTCCATTCCAGTGGTGGTTCACCCAGTTCTTGCAGAAAAGGCGTGGGAGCGGTAACACTCTGCATGTCAACTGAGTACCTCTGAAATAAAATGTTTAGCAGTATGAAGAAACACAAGAATAAGGTGAAAGTATGGAAGGCAAAAGAGAAGAGAAAACAGACGGAATAAAGAGAAATAAATGAAAAAAGAAAAAGAACTCATCCAATGCTTAAAGGTATAGAGGAAGTCTCTCAATATAAGTGAGGAAGATGAAAATCTGTCTTTGTTTTGCGTTGTTGGAGAAAGCACTGTTTGGGAAGAACCAGATAAAGAAGACAGTACTGGAAGCCCTTCTCTTTTTAATTTTATCATAGATTTTAGAATGGGAAAAGAGGTGTGTGTATCACAGACGTGAGACACAAAGGAAATCCCACAACGATTACACAGACCGTCCACTAGATATCAGGCTTGAGCAAAGCAAAGGCGATAAGATCCATGGAAAACCAGCAAAGCTTTGCCGAGGAAATTAAAAAGAAGCAAGCAGTAGAAGGCGGGACATCCGCTGAAAGAGACCCCAGAGTAGGAACTCCAACAGCAATGTCCTTTCATGAAAACACTGGCTTTGAAGAAAAAATGCAGCTCGGGATGTACTGGAGCGGGCTGCAAATGCTCGTAAGGCAGAGGAATGCGAGCGAGATACACGTTTGAGGGGTGGAGGCTCGAGAGTGTGCGCGATTCGTGTGGAACATGCTGAAGTCTTGTGCGAGTGCGTGAGCTGGTGGCTGGTAAGAGTAACGTTTTGATTCCCTTTTTTAAAAGCACACAAAAGGCACAAAAAGTGTAGCCAGTGCAAACAGTGCCGAATGAAGGCGCAGACAAGTCCCAAACTGTAGGTGGCCAAACAAGCAGTAACAAGCAAAGCGCGCAACTCGAAAGCCAAAAGATTTAAAAAAAATGTAAAAAGAGGACACATCTCTCTGTACCTATTCACGGGCGTAAGTGCCTTTGGCAAGAAGTAAAAGGACAAAATACTCACAGTTTGCCTTGTGAAGTCGAAGGTACCTTGAGGAAGCAAACTCAGCAGTCCGTTCCCGAGAGGGAATAGTAGCGCCTGTAGAGCAGTGGAAAACAAATTGAGTAGTCCGTTCCCAAGAGGGAATTGTAGAGCCCATAGATCAGTACAAGTGGCATCCCATCTTCTGTCACCACTGAAAAGGTGACGGATAGACAAAGTGATGTGTTCTCACAAGAAGTATTTATTGTAGGGGTACAGAGAGCTGTCCCAGCTGGCAATACCAAGGCACAAGCAGTAACTGCCACTGAGAGAACACTCGAGGCATGACGCGTGTGTTAACACTCCACTCCAGGTGATATCATTCAGTTTTCCTAGCATCACCACAGAGACTGAAGCAGACGGCGAGGGAACACCAACCTTGCTGCTGTCCCAGAAGAAGAGCTGCGACCCGTAAGGAAAAGAGTCAAGAGACTCCAGTGAGGACACTACGTGTAGCTGAGGAAAACTACAGGTAAGTGCGTGGAAAGTACAGGAATGCAGCAGGGCTTGTCGGTAAAACAGAGATGGAACGCAAAGCACGTTCCAGTCACAGAACACCCCTTTTATTGGGCCAAAGCACCGCCCCTGTCCACCAAAGTCCGTCGGCGCACGGGGTAGCCACAACAGTTACATTTGTCATAGGTCAGCTTCAATAAATAACAAACGTGTTTTTAGGGGCTCGACATCAATGCCTCTTGATTTTTGGCTACTAAATTTTGAATGAAACTTGATTATGGGGATAAGGATCATCAGATTATGTCCTACACTGCATGAAATAGATCCTACACCATTATAAAGAATGGTTTATCACAGTTGAGCAACAGCGATTTAGAATTTTTACCAAGATAAGATCATTTTTTTAAGCTGTTTTACTTTTACTTTGGTGATACTATGATGTTCAGATTAAACATAACACAGGATCGCAAGTTTATGTCAGGCCACAAGAGCTGTAATTTGTTTTTACTAATCATTTAGAACAAGAATCAATTTCATATTAATTGGTTTCCATCCTTGGTCTCATTAAGTAAGCATTAAATTAATATAAATGAACAATGAGATTACAGATTTCTATTGGAGATTAATTTTAATGTTAGGCCTCTAAAGCCGGGAAAGAATGCACCTTACATTGTTATTGAATCTCATTGTTGATCCTAATTGTTTTATATTCTATAACTGTCCCATGTTATTTAGATACTTTGGTGCGTAACACCTTGGTGAGAATAGTGTGTTTTTTCACTATTTGTTATTTATTTAAGTTGACCTATGACGAATGGAACCATGTGATTGAGACCAGGTATGGTCGAGATGCGTCATGGCTCCGAGCACAGCAATAAATGAATTGATCAGAATTGCCATAACCTTGGAGTGGCCTGTCTCTTTCGTACTATTAACTGTGACAAGAAAGTTGTGTGTGTGTGTATATATATATTACCTACTGGCGGTCGCCAGTAGGTAGTTATAGTTAGGATAATTTTCAATGTTAAATCTCAACATTCTATTTTGAATAACTTTGGCGCCGGTTGACGAATCTGCCTGAAATTTTCAGGAAAATGGTCTCATGGCGGTCCGGTCCTTCCCTGAAAGTTTGGGGGGGATTCGTCAAGCGGGGGCCGAGATAAAAGGGGGGTCCCAAAACGCGTTTTCCCCATGTTAATTTCCATAGGGCGGTCGATTTCACTTTTAGCCCGAACGGCTGAATGGATTTCCACCAAACTTGGCAAAATTGTAGGGACTGGTAGCCCGATGTGCCTTTGCTATGTCTCAAGATATGTGCTCCAGTGGATTTTGAGTAATTTAGGTTCAAAAAAATATATATATCTATAGCCGCGCTCCCGTGCGCGCACGGGAGTGCGCTCCAGGCGCGACACGCGACTTGCGCGCAGGAAGCTGATTGGATCTCAGTTGTCTGTAAACATTCTAAACAGTGCGGAGCGGCCGCCATCTTGTGTCTCGGTAAAATCGAGACACAAGGGGTTTGAAAAAAAAAGGGGCAAATGACCATAAGGGGGAAGAGTAGACCCCCTCTGACCCCCTAGGTTTGATGTAGGGACTAAAATAGGGTCCTGCAGGGCATTACAAAATTTTTTTCGTTTTGCGCGGGGATATGCGCTCTCCCGTGCGCGCACGGGAGTGCGCTCCAGGCGCGACACGCGAATTGCGCGCAGGAAGCTGATTGGATCATAAGGGGGAAGAGTAGACCCCCTGTGACCCCCTAAATCCAGGACTATATTTATGAAGGCCTTGCGCTGTTAGTTTTGCGCTTCCTGTGCGTCAATTTTTGTGACGCACCAGCGGTGTAAAAAAATGCGCATTGTTATGCAATATTTAAAAAGTGACGCATCTATCTAGATGCGTCACTTTTTAAATATAGTGCAACGAGGTACATTTTATTACACTGCTGGTGTTATGCGTCACTTTTCTGTGCGCACTCCTTATGACGTTCCAGATGTGTCATATTTAATGTATGACGAATCATGTTGCAGATACAATATGGCGCAGAGTTTTAAAAAGTGACCCATGTACCTAGATGCGTCACTTTTTAAAAATAGCGTCAGGTATAATGTATGCAGAGGGGGTGTTCTCCCGCAAAAAGCTTTGTAATAGCGACGCAGTGAAATCTTTGAGATTTCACTGCGTCAGTTTTAGGATGCTGTTGCGTCAAAATCTTGTGCCTGCTTTACAGCAGGTGTTAGACTGAGGCAAGACCTTTCATATGCTGCTTTCCCCATTTGAAAGGACACATTACTGGAGTTGCGTCACTTTTGTGACGCACTCCAGCAATGCGTTACTTGGAATGTCATAAGGAGTGCGCACAGAAAAGTGACGCATTGCACCAGTAGTGTAAAAAAATGTGTTGCGTTGCGTTATATTTAAAAAGTGAGGTATCTAGGTAGATGGGTCACTTTTTAAAATCAAGCGCCACATTATATCTGCGTGAGGTATAATGCATGCAGAGGGGGTGTTCCCCCACAAAAAGCTTTGTAATAGCGACGCAGTGAAATGTTTGAGATTTCACTGCGTCACTTTTAGGATGCTGTTGCATCCTTTAAATATAGTGCAACGAGGCACATTTTATTACACTGCTGGTGTGATGCGTCACTTTTCTGTACACAGTCCTTATGACATTCCAGATGTGTCATATTTAATGTATGACGAATCATGTTGCAAGGAGTTACAGATACGTCAGTATTTCTGACATATGTGTAAACATAAAAGTGATGCGAGGCCGGCGCAAAATTTTGACGCAATAGCATCCTAAAAGTGACGCAGGGAAATCTCATAGATTTCAGTACGTTGTTATTACCAAGCTTTTTGCGACGGATTGCCCCCTCTGCATACATTATACCTGATGCAGATACAATATGGCGCAGAGTTTTAAAAAGTGACCCATGTACCTAGATGCGTCACTTTTTAAAAAATAGTGTCAGGTATAATGCATGCAGAGGGGGTGTTCCTTGCAAAAAGCTTGGTAATAATGACGCAGTGCGTCACTTTTAGGATGCAGTTGCGCCAAAATCTTGCGCCTGCTTCACAGCAAACCTTTCACATGGTGCTTTTTCCATGTGAAAGGACACATTACTGGAGTTGCGTCACTTTTGTGACGCACTCCTGCAATGCGTTACTTTTGTGTTTAGAGATATGTCAGAAATACTGACATATCTGTAACTCCTTGCGAATTGATTAGTCATATATTAAATATGACATATGTGGAATGTCATAAGGAGTGCGTCCAGATAAGTGACGCATCGCTATTTTCACGTAGCGATGCGTCACTTTTCAGAAATGAGGCCTCCAGTTTATTCACTGTGTCATAAATTTCTTTTCTAACACTCACCTTCTTTCAGTCCTCCTACTTCACTTCCTTTCACCTCTCATACCTTTCTGTTCTTTCTTACTCATTCTCCTTTCAATTATCAATGCACTATATTTCACTTACTCTTCATTTTTTAAGATTATAGCTCTTTGATGAGAATTGGAGGTAGTTCTGAAAAGAACTTTTGGTTTTCTTCTTTTAACTGAAGAGGAACAAAAACAGGGAATAGAAACTGCTCAACAGGAGCAAAAAGAAAAGAAAAAAATTAGGGGTGGGAAGGGCAGTGATGGTTCTCTAATGCCCGAACCATGAGCAGGACACTTTGCTCCCCATAGGTGAGGAGTTGATTGCAGTATCTGCATCTGACGACCCCATGGTTGAATGCAGGTTGGATGTTTGCTACCTGCCCCTGAGATTGTTCTCTTCCAGAAGAAGTTGCTCCTCCTGTTGATGTAGAGGCCCCACCTCTGGGAACCTCCTGTGCCAGAGCCCTGACACTTTCTCGGGCAAAATTCTGGGGGTGCCTGGTCTCCACATGGCGAATCATAGTGAAGTTGCCAAAAGAGTATTTTTTTGGGGGGTTACCCCGTGACAGGACCTTTTTGCAGATCCTGCACTCTACTTTTGGTGCATTCACCTTCTTCTGGTCTGCTGGGAATTTAAAGAATTTCCAAATGAAATGTCCCTTCACCTTTGGGGTAGGTGGCTCTTCATCAATGAAGTCATCTTCACTGCTGGATGATCTGGCAGCCATGATGAATCCAGGAATATGGAGCAGCAAAAAAGGCAGGTCTTTCAGTCACAAAAGTGAAAGAAGAAGTGAAGGAAATGGGTGGGGATTTCATTCATTGTAAAAAAAAACTGTTAGCAACCAATGAAAAGTGTTATTTTAGGGTCACATGACCTGACGCGCTTACGATGCGCGCTCGGGTGCACTTCCGGGTGCGTTTACGCAGCGCGATCGTAGGCGCTTCCGGGGCGCACACGTGGCGCGATCGTAGGCGCTTTTGCGTGCGTTTAGGCGCCGCGCACGTATGCGCTTCCGAGGGCACGTACGTTGCGCGCCGAAGTGACGTCATCAATCTTTAATAGAAATGCATAATCATTTTCCATATTAAAAAAAACAAATTTTATTTGTATGGTACGAAATGTTTTGCATTATTATTAACTTTTCATTCATATTTTTTTTTCACGAACGACAGTTGCGCTCTGGGTGCGCTTTCAGATGAGCGCACGGAGAAGCTTACAGGAGAGCTTAGCTGAAAGCTTCCCCGAGCGCGCACCCAGAGCGCAAAAAAAAAAAATTATAAAAAAAATGAATACTTAAAAAAAACAGCAAATTGTAAAAAAAAAAAAGGTTAGAAACTCGATATACAAAGGAATTAGCATTTAAAAAACCTATGAAATACACTGAAAAAACCATAGGTTTCACACCAGTTATAGTTAGGAATTAGCATTTAAAAAACCTTTGAAATTCACTGAAAAAACCATAGGTTTCACACCAGTTATAGTTAGGAATTAGCATTTAAAAAACCTATTAAATTCACTGAAAAAACCATAGGTTTCACACCAGTTATAGTTAGCTGGAAATTTTACTGATATAAAACCATTGAAATTCCCACGTTATAGTTAGTCGGACTCACTATAACTTGCGCGTGCAATGCACTGCTGATGACGTCACATATTACATCACTCATGACATGGTCAGTGACATCACTCATGACATCACTGATGACACCATCCTTGTGACATAGTGACAGACCTCCTCTCAGTGTAAAGTAACCCTTGAGACACATATTCAAAAATAGAAACTGAAATTTTTAAAAAATGGACATACCTATATCAGTTACAACAAGCAATTCTGTACTTCCACTATCTATATACTCATCCACTCATTCACCAACAGTTCTATATAGTCACTCATACATATACTCACTCATCATATGAAGAGATACACCTATACATTCTGTTACACACCGACATTCATCCAAAAGTTACTCACACACATATTCACACGTGCAAATAAACTATTGAACAACCATTTATTTGAAAATAGAGTTATACACACACTTCCACCTTACTTCTATTGAAAATTACACATATTTATTCTCTTAAACAATCACTTATAGAAACACATACTTATTTAAACAGGAAATCTTACAATCTCTTACTCTCACATATACTCAGTTATATACATCAATATTCATATATACTAGATTAAAACATATGTAGTTACTGATAAAGACACTAGTGAGACAGTCATTCACTCACTAACAAACACATATAGACACTCATCCACCCATACAGTCCTGTACATATGCTGTCTTCAAAACACATACAAACAAAGAGTCAGTCACTCATGCATCTATGTGCTAAGTAATACCTCCACCAAACCATATAGACACTCATACTAATACTAATAAAAATATCAAATAACCCATATACATACGCATGTAGCTACTTATCAACACATGTAGCCACTTATACACAAAGTGAAACACTAATATATGTATTTAAATATTTAAACATAACTCACTAATATTTATTTTTCAGAAAGACACATATTCACTGGATGGTGTCATCAGTGATGTCATGAGTGATGTCACTGACCATGTCATGAGTGATGTAATATGTGACGTCATCAGCAGTGCATTGCACGCGCAAGTTATAGTGAGTCCGACTAACTATAACGTGGGAATTTCAATGGTTTTATATCAGTAAAATTTCCAGCTAACTATAACTGGTGTGAAACCTATGGTTTTTTCAGTGAATATATATATATATATATATTACCTACTGGCGGTCGCCAGTAGGTATTTATAGTTAGGACCTAGTTTCCATAGGAAATCCTCAACATTCTATTTGGAATAACTTTGGCCCTGGTTGAAGAATCTTAGCAAATTTCTCAAAGAAGATGGCTTGGTCCGCTGCGCTCCTTCCCTAAAAGTTTGGGGGGGATTGGTCAAGTGGGGGCTGAGATAAAAGGGGGGTCCCAAAACGTGTTTTCTCCATGTTATTTTCCATAGGACCTTTAGACTCGGCTACAGGTCGAACGGGTGAATGGATTTAAGAAATTTGGCAAAACTGTACAGTCCGGCTCGCAGATTACGCTTTTTTTGGAATGGTGTAAATCCGTTCAGTAGTTGCTGAGGAAATTAAAGTTAAAGTCAATTATATATCTATACGCGCACACGGGTGCGCGCACTCAAGCGGCTGCGCGCGCGAGCGGAATTTTGCTGCGTGACGTCTGTTAACGTTCGATTCGAAGGAAATTAGGAAGTGTTGACCGCCATTTTGTCATTGCGAGTAAATATATTGTTGATTTCAAAGCATTGGAACATGGAAAGGGGAGAAGGTAGAGATTGTTTTGCTGCGTAGGTTTTCTCAGGGTGTGCAGTAAGGCCCTTAAAGGCGAAAATATATATATATTTTTTTAAAGTTGCGTGGTTCGCGCACTCGGTCGCGCACACCTTTATACAAGAGTGTGAAAATGGAGATAAATCGAAAGTTTGAGTGCTTAGATATAAGGTGGCTCTGAAAAGAGCCATTGTGTTAATTGAGTGTTTTCTGCATTTATAAGTAAGTACCGATGCAGAGCCTGATGTTGCAGAGGAAGATTCTGTTTCCCTCATGAACACCGTCTCTCCTATAGACGTCTTGCATGTGGTATCGCAAGTTGTTGTGGTAAATAGAACCCATGCTATAATCTCTGAGGAACGCAGAAACAGATTTATTTACATGTCTCCTTGCTTTCTCAAATTGTGCACAATGTTGATTGGACCAATTCCATTTCTGTCTTTGGCATATATTGGAATATACCAAGGCAGATCGAGGAAAAAGTGTCATCAATTGTCGAAAGGTGTCTTTTAGAAGCATTTCCAGACCTACCCCAGTGATTGTGCCTAGATCGTCCCCACCACAGTGCACAATTATAAGGTCTGGTTCTGGGAGATGCATAAAAGTTTTCACGAATGGAATCAATTGGTGACATTTCAATCCTCTTTTGGAAATCCATGTTATGTGTACATTTGGTAAGCTGAGGTTGCAAATTCGTCTGCTTACTGCATATTTTTCACTCCAGTGAATATAACTGTGTCCTGTTAGCCAGACCTTCATTTTCAAGGGATTTGTAGTCGTCCTCCGATCGGTTCTGGAAGTGGAATGGTAGTTAGAAGTTGAAATTCTAAATAAATAAAAAGGAAGAGGCTGGTTGTGGTTTAAAAAATAAAAATGATTGGTTGATTGTAAGAAGTGGAGATTGAACAGTACGTTGCATGTTAATGTTTATGTTAAACGAAAAGTACTATTGGGTGTGAAAAAAAAGACATGTGACAGAGCTGTGGATTGGCAGGTGTTTCTGGAGGGAAAACAGTGTTGTTACTTTGCTGTAGAACGTTGAGACATGAACTTTTGACCTCTGCCTTCAGCCAGGTGCAGAATGAGGTGTTACCATGGAAACAGCCAGAGATGGCAGTGGGTGATGGGTGACTTTTATGTGACATTGAAAATATTGTGAGGGAGAACCAACTGAAATGTAAATGCTTACGTTACGCGCTCCGCGCCGCAGATTGCTTCCGGGAAGCTGCACTTCGCGCCTCGCGCACCGGAGCACTTCCGGGTGCGCTAACGCGGCGCGTCATATGACGGATTACGCAACAACGCGATACGTCGTTGGGGCTCCACCGGAACTGATCGAATTGGTAGTCTACAGTGTTTCTGGATGTTTCAGACTGAAGCTGGCGTCAGCATGAGAGCACCCCGTGGCTACGTCGTGGCCATTCCGCGAGCAATCATGGCAGTCGCTCCCCACCGGAAGTCTGCAGGAGTCGGGGGCCTCGGTGACTCTTGTAGAATCTTCAAGGCTGAGGGGACGCTTTTGGGAATGGGGCCCATGCCGTAGCAGTCAAGCGTCCGAGTTCCAGGGTTGCCCAGAGCCATCCTTGCAGGCCAGGCCCAAGTCTGTGGAGTCGACCGCCATTTCCTGAGCTCCGTGGCAGCCGCCTGTCGCTGTATCAGAAGAGTGGGTGCAATTCAGCCGGATGGCGGGTGAGACGGTGTAATAGCAAGAGCAGGCGTAATTCAGCTGGCCGAGCGAGGCACTGTGCCGCAGGAGCAGGCGCAACTCAGCTGGCCGAGTGAAGCGCTGGGGTGTAGCTAAGAAACCTCGACCTGGTGAGGTGGGAGAGGCTCGTTCGCGCCGCCTTTCCCTTCCAGTGCACCCCACGCCGTCTCCTGGCGCAGGTATATGTGATGGTCGGACCAGGGCACCGCAGGACGTGTCTTCAGGTCAAACGGATTGTGGGACAAGGTCCAGAATGGAAAAGGCATCAAAAGGCAAGAAGTTCCGCCTTACCCCGGAAGCCGGCCGCCTATGTCGGGGGCGATCTCAGGCCATACCAGGGGAACAAGACTTGGGGAGGGGGCAGGAGCCAAGCGCCCCCTCCGAGTCCGCGTTTCTTGGACCCTGAAGTATGGCACTCAACATCCAGAACTTATGACATTTGTGCAAGGCAGGGACATCGAAGCCTCTCAGGGACCAAGCATATCCAGAGTCCTTCCTACAGGTGGTGGTGGGGATGGCGGCATTAGAAAGGCATCCCCCTACACAACTTGTCGGACATCACCTCAGGATGTACTGGGTGTTCAATTTCAGAATTGAAACTACTAAGAAGCAATTAGAAGTGTTGTTTTCATGTTGCAGCAGGCTGCCATGTAAATAGTTATTTAATAAAACGTTTTATCCTGTTACTTTGCTGGTGTGTTGTATATATTTATAATATTTGCATAGTGTTTGTCGTTATTTTGGGCGGGGTGGGCGGCGGAGCCGAGCTGTCTTGCAGCCATCATGGCGTCGAGCTCGGTTCCTCTCTCTAGTTTCATGTTTTTTCTAACGATTTATATGTTATAGTTTGCTAGCACGATACAGCGGATAGTCCGCATTTTATATATATGTCCTTTTTTTTAGGGGGGTCCTCCGGTGGAGCCGGACGATCTACCTGTAATAAACGGTCCGGGTTGAACCAACTACCAACAAACGGGGCAGAGATAGGCATGACGGGTTACAAAGGGGACAAAAGTGTGCACTATCTATCCTTCACTATCTGCAAAAACTAAACAGAGTATTGCGACTCTGTGCTTATTTGTGAACAGAGAATGACCCAAAGAGAACCAATTTCGAACAATCATAGGCTATTGGCAGTGGGCAGAGAGGCCATGACACAGAAAATGGCTGTTACTTACGTGCATGATGGGGCCTAAAAGGGACTAGATGGCGTTGCCACTGTTTCGCGACTTTCACTTTACTTTTAACAATGGCTGTGGTGAACATAAATGAACGCCGCTTATGTATACCTAATTTTAGTCATTTTCCACAAAAAAGCTTTTGATATTTGCTATTAAAAAACCAAAGAAAATCACTGAAAAAACCATAGGTTATAGACCATATATAGTTAAATATCTGAAGTCCATCTCTGCACTCGATGGAGATACAGGTCGTCGATCAGAAGATGTGCTGGCCACCTCTAATGGTAATAGCGTGGCCAGGGTTCTTGTCGTTGCCTCTGCAAATTGCAGAGGGTGCACTTGTTTGACATGCCGCACCATGGTATGTATGGAAAAGGAATATTTTTTTGCTGGATTTCTTCTTGAGAGAACCAAGTCACATATCGTGCAGGTTACTTTTGGTGCATTCACTTTCTTTTGATCTTCAGGATAAGTGAAAAATTGCCAGATGAAAGATTTATTTTTTCTTATTAAAGGTAGTCGATCATTTTGGTCAGATTCGGAAGATGAATGAGATACGGTAGACATTTCACCAAAGTCTTCCGAAAGATGTAGGACGTTGTTCTCTCTTGAGAGTAGAAAAGATAGTGAGGGAAGTGGGTGGAGTGCTGCGTGTAAATTCCAGAATTGAAACTTTTAAGAACCAATTGAAAGTGTTTTCATGTTGCAGCAGGCTGCCATGTAAATAGTTATTTAATAAAACGTTTTACCCTGTTACTTTGCTGGTGTGTTGTATATCTTTATAATATTTGTCGTTATTTTGGGTGGGGTGGGCGGAGGAGCTGAGCTGTCTTGCAGCCATCATGGCGTTGAGCTCGGTTCCTCTCACTAGTTTCATATTTCTCATGAGGGGTTGTTCCTAATTTTTCTATTTTAGCGAGGTCAAAAAAAGATCCCATCAGTGGCCTACTGATTTTGCTCGATTCCTTTAGTTTTTTCTAACGATTTATATGTTATAGTTTGCTAGCACGATACAGCGGCTAGTCCGCATTTTATATATATGTCCTTTTTATTAGGGGTGTCCTCCGGTGGAGTCGGACGATCTACCTTTAATAAACGGTCCGGGTTGAACCAACTATCATCCTGATTTTGTATATCTTCTGAGCTGGATTTAAGCACACAATTGTTAAAGTATGAAACGTTTTATATTTCTGAAAAAAATACCAAGGTGTGTACATCCGGTAACGCACGAAAGTTTAAAAAGACGCTCGGCTCCATTTACTGAAAAGTTTCATAAGAATAAAAAAAGAAGTCTAGGTACAGTCTCTTTGACGTACTATAAGTTCTTTGAGGGGTGTATGAAGAAATTCAATAAGTTCAAATTGCAAAGTTTTCACGAAATATATAGGCACGTGTGCGCACTCGGTCGCGCACGAAAGCCTGGAAATGCGATATCCATTTTATTGACAACTGTTGCCGAGAGTGCGCACACCGGGTCGCGCACGAAAGTTTAGTAAGGCTATTTTTATTTACAGACAAATTTTAATGTGTTAAAAAAAAGGCAAGGTACAGACTTTCGAATTCTGTATTGCTTTACAAGGAGTCTCTATGCAACTTGAACAGTGAAGAAAACGGCTTGTTTTCGAAAAAAATATTGCCAGAACTTTATTGACAAAAGTATAGGTTGCATACACGACATTTTTCTGAATTAGCATTTTAAAAACCAATGAAATTCACAGAGAAAACCATAGGTTTTACACACGTTATAGTTAGGAAGTAGCATTTAAAAAACTATGAAATTCACTGAAAAAACCATAGGTTTGACACATGTTATAGTTAGCTGGAACTTTTACTGATATAAAACCAATGAAATTCCACGCTATAGTTAGTTGGACTCACTATAACTTGCGCGTGCAATGCACTGCTGATGACGTCACATATTACATCACTCATGACATGGTCAGTGACATCACTCATGACATCACTGATGACACCATCCAGTGAATATGTGTCTTTCTGAAAAATAAATATTAGTGAGTAATGTTTAAATATTTAAATATATATATTAGTGTTTCACTTTGTGTATAAGTGGCTACATGTGTTGGTAAGTAGCTACATGCGTATGTATATGGGTTATTACATGTTTCTCTTAGTATCAGTATGAGTGTCTATATGGTTTGGTGGGGGTATTACTTAGCACATAGATGCATGAGTGACTGACTCTCTGTTTGTATGTGTTTTGAAGACAGCATATGTGCAGGACTGTATGGGTGGATGAGTGTGTATATGTGTTTGTTAGTGAGTGAATGACTGTCTCACTAGTGTCTTTATCAGTAACGACATATGTTTTAATCTAGTATATGTGAATATTGATGTATATAAGTGAGTATATGTGAGAGTAAGAGATTGTAAGAGTTCCTGTTTAAATAAGTATGTGTTTCTATAAGTGATTGTTTAAGAGAATAAATATGTGTAATTTTCAATAGAAGTAAGGTGGAAGTGTGTGTATAACTCTATATTCAAATAAATGGATGTTCAATAGTTTATTTGCACGTGTGAGTATGTGTGTGAGTAACTTTTGGATGACTGTCTGTGTATAACAGGATGTATAGGTGTATCACTTCATATGATGAGTGAGTATATGTATGAGTGACGATATAGAACTGTTGGTGAATGAGTGGATGTGTATATAGATGGTGGAATTACTGAATTACTTGTTGTAACTGATATGGGTATCTCCATTTTTTTTTAAATTTCAGTTTCTATTTTTGAATATGTGTTTCAAGGGTTACATTACAGTGAAAGGAGGTCTGTCACTATGTCACAAGGATGGTGTCATCAGTGATGTCATGAGTGATGTCACTGACCATGTCATGAGTGATGTAATATGTGACGTCATCAGCAGTGCATTGCACGCGCAAGTTATAGTGAGTCCAACTAACTATAACGTGGAATTTCATTGGTTTTATATCAGTAAAATTTCCAGCTAACTATAACATGTGTCAAACCTATGGTTTTTTCAGTGAATTTCATAGGTTTTTTAAATGCTACTTCCTAACTATAACGTGTGTAAAACCTATGGTTTTTTCTGTGAATATATATATATATATATTACCTACTGGCGGTCGCCAGTAGGTAGTTATAGTTAGGATAATTTTCAATGTTAAATCTCAACATTCTATTTTGAATAACTTTGGCGCCGGTTGTCGAATCTGCCTGAAATTTTCAGGAAAATGGTCTCATGGCGGTCCGGTCCTTCCCTGAAAGTTTGGGGGGGATTCATCAAGCGGGGGCCGAGATAAAAGGGGGGTCCCAAAACGCGTTTTCCCCATGTTAATTTCCATAGGGCGGTCGATTTCACTTTTAGCCCGAACGGCTGAATGGATTTCCACCAAACTTGGCAAAATTGTAGGGACTGGTAGCCCGATGTGCCTTTGCTATGTCTCAAGATATGTGCTCCAGTGGATTTTGAGTAATTAATGTTCAAAAAAATATATATATCTGTAGCCGCGCTCCGGTACGCGCTCCGGTACGCGCACCGGGCGCGCCACGCGACTTGCGCGCAGAAAGCTGATTGGCTCTTAGTTGTCTGTAAACATTCTAAACAGTCCGGAGCGGCCGCCATCTTGTCTATCGGTAAAATCTAGTCATAAGAGGTGGCGAAAACAAAGGGGGGAATTGACCATAAGGGGGTAGGGTAGACCCCCCCTGACCCCCTAGGTTTGATATGGGGGCCATTAAAGGGCCCCGCGGGGCCTCAAAAAATTTTTTTTTTTTTGGCGTTTTTCGCGGGGGAAGCGCTCGGTACGCGCACCGGGGAGCGCACCGGGAAGCGCTCCAAGGAGGGTACAATGGAAAAATAATCACTTTAAAAAATTGTATGTTTATTAATTGTTTTTTTTTATTTTATGTAAGTACCTACATGTAGGTACCAATGCAGAGACTTTCATTTAATGTACACCATCTGCTCTGTAGATATCTTGCATGTTGTTATTGTATGTTTTTGTGGTATATGGAATTCATAACATAGTCTGTCTGGAAAGGAGAAACAGATCTTTTAAGCACTCCCTGAGAATTTCTAGGGGATCATGAGTAGTCTATCCTGCTCACTTATGAAAATGAGGTGTAAAATATTCATATGAGATAATATAGTGGGAGAAAGGTAGTAACTATGAGTAAACTTACTATGTAACAGAAAAATAGTTGAACAGTATACTATAAGTCTCACTTTATATTTTAATGTCTGAAACAATTTGAAATTATTAAATATAAATTTATTCCTCTGATTCTTTTTCATAATTTAATAAAATTTCTAACATGATATTGTCCGGAATTTCTTCATAATTATTAGTACATGATTCCATTTGTTCCAAACATTCAATAAACTGTTCATCTAAAGAGTCATCCATGAAATCAACTTCTTTTTTTTCATCTTCTGGTTTTTCCACCTTTACTTTGATTGAAGTATCATTTGCCTGATTTTCTCCTTCCATTTTCTTTCTGAAAATTGCATACAAATTAACTATATTAGTAGAGTTAGGGTACTGTATACCAGAGAAGCGTAACTCAATCCATAACTATTACAGAGAAGTCTATCTCTATCTCTAACTATTAAAGAGGGATAGCATATAACTAACAGAATATTTTTTCAGAAATTAACTTAAAGTGTACAATATACTTCTATAATTAGAACTTACCTTAGAGAAATCAGTTGAAGTTGTCAGTGATATTTGTTTTCAAATGTACTTCTGGAAGCAGTAGTCAAAATGGCTGTGTTTCCCTCTCTTCTTTTATATATATTCTTGTACTTAACCAATCAAACGTCAGGAAAAAATCGTAGAAAATGAAAGAAACTTTTTAATTGGTTGTAAATTCTAACATTACAAGTGTGTTTTTGTCATGTAATTTACCTCAGGATATTTAGACAGGCCTGTAGCCTAAATGTTTCAATGGAATTTCACCAAATTTGGGCAAATGGTAGGGACTGCTATGTAGTAGGGCGTATTCTATATTTGATGAAAGTGTCTCCATTGGGTTTTCCGTAAATTACTTTCCCACCTTTTTTATTTTGCGCTTACCGGTGCGCGCTCCGGTACGCGCACCGGCAGCGTAATGGGAGCCCTCCATTTTGTGTTTCGGGACAATCGAGTCACAAGATGGAGGGCAATCAATGTTCGGTATGGCTAGAAGGGGGCACAGTAGAGACTTCTTGACCCTCTACGTTTTCTGAGGGGGTCTTAGGAGGCTCATAAAGGTGAAAACAAAAAAAAAATATGTGATATTTTTCGCGGGGGGAGCGCCCGGTACGCGCACCGGGGAGCGTACCGGGAAGCGTACTTTGGTGAAAAATAGTGAAAAAAGTTAAAAAAAATAAACGTTTTGAATGATCAGAGGTAGGGTAGCTCTGAAAAGAGCTTTTGGGTTCTGTGGTTGATTTAGGTACCTACAAGTAGGTTCCAATGCACATTCTTAAATTCAGGAGGAATACTCTATTCCCTTCATCTGAGAAGTGCACTCCATCTCCTCTGTAGATGTCTTGCATGTTGTAACGCAAGTTATTATTGTATATTGAACCCATTCCATAGTCTCTCATGTAAGCAGAAACAGATTTATTCACATGTTTCCGTGCTTTCTCAAATTGTGGACAAAATTGGTTGGACCAGTTCCATTTCTGTCTTTGGCATATATTGGAATATACCAAGGCAGTGTGGGGAAAAAGTATCATCAATTGATGAAAGGTGTCCTTTAATAGCATTTCCAGACCTACTCCAGTTAATGTGCCTAGATCGTTTCCACCACAGTGCACAATTATAAGGTCAGGTTCTGGCAGATGCAAAAAGGTTTTCACCAATGGTATCAATTGGTGACATTTTAATCCTCTGTGGCCAATCCACTTGATTTCCACATTTGATAAATCAAGGTTATGAAAATTTCTGCTAGCTGCATACCTTTGAGCCCAGTGGATGTAGCTATGTCCAATAACCCAAACAGAGTACATGATGTGAGAAGGTTCTGGTCCAGTCAGATGAAGTGTGGGAATGAAATGGCAGTTGGAACAGTAGGAGTTCACAAAAAAATAATTGTGGAGTTTCTGTGCTCTTGAATCACTAGCAATGATTGGTGGATTCAGATAGTTGAAAACTGAAAGTTAGGGTGTATGGTTATGTTGTGTGAAAGAAGCAATTTGAATGGTTTAAAAAAAGTCCCCAAAAGCAAAAATACCCTGTATAGGCTGCTGTATTGACAGGTCAAACATCCTTGCTGAGTTAATTTGCAACATTGTAAGATAAACTTTTGAACCTTACAGTTCAGTTAGGAGGGAGTTGCTATGGTAACAGATAGAAAGGTTTGAGAGGGGGATGGGTGTTGGTTTGAAAATAGTGAGGGAAGAGTTTTCATTGGTTGAATTAAGGCATATGTGTACAAAGATAGAGATTTTCTATGCCAGTCTTGGTTTCAGTGTATTGAGAGCACACCTTTTCCTCTGCTAAAGAAAAATTGGTGTGTGTGTCTGACACTGTTTTCAATCTCCAAAAGCATTTCTAAAGGTAAGTAATGATTCATTTAATTTAGATAGAGATTTATTTTCTCTATGGAGAATATTTGGAAGCAGATAGTTATGTTTTAGAAGTGAAATTGTATGTTAGTATATAAGTCCTGCGCAGTGTTTTTTACATGTTATTTAAAAATCGATTTTGGGTGCAAATGAATGGTATTTTTATTTGGCCTTTTTTATGATTGCCATGTGCAGTTGATGCATGACTTTAAACATGGGTAATAAGTGATGCACTGGTGGCGCCAGGCTTTTATAAATGAGGCCCTGACTTTGTTTGATGATATTGAGTGGTTGTAGTTAGGTTCTGTGCAGTGTTTCTTACATGTTATTGAAAAATCGATTTTTGGGTGCAATTGATTGGTATATGTATTTGGCCCTTATTTATGAATGCCATGTGCAGCTGATGCATGACTTTAAACATGGGTAATAAGTGACGCACTGGTGGCGCAAGGCTTTCATAAATAAGGCTCTGACTTTGTTTGATGATATTGAGTGGTTGTACTTAGGTTCTGTGCAGTGTTCCTTACATGTAATTCAAAAATCGATTTTTGGGTGCAATTGATTGGTATATGTATTTGGCCCTTATTTATGAATGCCATGTGCAGCTGATGCATGACTTTAAACATGGGTAATAAGTGACGCACTGGTGGCGCAAGGCTTTCATAAATAAGGCCCTGACTTTGTTTGATGATATTGATTGGTTGTACTTAGGTTCTGCGCCGTGTTTCTTACATGTTATTGAAAAATCGATTTTTGGGTGCAATTGATTAGTATATGTATTTTGCCCTAATTTATGATTGCCATGTGCAACTGATGCATGACTTTAAACATGGGTAATAAGTGACGCACTGGTGGCGCAAGGCTTTCATAAATAAGGCCTGACTTTGTTTGATGATATTGAGTGGTTGTACTTAGGTTCTGTGCAGTGTTCCTTACATGTTATTCAAAAATCGATTTTTGGGTGCAATTGATTGGTATATGTATTTGGCCCTTATTTATGATTGCCATGTGAAACTGATGCATGATTTCAAACATGGGTAATAAGTGACGCACTGGTGGCGCAAGGCTTTCATAAATAAGGCCCTGACTTTGTTTGATGATATTGATTGGTTGTACTTAGGTTCTGCGCCGTGTTTCTTACATGTTATTGAAAAATCGATTTTTGGGTGCAATTGATTAGTATATGTATTTTGCCCTAATTTATGATTGCCATGTGCAACTGATGCATGACTTTAAACATGGGTAATAAGTGACGCACTGGTGGCGCAAGGCTTTCATAAATAAGGCCCTGACTTTGTTTGATGATATTGAGTGGTTGTACATTGGTTCTGCGAAGTGTTTCTTACATGTTATTCAAAAATCGATTTTTTGGTGCAATTGATTGGTATATGCATTTGGCCCTTATTTATGAATGCCATGTGCAGCTGATGCATCAGTTTAAACATGGGTGATAAGTGATGCACTGGTGGCGCAAGGCTTTTTTAAATCAGACCCTGACTTTGTTTGATGATATTGAGTGGTTGTACTTAGGTTCTGCGCAGTGTTTCTTACATGTTATTCAAAAATCGATTTTTGGGTGCAATTGATTGGTATATGCATTTGGCCCTTATTTATGAATGCCATGTGCAGCTGATGCATCACTTTAAACATGGGTAATAAGTGATGCATTGGTGGCGCATGGTCTTTATAAATCAGACCCTGACTTTGTTTGATGATATTGAGTGGTTGTACATAGGTTCTGTGCAGTGTTTCTTACATGTTATTCAAAAATCGATTTTTGGGTGCAATTGATTGGTATGTGCATTTGGTTCTTTTTTATGATTGCCATGTGCAGCTGATGCATGACTTTAAACATGGGTAATAAGTGACGCACTGGTGGCGCAAGGCTTTCATAAATAAGGCCCTGACTTTCTTTGATGATATTGAGTGGTTGTACATAGGTTCTGCGCAGTGTTTCTTACATGTTATTCAAAAATCGATTTTTGGGTGCAATTGATTGGTATATGCATTTGGCCCTTATTTATGAATGCCATGTGCAGCTGATGCATCACTTTAAACATGGGTAATAAGTGACGCACTGGTGGCGCAAGGCCTTTATAAATCAGGCCCTGACTTTCTTTGATGATATTGAGTGGTTGTACATATGTTCTGCCCAGTGTTTCTTACATGTTATTCAAAAATCGATTTTTGGGTGCAATTGATTGGTATATGCATTTGGCCCTTATTTATGAATGCCATGTGCAGCTGATGCATCACTTTAAACATGGGTAATAAGTGACGCACTGGTGGCGCAAGGCCTTTATAAATCAGGCCCTGACTTTCTTTGATGATATTGAGTGGTTGTACATATGTTCTGCCCAGTGTTTCTTACATGTTATTCAAAAATCGATTTTTGGGTGCAATTGATTGGTATATGCATTTGGCCCTTATTTATGAATGCCATGTGCAGCTGATGCATCACTTTAAACATGGGTAATAAGTGACGCACTGGTGGCGCAAGGCCTTTATAAATCAGGCCCTGACTTTCTTTGATGATATTGAGTGGTTGTACATATGTTCTGCCCAGTGTTTCTTACATGTTATTCAAAAATCGATTTTTGGGTGCAATTGATTGGTATATGCATTTGGCCCTTATTTATGAATGCCATGTGGAGCTGATGTATCACTTTAAACATGGGTAATAAGTGACGCACTGGTGGCGCAAGGCTTTCATAAATAAGGCCCTGACTTTCTTTGATGATATTGAGTGGTTGTACATAGGTTCTGCCCAGTGTTTCTTACATGTTATTTAAAAATCGATTTTTGGGTGCAATTGATTGGTATATGCATTTGGCCCTTATTTATGAATGCCATGTGCAGCTGATGCATCACTTTAAACATGGGTAATAAGTGATGCACTGGTGGCGCAAGGCTTTCATAAATAAGGCCCTGACTTTCTTTGATGATATTGAGTGGTTGTACATAGGTTCTGCCCAGTGTTTCTTATATGTTATTCAAAAATCGATTTTTGGGTGCAATTGATTGGTATATGCATTTGGCCCTTATTTATGAATGCCATGTGGAGCTGATGTATCACTTTAAACATGGGTAATAAGTGATGCACTGGTGGCGCAAGGCCTTTATAAATCAGACCCTGACTTTGTTTGATGATATTGAGTGGTTGTACATAGGTTCTGCGCAGTGTTTCTTACATGTTATTCAAAAATCGATTTTTGGGTGCAATTGATTGGTATATGCATTTGGCCCTTATTTATGATTGCCATATGCAGCTGATGCATCACTTTAAACATGGGTAATAAGTGATGCACTGGTGGCGCAAGGCCTTTATAAATCAGACCCTGACTTTGTTTGATGATATTGAGTAGTTGTACATAGGTTCTGCCCAGTGTTTCTTACATGTTATTCAAAAATCGATTTTTGAGTGCAATTGATTGGTATTTGCATTTTGCCCTTATTTATGAATGCCATGTGCAGCTGATGCATCACTTTAAACATGGGTAATAAGTGACGCACTGGTGGCGCAAGGCCTTTAAAAATAAAGCCATGAGTTGCTATTGTATAAACTTAAATATGTTGCAATTTATTGTTTATATTGTTTGCTTTTTAACATTAGTTTGTTGTTTGCTAATAGTGGTCTTTAATGTGTTTTTTTAACAGAACAACAGATTCAAATCAACTTCTGAAAAGGAAGCAAAAATGCCTTCAAGGCAAAGAAATATCAAAAATACCATACGGAAAAGGAGAACATCAACAACAGACTTTATGGAATCCTCTTCAACAAGTACTTCAAAAAACACCAGAAAAGCTTCTGGTAAGCCAATTAAGTCCTTTCTTCGCAACATATGTCGTAGGAAAAAAAATGAAATTGCTAATGTGAATATACAGAAAAAGTCAACAAATCTAAAAAGGAAAGAGAAGCCCACAAAAAATGTTTCCATTGGACCAGGAGAGAAGAGAATGGTTAGCAATAGAAGAGTAAATGTTTTTAGGGACATTCGTAGGCGAATGTTTCGCAATAGGGTAGTTTTAAATTTGCTAAAAAATGACAAGAAAAGTAAACTAAAAGCTGCTTTTTACAAGAAAAAGAAAAGTGTAGAAAAGATTGTTGATCAGGCTTTTGAAGTTAAGAAAAAATTATTTATTTTAATAATCAATAGAATTAGGATACTTAATAAGGCAATGGATGTTTTCAAATCGAACAGTAGATGGAAAAGAATTATTAATCGGAGTAATTTTTGTGAAGTATTTTCTGGTGAATGGATGCATAGTTCAAGTTCTGAGCCTTTTTTTAATGAGGAGAGTTACTTTCAGGAAAATGATTTGGTGCATGCAGTTGACACCAATGGTCGTGCATATGAGGTGAAAGATAGTTGTGTGATGGAAAAAGAGAAACTTGTATCTAGAGATGCAGAAGAGGTGTTAGCTGATGAAGTTTTAGGGAGACGTACTAAGGGTCCAGTGTACACATGGAAATGCAGTAGTATTTGTAGTGTGCGACAGGAATCAATTGATTTGCTTCGAAATTTCTTACGTACATATAGTAAAAAAAGTCTCAAACAAAAAATGAAGATCCTGCAAGAGTTAGATCCTTGCAGAGTGAGAGAAAGCACAGGTTTGCAAGG
Source organism: Lissotriton vulgaris (assembly GCF_964263255.1). Taxonomy (NCBI): domain Eukaryota; kingdom Metazoa; phylum Chordata; class Amphibia; order Caudata; family Salamandridae; genus Lissotriton; species Lissotriton vulgaris. The sequence goes on from NW_028243022.1 coordinate 839,791, forward strand.
GCATTCACTAGCATGTCTTTCTAGAAAAGTTTGTCGGAGTGTTTTTCATCATTTTAGGATGTTAGCAGTGCATCATAATAACGTAAGGAAATTAGTGAGGAAGTTGTATTATGCAAAAAGTCCTGCACTTAAGCTTAAACAGTTAAATAGTGCTCTTTTGCATGGATCTGAAGTGGATGTGAAGACTATTTGTGAAGAAATTGAGTTTTGTTATTTTGGGAACAAAGAGGACAGTGTAGAAATAGATATAGTAATGGATGGTAATGCAGAAGATAATGGACAAATTTCAAGTATTGAAAAGTTTGATGAGGAAATTATCAAGTTTAAGGTGAAATCAAGTGAGAGGCCTAATGTAACTTGTGTGTGTTGTCGACGGACTCATTATAAAATTCAGACTAGGTTAGTTGATTTATATGCAAAAAGTGAATTGGAAAATAATAGTGAATGGGAGGATTTTGTAAGTTATTTGTTGGTGGAGAATTCTTTTGATTTGAGTTTGGATCAGCGTATTTGCAATTATTGTTTGAAAAAATTAAATGAAAATAGAATGCCTGCAAGAGCAGTTTATAATAATCTTCAGTTGATAGATATCCCTTCTGAATTGATGGATCTAAATACTTATGAATCTATTTTGATTCAATGTGTCCATCCTTTTCAGGCTATTGTACGCATGGAGCCTAAGACAGGGAAATTGCCTCCATCAGATTTACTGAGAGGATTAAAGGGAAGAGTTGTTTATTTGCCTCTAGATGTAAAGAAAAATATTAATACAATTGGTGTAGAAAGAGTAGAAGAAGATCCTTTAGTTATTCTAGTTAATGGGGTTCCAACAAAGAGTAAGAAAATTTGGCAAGATTTAGTGGATGTTAAAAAAGTCAAGAAGGCAACGTTGTATTTAGTTAAAAACAATGAGTACTACAAAAATGTAAGTGTTGGAGTAGAGGAAACAGCTACAGAAGAAGATAGTGATTCTTCAGTTGGTCAAATTGAAAAAGTTGATGTGTCTAGAACTGAAGAAATATATGAACATTATACTGTTCATCCTTTGCATTCCAAAGAAGTAATGGGAAATGCAATTGACTTATTTCAAATGAAAGCAGCAAAAGGAAGTCCCATTAGTGTATGGGAAGAAAGTTTGGAAGCTCGTTGTTTTCCACAATTATTTCCAACAGGTTGTGGTGGACGATATGATGATCGACCAGTTCAAATTCCTGCAGCTGAATACCGGACTCTAAGATTATATGCAGAAGATCCAAGGTTTCGTCAATGCATTCCTTATTTATTTCATCTACTGTTTGAAAGTGATTTGTCTGGGCTTTCTTATGCAGTTAATCATATATTAAAAAGTGGACCTCATTTGCAGAATGTTTGTGCGAGGGACTTTATGGAGAAAGTTAATCTGCAAGACAGTATTTTGGAATCTCAGCTAATCAATCTCATGGCATGTCAACGTGGAACCAACGAGTATTGGTTTCGTCGTCATGGAGAATTGAAATGTATGCTAAGAAACTTAGGAACTCCTACATGGTTCCTCACTCTTAGCTGTGCTGAGTATGCATGGGATGATTTACTTCAATTTCTACGAGAGGCAAATGAAAACATACCAAATATAGAATTGAAAACACCAGGAGAACTGTGTTCTTTAGATCCAGTGAATGTTTGCAGATATTTTAATCATAGATTTGAAGCTATGATGTCTTTTATTACCAACAAAAAAAATCCTCCCCTTGGAGAGGTTTTGGATTTCTTTTGGAGGAAGGAATATCAAGCGAGAGGTGCTCCTCATATACATATGTTGTTGTGGATTAAAGATGCACCCAAATTTGGATCAGATTCAGATGAAACAGTGATGAGTTTCATTGAAGAGTATTCAACATGTGCTGTTCCAAAATCTACTGAAGAAAACAATTTAAGGCAACAAGTTTTACGTTTTCAATCTCATCGTTGTGGAAAGTACTGTCGTCGAAAATTTAAAAACAAGGAAAAGTACTACACGAAATGTCGTTTTGCATTTCCTCGACCAGTGATTTCTAAGGGAAGAGTAAATAATTTGATGTCATCTCTACGACATACTGTGACGAGAAAATCTCCAAAAAACACATATAATTTGAAAAGAAATGAAGAATCTAAGTACATCAACGATTACAACCCAGTGATTTTGTCCATGTGGAATGCTAACATGGATATTCAGTTCGTTGCTGACAACTCTATTGCTGTGGCTCGATATGTGACATCTTACATCACCAAAAAAGAAAAGACAGAACTGAAGGAAATGTGGGAGGACATTTCACATGAAAAGAGTCTAAGCAAGAAATTATACAGTTTCAGTCTGAAGATGTTGTCGCATCGAGAAATTGGAGCATATGAATGTTCTGATCGGTTATCATCATCAAGTCTCTATGCCAAATCAAGAACAATCATTTGGGTGAGTCTTGGTCTTGCTGCAACACGAAACCGAGTTTTGAAATCTGTACAAGAAATTGAATATTTGGCGGAAAAAGAACCAAACAGTACAGATATTTTGAAGACAAATATGTTGGATACATACTATCCAAATAGAAGTACTCACCTTGAGAACACATGTTTGTATGAAGTTCTTCAAAACTACAGTTATAAGAGGAACATCACAGAAGATATCAATAATGGAAAATATGCACTCATTGGCAATGAAGGATGTCTAGTGAAGCAGAAAAAAGGCCATTTGATTAATCATCGAAAATTGAGTTGTGAAGTTCCAGACAAAAGAGAATTTTACTATTTAGCTCTTTTGCAACTCTTTAAGCCATGGCGTACAGAAGAGGAACTACTTGGAGATTTTCTGTGTTATGAAGACTCTTTTAATGCAACTAAGGATACCATAGAATGTCCTATTTTTCTAAATTATCTGCAAATGTTGAATGAAGAAATGGAGCAAGAAACCACAATTGCTGAAGAGATAGCTAGAAACAGTTCTCAAGATAGTCAGAGTTCTACTTCATTGAGCCAGGATCCACTAGGAGGACCAATTATCCAAAATGAAGCTGCCACTGCCATGGATGAGGTGGAAAGAGCTATGGAACAAGCTCAAGAAGATGGAGTTAACTTAGAAGATTTGGTAAAGCAACTAAACATTGAGCAAAAAAAGATATATGATGAAGTCACAGAGCAGATTGAACATGGATTCAGACATGAGAAAAAAGAGTGCTCATGTATATTATTTGACCCTGTCCGACTGTATGTAAGTGGAGAAGCGGGGACAGGAAAAAGTTTTCTAATTAAAGCCATTGCAAGTTATCTGCAGAAAAGGACTGATTCACCACTGTCTTGTGTTGTAACTGCTCCAACTGGTCTGGCAGCACATAATATTAAAGGGATTACTCTACATCGTTTATTGATGCTGCCAGTTGAACATGATAATAAATTGCATTACAACAAGCTATCTGGAGATGCGTGTTCTGAAGTTTCAAGAGTCTTGAAGAAAATGAAACTTCTTATCATAGATGAAGTAAGCATGGTCTCAAATCTAATGCTTGCTTTTGTGCATTTGAGAATGCAAGAAATTCTTAAAACAGACTATGATGTGTTATTTGGAGGAAAACACATTATTGTTTTTGGAGATCTATTGCAGTTGACTCCAGTAAAAGGACAACCAGTGTTTAAAATGCTCACGCATGAAGATACCAGGAAGTCCCTTGGAAGCATTGGAAATGTTAATATATGGCTAAATTTTAAATATGCTGAACTGCTTCAAAATATGCGACAGGCCAAGGATGAAGATTATAAAAATATTCTACAAGATGTAAGAATTGGAAAAATGACTGAGAAAGGGAAAAAAGCTTTGCATAGTCGATTAATTTCAAATTTGTATGCAAATGAAAACATTCTTCCAGAAAATATTTTTAAAAAAATGACTGAGAAGAAATCTGGGATATGTTTGATGCCAACTCTGCAAGAATGTTCCATCTTCAATCAAAAAATGTTAGACTTAGAAAATGAAGAGATTGTGAAACTGGAAGCAATAGATAAAATAGAGCATATGGGTGCAACAATTGTTTTGTCAGAAAATTTGAAAACTAAATTGCATTCATTGGAGAAAAGTATTTCAAAAACAGCTGGTTTTGAAAAGACTCTGAATGTGTGTTTAAATTGTCGTATCATTTTGAGAAGGAATTTAAATGTTGAAAGCGGTCTGGTAAATGGAGCAATGGGTTATGTTGTTGATTTTGTGAATTACAGAAATAGAGATGGAATTGAATTTTTAAAAATAAAATTTGATGGCATTGAAGAAGTACAACAAATAAGTCGTTGTTCTGCTAGATTTTTACTTGTAAAAGACTTATATGTTCGCCGAAAACAGTTTCCTGTTTGTTTAGCGTATGCGGTGACAATTCATAAATCTCAAGGTTTAAGTGTAGATAGTGCATTGGTGAACATTGGAAGATCTGTGTTTAAAGAGGGTATGGCATATGTGGCATTATCTCGAGTCAGAACTTTATCAGGATTGTACTTGATTGCGTGTGATGAGACAAAGATTTCTGCCGATCTAGATTGTGTTAAAGAATACAATAGGTTAAGAAGAGAGTATGCTCCACATTTGCCTCAATATCCTCTGTTTGAAAAACGTGTGGTAGGCCGAAAAAGAAGAAATGAGGATAATTGTAGTGAGGTAGTTGCAAAAAGACAAAAAGTAGAGAAAACTGTAATTGAAAACAGGAAGAAAAAGAATTGTGGAGAAAATGTTGTTGGATTTCAGTTTGAAAATAGTTCTGGTGTCAACTGCTATGCTAATGTAGTGGTTAATGTTGTTTTTTTTCTTAAAAGTTTACAAGAACAGATTGTTGAAAATCGGGATCAAAGATTGTGTGGTTTATTGAATTCTGTGTTTCAGAAATGTAGCAGTGGTACACCACAAATAGAAAGTGTAACGGAAATTCGAAATATTTTAGATTTGTGTTCTGGTCAAGATAAATTTTCACAAAACATTCAGCAGGATTGTCAGGAATTTTTAATGTATATGTTTGGTGTTTTGGAAGATGAAGGAGTAGATGTAGATAATCTTTTCAGTCTTTCTTATCAATGGCAGCATGACTGCCACAATTGTAGTTTATCAAGTACTACTAGAATAGACACTGAAAGATTTATATATTTGACTTTACCAGACTGTAAATCAGTGTCTTTTAAAAATCTAGTTAAAGCAGCAGATCATAATATGGTGTGTACCCAATGTAACTGTACAATGCTGTCCACATTATTTATACAAAGGTATGGGCAGTATATCATTTTAGTTTTCCAACGATGTAGACCTGATGGAACTAAATTGACAACTTCTATAAAAAATTTTGTGGCTTCTCAGTTATCAATTTCTGGAAGGACCTTTACAACTGAAGCTATTATTTATCATGATGGACCTTCGACCACCTCAGGACATTATACATGCTACTTAAAATCTGAAAATGGATGGAGTTACTGCAATGATTCTCATTTAACTTATAAACAACGTTTGCCTTATGACTCTACAAATTCTTATCTAGTGTTTTTAAAACCAAAGTTTTAGTAAGGGGAATTGGCCTTTGAAGACGGGAATAGTTAATAAAAGTTAGTTAGTTAGTTAATCTAATATTTTAAATTATTTATCTCATGTAGATACTTTAAGTGGATCTCAAAGTAAAAAATACCGATATATCAGACACAAATTGGCCGTGAGGATTGTGTATGGTATGATGTTTTTAGATCTTTTTTCATAGGAAGTCGATGAAATGGAACTTATAAGGAACAGCAGACTTTTTTTCTACCAAAAGGACCTTCACTATCTTCTACTTGGCCTCATGGAAAAGTAAGTGAATCAAAGATTAGTGTACATATATGAGATGTATGTTTGAATGGGTTTTTTTAAACACAATCTTTTAGATTGTGTTTTTTTTTTCCCGCTGTTATATGATGAAGACTTTGAACTCACTAATTTAAGTGGAATTCAATATATTCTGAGAACAGCAAAAATAAATAATGTAACATATTGTAGAAGTTATTGTGTAGTTTGCATTATGTAATTTATATTGTGTTCACATTGTTATGCACTCATTTTCTTCTTCACCCTTATTTACCTCTCTTTAATAATTTACACTCTTTTTTCATTGCTGTTTCTTTACTGTACTTCATTCACAACTTCTTAATGTAATAAGAACTATCTGCATTTCCTCAGTTCCTTCCACCACTTTTTATCTTTTTTATATTCTCTTAGTACCACTGCTTTAGTTTCCTAACCCTCTTTCTCTTTCTCCATTTTTTTTTCTTTTACACTCATTGTACTGTAGTTCAGTTAGTTCTTCCTTTTGTCTTTCTTTTACTCTCTCTCTTCTTTCTCTCTATTACTCCCCATGTGTTGCCCTTATTCACTTATATGTACCTTCTTTCACCCCTCTTTACTTATATTCACTGATATTTACTTTCCCTCAATCACTGCTATTCTTTTCCTCTGATTCTGTCACTACCTGTCATTCTCATACTTATCTGTCCTTCTTTTTACTTTCAATATCCATTTATATTCTCCCTTAACCTCTACTTTAGTGTTCTTCCTATTTCTTCTTTCTTTTGCTCCCTTATTCATTTTTCTTTTCTTAGTTACTTCCTTTTACACTTTTTATCTGTCTTACTATCTATTACACAGTCCCTCCCTCATTATTTTTTTTTTTCTTTTTTTTTTATAAGTGCGCTGACGGTACGCGCACCGGTGCGCGCACCGTAAGCGCACCAAAGTGAAATATTAAAAAAAAATATTTTAAATTAAAAATATTATCTCAATATACATTATAGTGTTCATTTTTACAAAAACATACTTTAGCAATTCACTAAAAAACACATAGGTATGAGTCTGTATAAAAAGTTAGGAATTAGCATTAAAAAAACCTATGAAATTCACTGAAAAAACCATAGGTTTCACACCAGTTATAGTTAGGAATTAGCTTTTAAAAAACCTATGAAATTCACTGAAAAAACCATAGGTTTCACACCAGTTATAGTTAGGAATTAGCATTAAAAAAACCTATGAAATTCACTGAAAAAACCATAGGTTTCACACCAGTTATAGTTAGGAATTAGCATTTTAAAAACCTATTAAATTCACTGAAAAAACCATAGGTTTCACACCAGTTATAGTTAGCTGGAAATTTTACTGATATAAAACCATTGAAATTCCCACGTTATAGTTAGTCGGACTCACTATAACTTGCGCGTACAATGCACTGCTGATGACATCACTCATGACATCACTGATGACACCATCCTTGTGACAGAGTGACAGACCTAATTTCAGTGTAATGTAACGCTTGAAACACATATTCAAAAATAGAAACAAACATTTTCAAAAAAATGGAGATACCCAAACCAGTAACAACAACCAATTCAGTAATTCCACCATCTATATACACATCCACTCATTCACCAACAGTTCTATATAGTCACTCATATATACTCACTCATCATATGTAGTGATACACCTATACATCCTGTTACACATCAGCAATCATCCAAAAGTTACTCACACACATACTCACACATGCAAATAAACTATTGAACATCCATTTATTTGCATATACATTTATACACACACTGCCACCTTACTTCTAAGGAAACTTACCCATACTTACTCTCTTAAACAATCACTTATAGAAACACATACTTATTTAAACAGGAACTCCTACAATCTCTCACTATATATACTATACTCACTTATATACATCAATACTCACATATACTAGATTAAAACATATGTCGTTACTAATGAAGACACTAGTGAGACAGTCATTCACTCACTAACACACACATATATACACTCATCCACCCATACAGTCCTGCACATATGCTGTCTTCAAAACACATACAAACAGTGAGTCAGTCACCAACCCCATGCAGCCACTTATACACAAAGAGAAACACTGATACAAACATTTAAATATTTAAACAATACTCGCTAATATATGTATTCACTAAGATACACATAATATGCCAGTTACCCAACCAATTTTTTTTAAAAAAACATCCATTTACACACTTATTTAAACATTTATTCTTCCATCGACCTTTACAAATACATATATAAAACAAATTTATTTTTCAGAAAGACACACATTCACTGGATGGTGTCATCAGTGATGTCATGAGTGATGTCATCAGCAGTGCATTGTACGCGCAAGTTATAGTGAGTCCGACTAACTATAACGTGGGAATTTCAATGGTTTTATATCAGTAAAATTTCCAGCTAACTATAACTGGTGTGAAACCTATGGTTTTTTCAGTGAATTTAATAGGTTTTTAAAATGCTAATTCCTAACTATAACTGGTGTGAAACCTATGGTTTTTTCAGTGAATATATATATATATATTACCTACTGGCGGTCGCCAGTAGGTATATATAGTTAGGATTTTTTCTCTATGGGACTTTTGAAAATTCTATGTCTAATAACTTTGGCGTTTGAGGACGGAATCGGCTGAAATTTTCAGGAAAATGGCACATTTTGTTTCTGAGCAGGCCCTGAAAATTTGGGGGGATTTCGGCAAGGGGGGCCGAGAAAAAAGGGGGGTCCCAAAACGCGTTTTTAACATTGAGTTTTTCATAGGGCGTTTGGCCTCACTTTTAGCTCGAACGGCTGAATGGATTTGCACGAAACTTGGCAAAATTGTAGGGACTGTTAGCCCGATGTGCCTAGGCTGGGTCTCAATATATGTGCTCCATTGGATTTTGAGAAATTAACGTTTTAAAAAACAGATATATCTGTGACAGCGTCCCGGATAGCGCTCCGGTTCGCGAACTTTTCGCGTAACGGAACTTTGCGAAGCAAAGCTGATTGGCTCTCCGGTGTCTGTCAACATTCTAAACAGTCCGGAGCTGCCGCCATCTTGTCTCTTTGTAGGATCAAGAGACAAGAAGAGGAGAAAAACGAAGGGGGAATTTAATGAAAGGGGGCAAGGTAGACCCTTCTTGACCCCCTAGGAATGATATTGGGGTTATTAAAGGGTCCCGTGGGGCAAATAAAAAAAAAAAATTTTTTGCGGTAGAAGCGCTTTCCGGTTCGCGAACCGGGACGCGAAACGGGAATTCGCCATTTTGTGTTTCGTTTTAATTAAATTACAAGATGGAGGAAAAACAATGTGAGAAATGGGTATAAGGGGGTACGGGAGATGTATCCTGACCCCCTATGTTTTCTGAGGATGGCTGAGGATGCTCATATATGTTGATACTTGTCTTCCAGCGGCTGCGCGTGAGCGTTTTTTTTTTTTTTTGCTGCGTGACGTCTCTTAACGTTCGATTCGAAGGAAATCAGGAAGTGTTGACCGCCATTTTGACACTGCGAGTAAATATATTGTTAAAAATAATTGTTATAAATTAATCCGTATTGATAAACATTGTCTGCGCCATCTTGCTTTTTTTCCAATGCCACACTTTTGTCGTGCACGGCAGCCATTTTAGATGCCTTGACCAGACCCACTCTCTGCACGCCGCCGATCCTCAGCATGGCTCCCCACCCTCGCAAGCATCTCCGCCATGCACTGGTCACCCCCGCTCTCTCTCTTATGCATGGGCCATAAACCTCCACCCATCTGCGCTGCTCTTCCCTGAGAATCACACCCTGTGCCCGCCCGACACCTCCCTTTCACCCTATTCACTACCGCACCCTCTGGCACTCCTCTTCCTTTGTGTCTGATTGTCCAGGCCGGTCCCAGGCTATCACCTAGCCCTGCGGATGTAGTTTATGGCCTCAACTGTAAAGAATCACCCCTCTTCAAAGGAGTTACAGTAGATCAAGGCCCCCACCCCATGCGATCCGTCACACCACACGCGTTCCTACTATCTGATAACGATCCTGTATTGTGATTGGGGAGGGGATTCTCACTGTGAGGGTGTGTGGGACCGAGCCTGAAGCGGAAGATTCCAGGGATGCCTTTTTGTACATCAAAGTCTTCACAATTATGTGTCACATTAAAAATATATAGCACTCCAACAAAGTAGTAGGATTATAACACTTTAATATCTTATAAATATATACAACGCACCAAAAACAGTAAACACGTTAAAAAAAATGTTTTTAAACAAAAGCAACAATGGTCAGTAGCGGTCTGTTGTGCGAATAGTCCGAAGGCAGCACAACGCGCTGAGATCTGGACGGCACCCAGGTGATGTCCTTTACTTGCCGCACTGGTCTTGGCATCCTACAATGCTGCACCGAAAAACGGCGTGGGGCGCCCCGGGGGGAGGGAGGCGGCGTGAACGGGCCTCCCCAGGTGGAGGCTCGTCTGCTGTAGTGGGGCGCCCCTTTACCGTTTCAGTTGCCATTCAGCGGTTTTCCGCCCGCTTTTGCTGCACTGTGCCTCATCCGCCATTCAGCTGTATACCGCCCGCTCTTGCGGCTACAGCGTCTCGTCCACCATCCAGTTGAGTTGCGCCCGCTCTTGCGGCTACAGCGTCTCGCCCACCATCCAGTTGAATTGCGCCCACTCTTGCGGTGCAGCGATAGGCGGCTGCCACAGGACTCTTAAAATGGCGGCCGGCTCTTCGGATTTGGGCCTGGTCCACTAAAATGGCCCTGATCAAATTTAAGACCCTCATCATGACCTTCAAAATCATTAAACTCGATACCCCTCCACTGCTTCGACCTCTTCTTACCCCCTATGCGCCATTACGCAACCTGCGATCTTCCAACCAAAACTTACTATGCGTCCCACGCATAAAACTTTGCCGCATGGGCGGCCGCTCCTTTAGGTTTCTTGGAGCCAAACTTTGGAACGATCTGCCACAACATATTCGCTCCATAGAAAGCCTACCGGCGTTCCGGAAGGCAATAAAAACGTACCTATTCCCATAATTCCCTTCCCTTCCGCCCAGGCCTAGGTCTTGGTTCTTAGCACCGGGACGCCTCATTGCTGAGGCAGCTGTTTGCGCTCTACCAAAACTATAGCATAGAATAGAATAGAATAGGCGGCGTCAGTAGCGGACCGATGTGCGAATAGGCCGAAGGCAGCACAACGCGTCGAGATCCGGATGGCACCGAGGTGGTGTCCAGCAAGTTGCCGCACTGGTGTGGCTATCCTACAATGCTGCGCCGAAAGACGGCGTGGGGTGCCCGGGGGGGGGGAGGCGGCGCAAACGGCCCTCTCCCGCCTCCCCAGGTGGAGGCACCTCATCTGCAGTGGGGCACCCCTTACCGTTTCACTCGCCGTTCAGCAGAGTTGCGCCCGCTCTTGTGGCACAGTGCCTCACCATCCATCCAGCTGAGTTTCGCCCGCTCTTGCGGTACAGCGACTCACCCGCCATCCAGCTTAGTTTCGCCTGCTCTTGCGGTACAGTGACTCACCCGCCATCCAGCTGAATTTCGCCCACTCTTGCGGTACAGTGATTCGAACGCGCCGAGAACCGGACGGCACCGAGGTGGTGTCCAGCAAGTTTCACTGGTGTGGCCATCCTACAATGCTGTGCCGAAAGACGGCGTGGGGTGCCCGGGGGGGGGGGAGGCAGAAACAGGCCTCTCTCGCCTCCTCAGGTGGAGGTACCTCATCTGCAGTGAGGCGCCTCTTAGCGTTTCACTCGCCTTCCAGCTGATTTCCGCCCGCTCTTGCAGCACAGTGCCTCACCCCCCATCCAGCTGAGTTGAGCCCGCTCTTGCGGCTACAGCGTCTCGCCCACCATCCAGCTGAATTGCGCTTACTCTTGCGGTGCAGCGAAAGGCGGCTGCAACAAGACTTTCAAAATGGCGGCCGGATTTGGGCCTGGTCCACTAAAATGGCCCTGGGACACCTTGGAACTCGGACGCTTGCCTGCTAGGGCATGGGCCCCATTCACGAAAGCGTCCTCTCTTTTGACTGATTCTTCTTGTTGCCTATCTCTTCTGTTGTCATTTAACGGAACCTTTTTGGACTGCCGAAAGGGGTTCTGGTCCGACCGCTTGTTGGTGGAGACATTTTGACTATATCATGGACCTGCCCGGCCTTGCCCAAAATGGCGCCGGTATAAATGGGACTCGTAACTCCTTGTTGTGTACTGGTTGCCCAACCTTGATATCACGAGATACGTATGCAGTTTTGAAGCACATGGCGGGCGGGGACGAGTACTGATTGAACATTTGGACATCCCTATTGATATTAAGTTCTGATGTGTTATTGATTACTGTATTATTGAAAGATCGAATTAGCGTCACTCATGGTTCTTGCCCGCAAATGTATATCTAGATAATTTTATTGTAACTGGCCCTGTCGTTCTTTAATTATAAAATGTACGTCCACCGATTCCGCAACTGTTAGACACCTTAGTTCTTGCAACCTAATGGCCCGCCCGTTACGTTCTTCTACAGTGTAAATGTCCGCTCATCATATACGATTCCAGTTTGCTCCGTGGCAGGCCCACGTGGTTATAGGCCCGTATTTGTATACTGACATTTTCACAATAAAGGTTTTTAAAACAAAACATGGTAGTAGTACCTTTTTTGGTAAAGTTTTGAATAATAGCCACTGTTTTCGAATCAGTAAAAGGCAAGTGAAATAAAGCAGCCCGATTACATGACGGTTAAAAGATATAATACGCAGGAACGCAGTAAAGATAAATGGTCAAGGGCTGTTGTGTTTTCCACTCCTGCAACATAAAGTGATCGATAAGAATCCGATATTCATGCCTATCAGCGACTAAGACAGCAGGCCGAGCCTCTTTTGTTCAACGGCTCCCTCATGGGACGAAGAAACGCCCTTTTTCTCGAAATAGGAATATTTTACTTGCAGGACAGTTGTAAATTTCCCGGGAAAATACATTAGCCTGGAACATGATAAACTGTAAATGCATCTGGGTCCTTTGCTTTACAAGTCAGAGTGAGAAAAAAAAAGGTGGGGCTTTCATCATTTGGGAAAAAAAAATGTTCGAAAGCAATGAAAAGTGATATTTTTAGGTCATATGACCAAGCCTTTCATCATTAGAATAACAAAAGTAAAATGAACCAATGAAAAGTTTTATTAACAAGTCACATGACCTGTTATGCTTACGTTACGCGCTGCGCGCCCCGCTCTGGATCGTTTCCGGGAAGCTTCGCCTCGCGCACCGGACCACTTCCGGGTGCGCTAACGCGGCGCGTCATATGACGCATTACGCGACAACGCAGGTCCAGAATATAGTCAAAATGTCTCCACCAACCAGCGGTCGGAACACAACCCCTTTCAGCAGTCCAAAAAGTTCTGTTAAATGAGAAGAGAAGAGACAGGCAACAAGAACCATCAATCAGAGAGGGTCACGTTGGGGCTCCACCGGAACTGATCGAATTGGTAGTCTACAGTGTTTCTGGATGTTTCAGACTGAAGCTGGCGTCAGCATGAGAGCACCACCATCTCGTGGCTACGTTGTGGCCATTCCGCGAGCAATCATGGCAGTCGCTCCCCACCGGCAGTTTACTGGAGTCGGGGGTCCCGGTGACTGTTGTAGAATCTTCAAGGCTGAGGGGACTCTTTTGGGAATGGGGCCCATGCCCTAGCAGTCAAGCGTCCGAGTTCCACGGTTGCCCAGAGCCATCTTTGCAGGCCAGGCCCAAGTCTGTGGAGTCGACTGCCATTTCGTGAGCTCCGTAGCAGCCGCCTGTCGCTGTACCGCAAGATTGGGTGCAATTCCGTTGGATGGCGGGTGAGACGTTGTAGTAGCAAGAGCAGGCGCAATTCAGCTGGCCGAGCGAGGCACTGTGTCGCAAGAGCGGGCGCAAGTCAGCTGGTCGAGTGAAGCGCTGGGGTGTAGCTGAGAAACCTCCACCTGGGGAGGTGGGGGAGGCTCGTTCGCGCCGCCTCTCCCTTCTACTGCACCCCACACCGTCTCCTGGCGCAGGTATATGTGATGGTCCGACCAGGGCACCGCAGGACGTGTCTTCAGGTCAAACGGATTGTGGGACAAGGTGTGGAGCAGGCGCAATTATCTCGGGGGCCTCCGTCAAGCGGTTCAGGGAGGCACTGCATCACATTGTTTGCCAATGCAGTCAGGTCCACAAACAGCCCCCAATTACTTTGAGAATAGTGAAGCTGCAGCAGGTGCAAATAAGCTTCAGACAGTGTTACAAGCGCTGCTCCGAACCCTCAACTATGGCACCCAACATTCAGGACTTATGCCATTTGTGCAAGGCAGTGACATCGAAGCATCTCAGGGACCAAGCAACATACCATATCCAGAGTCCTTCCCACAACCTCTGCCTTCCTTCTTACCTAGTTATTGTTCTTTCACTCCCACTCCAGGCTTTTAGTTTGTGGATGGAAAACCATGAACCTACACTCACCTATAAAAATCTTACTATTGATTGTTTTTTTTTAGCCCAAAATACAAAGGCTTGTTTGGATCGATGTTGCAGCAGGCTGCCATGTAAATAGTTATTTATTAAAACGTTTTACCCTGTTACTTTGCTGGTGTGTTGTATATATTTATAATATTTGCATAGTGTTTGTCGTTATTTTGGGTGGGGTGGGCGGCGGCGGAGCCGAGCTGTCTTGCAGCCCTCATGGTGTTGAGCTCAGTTCCTCTCACTAGTTTCGTATTTGTCATGAGGGGTTGTTCATAATGTTTCTATTTTAGCGAGGTCAAAAAGAGATCCCATTAGTGGCCTACTGATTTTGCTTGATTCCTTTTGTTTTTTTAACGATTTTTCACTATCTGCAAAGACTAAACAGAGTATTGCGACTCTGTGCTTGTTTGTAAATAGAGAATGAACCAAAGAGAACCAATTCCAAAACAATAAATGCTAGGATAACAATCAATCAAATGGAGAGGGAAGCAGGCACGACGGATTACAACGGGGGCAAAGGCCTGTGTTACCTACCCTTCACTATCTGCAAAGAGAGAATACTCCTAAAAGAAAAGAGGGGGGGGGCAGCGTTCAAAGCACATCAGCGTGCATAAATACGAAAATGTTTTTACCTACCACGTACTTGACATTTTACAGCTTTTGATATTTGCTATTAAAAAACCATTGAAATTCACTGAAAAAACCATAGGTTATAGACCATATATAGTTAGGAATTAGCATTTACAAAACCTTAATTTACTCGCACAAAACCATTGAAATTCGCATATATAGTTAGTTGCACTAACTATATATCGCGCACCCGCAATCCACTGCTGATGATGTCACATATTACATCATTCATGACATGGTCAGTGACATCACTGATGACATCACTGATGACAACACCCAGTGACTGTATGTTTCTGTAAAGTTAAAATATGTCTTACATATTGAAGAATGAGTGGATGTATAAGTGTCTGGATGAAGGATTTAGTAGGTGCATGACTGACTGTATGAGTGAGTGATTAAATGTGTCTCACTGAGTGCATGGGTTAGTGACTAAACTGTCTTAATTTGTGCATCATTATGTCTGTTGTTCTGTAAACTGCTGCATGTGTTGATCAGTAGCTGTATGAGTAACTATATGGGTTATTGATTGGT
Source organism: Lissotriton vulgaris (assembly GCF_964263255.1). Lineage (NCBI taxonomy): Eukaryota > Metazoa > Chordata > Amphibia > Caudata > Salamandridae > Lissotriton > Lissotriton vulgaris. The sequence goes on from NW_028243022.1 coordinate 855,216, forward strand.
TGCCCAAGTATTTGTATGGGAGACTGAGTGTGTGTGTGGGTGGCTGGGAGGTGTGTGACTCTGTGCATAGATGTGTGAGCAGTTGATTCACTATATGTATGGGTTCAAAAGTGCATGTGGAAACAGCTGTATGGGCGGTTGACTGTCTGCATGAGTGTATTGGTGAGTGAATGGATTTCTCAGTGCTACATGTCAAAGTAAGTACATATGTAAAACACAGTACATGTGAGAGTTGACATATATAAATAACTGTGCATAAGAGCCAGTGAATGTGTGAGTGGCTGTATGGATCATTGTGAACATGTATCAGGGATTGTATAAAAGAGTAAATATGTGTTAGTATATGTTTGAATAAGTAAGGTGTGTATAACTGTATAGTTGAGAAAATGGAGGTGTGATTGATTCTTTGCATGACTGACTCGGCGCAGCATTGTAGGATGCCAAGACCAGTCCGGATCTCAGCGCGTTGTGCTGCCTTCGGCCTATTCGCACAACGGACCGCTACTGACACCACCTCACAGCAACAGCAGCCCATTGTTGCTTTGCTGAAATTTTTTTTTTTAACGTGTTTACTTTGTTGGAGCGTTGTATATATTTATAAGTTATTAAAGTGTTATAATCCTACTACTTTGTTGGAGTGCTATATATTTTTAATGTGACACATAATTGTGAAGACTTTGATGTACAAAAAGGCATCCTTGGAATCTTCCGCTTCAGGCTCGGTCCCACACACCCTCACAGTGAGAACCCCCTCCCCAATCACAATACAGGATCGTTATCAGATAGTAGGAACGCGTGTGGTGTGACGGATCTCATGGGGTGGGGGCCTTGATCTACTGACGTAAATAATTAATTTACTCTCTTAATTTCTATGCAGGTAAGTACTTAATTAATGATAACTCAATCAGAATGAAGGAAAACAGAGTCCGTGGTGTAAGAGTTTCTAAGGGTTTTATTCCTCATAAAGGAATCAGGATATCATGTTCTGACCACCACACAGGGTGTCAGAAGGGATAGATGAGCGCGCTCACGTTTATTGACAATACATAGCTTATATACTTGATTTACATCATAATGTTCAATGTAAGAGGCGTAACAGCTGAGAGAAAACAAGATAACAGTATACACGTGGTACTAGTACATCATCAAGAGGCGTAAACTAGGCGTAAACTAGGGGTGTGTGCTAGAAACGTCACTGATAGGTGACGCAAATGGGTGGCACCAAGGGGTGGTGCTAACAGAATGTTGCAATGTCAGCAGAAATCGGAAGCTTGGATGCGCGCGCAGCTGCATGACGTGTGATAGACGGGGTGCAGGGGACTTGACATTTACACTGACGGAAAGAGACAGAAGTCTGGCATGTCAGATCAACTTGTGCTTCTATCATATCTGATATCTGATGTTTAGGAACTAAGCTATCTGGGCAGAAAGGTCTCTAGAGCAGAAGCTATTCTATACTTGCTGTGAGTGCGTGTATAAGCGCCTGAGTGTCTGTATGAGAAGCGTGGGGGCATGGGGCCTTCCATGGAAGCATGGCAACAGAGGCTATGAATTACTTGCATAGAGACAGGTCGGCCCTTTAGCCCTGCAGCTGAGGAAGGATGTTTACTGAAACTAGCAGGCTGGAATGTATCTTCGGGGAGGAAAACAGATAACTCGAAGGTTATAGTCAATCTTGGCAGGCAGCAGGCTGAGCTGAGCACGGAGGACCGCGCTAGAAGTAAGTCAGAGTTCACGGGTACGGGGGCTGCTTGGGCAGGGGCCCTCGCAGTCAGAAGCCAGAAAAGAGGCTCGGTGGCAGAGATTCAGGGCCTACTCTCAGCCAGGCTGAAAAACGTAGGAGTACACTTCAAAAAGACGTTGGCATAGCATACTTAGGAACGGACCATCAAACCCATTCATGGTGGGTCTGAAAGAGGACAAGTTAACGTTGGACGCAAATGTATTTGCGTCTTCATAGCTGGTACAGGAGGGAAGTTACATGCACTTTTAACTCGTACATGGAGTCGGTGGGGTACTCGCTAGGGAACACATCATGACCATAAAATTTATATTACCTCATTCCCTCCTTGTTCCCTACGGACCCTTCATGATATATCGATCCTCATAAATCGATCTGTTTGTTCTTGTAACATTATATGTTCGTCTTTCTTTCTTTGACTGTTTGAGAGGCAACTGGAATGCTCAATGCAGGATGTGGCACACAGTCCACATATCGCTGGCCCACACTGTAGGCACAGGCAACAACTGAATACTATAACAAGGTCAATGCCTAGGAAGGATAAGATCTTCCATCCCCAAACTGTTAACGTAGTCCAGAACCAACCGGACCAAGTCCAGGTGCCTGGATTCTGATGTATCTGATTTGCAATTTTATGTAAACGGGTGATAGCTTGATAGACAGATGGTGCATTTTGTGGAATGAAAACACAGCAACTTGACCCGATGACCTTACAGGCTCCACCTCTATCTGCCAAGATGACGTCAATCACAAGACGATTTTGAAGGACAACAGTCCGTATAGCAGACTGCTCCTCTGTTAAGTTACCTAGAGCGGAGGCAGTTTCATTCACTACTGCTTCAAGTGTTCTCGTTAATCTGCGTATTAATTTACTGTTTTGGACAGGTCCTAGGAAGAAAAAGAATCCTTTATTGAAATCAGTGTACTGTTCCCATGCCGTTTCTGTGTAGTCGACAAGGGGAATATCTCTTTTGGGTCTATTCGGTGCTAGATTCGTATTTCTATGGTAATCAGGGGGAGCTAGAAAAACAGGTGGCAGAAGGAATGCAATGTAACAGGTACCATCCCAATCTGGAGGTAGGCTAATGTATGCGGTATGCCCACAAACAAAGTAAGAATGACTGGTAGCTTTAAAGGACGATTTACCATGGTCACTGAACTCGACCACAGTAGTGCATTTACTATGACCTACGTGTACTGAACCTTTCTTGCTAACACATAATTCACCCGTGACTGGTAATACTAACATATGGGGCAAAACTGGAGCAGCTTCAGATTCAACAGTAAGGATCATAAGGCTAATTGTGTAATTACCTAATCCATATACTTCGTTTTCTAGATCAGTTCCTATTCGAGTGGGAAGTCCTTCTTTATCAGGATAACAGACGTTGAGCAGGACTAAGTTCAAGTTTCCCCAAACCCAGCCCCCATCGAAAACAGCAGTATCAGGATCTAAGGAATTAATTATTTTAAACCATGCTCCACAGGAGCCATTGTGAGTGAATGGGTACGGAAAGAGGGGCAGAGCTCCCTTGTAATTCTGGTAGGGAGGGAGTCGGCCACATATCCAACAGTCGGTAGCATTGTTTGTCTGATGGGAATGGTGTAACATACTAATGAATGTATTGTTGCGCAGCGCAAGTCTGTAAGAGAGTTCATGTGCAGGAAGTTCACTAAAAGTGTGTTCAGCAGAGACATTGTAAGCAGATTGTTCACGCCTGAAAATAGGCCAGTATATAGGTAGCAGAATGCTGGCAATAATAATTAGAATACTTAGAAAAAACATTATTAACAACGTCACTATACAGTGACTACGCAGTGCTTTACAGTATGTACGTTTCTTTTCTTCTCTCTCTCTCTCTCTATCTCGATCTAGGGGATACATGTCAGAAACTTATTTAACCGATTCACCTAGGGGAGGACTTAAACAATTAAACTGTCTGACTTGCTAGATCGGAGTTTCATTCGGTAGAGTTCTTGGGGAGTCTTTTCTCTTTTAGGAACGGTAACGTCTTGTGCTTCAACACAGTCTTTGGTGGGGGTGGACGAGTCAAAGTCCTGTTTCAGTCCGTTCTTTAGTTCATTGCATAGTTTGATGTGACTCGTGTGGACCCACCCCTTTCTCCCCTCGATCTTCACAGCGGTCCTTGTGGTAAGGAGGACGGTCTTCGGAGACTTCCAGCGGGGCTCCAGCGGACTTTTCCGGTCGAAATTCCGGACGAGAACCAGGTCCCCTGGACGGACCTCATGCGCCTTTACATCGGTATTGTCAGGGAAGGCTGCGGCAACCTGTGAACGACATGATTGGAGTGCAGACATCAAGGAGGCAAGGTAATCTGTCAACATGTTACAATCAACATCAGTGATCTTTTTCGGAACGGGCGTCCCCCACATATTCGGTGGTCTGCCAAAGACCACTTCGTACGGGGATAGCCCTGATCTTGAGTGGGCGACCATTCTCATGTAGAATAGTGCCACGGGCAGGGCGACTATCCAGTCGACCCCTTTTTCCTGACAGATCTTGGCAAGACGGATTTTTAGTGTCTGATTATGCCTTTCTACAAGGCCAGCTGCTTCGGGATGTCGGACACAGTGGAACCTCCACTGATATTCTAGCAAGAGGGAAACTTGTCTCATCAACTCGGACGAGAACGGCTGTCCGTTATCTGAATACACGACACGGGGCAAACCGTACCGTGGGAAGAATTCACGAACCAACTGTCTGGCAGTGGTCGGAGCAGTGTAGTCTGGGACTGGGTATGCTTCGGTCCAGCGGGACAGAGCACAAACAATTACAAGGACATACTTAAATCCTCTACAGCTATTCATCTGGATATAATCCATCTGGAGGACTTCAAAAGGGTGATCGGGAGGATGGAATCCACCTTGCTCAACAGGGACGCTTTTACCTGGATTGAACTGACAACAGATCATGCAAGTACGCACTTTCTGTTTTGCTGCTGCTCGTAAGTGTTTGTTGTACCAGAGATTCTGTAAACTGTCTAACATCGCCTTCTCTCCTAGATGGGCCGGGCTATGTGCTGTATTTATCATGACCTGAACCATTGAGTCGGGGAGAAACCATATAGATTTTCCCTTCGTCACCCAACCTTGATCTGTCTGAATCCCTCCTAGTTCAGTCCATTTCTTTATCTCCTCTGGAGTAGCATGTGTCTGGATGTCAATTACGTCTAGGGCGGGATCTCTAACTGCCATACACTGTGTCTGTACTATTGTCTTTGTCACATCAGTAGTCTGGGTGTGAGTCAATGCTGTATGTTTTGCTGTCTGGTCTGCCAGGTCGTTACCCTGGGAAACAGAATCTGTGACTTTAGTATGTGCCTTACACTTCATGACTGATATGCCCGAGGGCAAATGTATTGCTTCTAACAGTGCTTGAATGAGGGGGCCATGTTGTATCTTGGCCCCATGAGAAGTCAGAAAACCTCGTTCTTGCCAGAGGACTCCGAAGTCGTGTACAACTCCGAAGGCATAGCGGGAATCTGTGTATATGTTAACATTTCTGTTCTTGGCTAAAATGCAAGCTCGGGTCAGAGCGATGAGCTCTGCTGCTTGAGCAGACAGTGTGTCAATACGATGTGTTTCTTTAATTTCAGTTTCAGTGGTCACGGCATACGCGGCCACTAATTCTCCTGTACTTGTTCTCATGCATGAACCGTCCACATAAAGTGTCAGGTCTGGATTTGTCAATGGGACATCTGTTAAGTCTCGTCTAGGCTTAGTTACTGCATTAATTATTTCTATACAATCATGTGGAGCTGGATCTGTCATAACTGTAGGTAACAGTGTTGCTGGGTTCAGGATGCTGCAACGTCTGATTTCTATGTGTAGCTGGAATAGTGTTAATTCATAACCTGTCAGTCGTGCTATAGTTAAGTGTTGAGTCTGGGTTCTGTTTAACAAAACCTCTACAGAATGTGGTACTTGGACTGTTAACTGATGACCTAAAACAATTGAATCACTTTGTCTTATTGCTAACGCTGTTGCTGCTACTGACTTTAAGCACGCAGGGAGTGCTTGAGCTACTGAATCCAATGTACTAGAAAAATAAGCACAAGGCTTATGTGAACCTGCTTGATCTTGAGTGAGGACAGACAGCGCTGTGCCATCACGTTCTGTAACAAAAAGTGTAAACGGTTTGCTGTAACATGGTGTCGCTAAAACTGGTGCTTGGCATAAAACTTTCTTTAATTCTTCAAAAGCTTGTGTATGTTCCTGAGTCCAAGGGAGGACAGTCGAAGTCGCTGCCTCCTGTGTCGTTAACTGGATGAGTGGTTTAGCTAGAAATGCATACTGGGGAATCCATTGTCTGCAGTACGAGGTGAGGCCTATGAAGGCCCGCACTTCCTTTTGTGTCTTGGGTTGCGGCATGTTCACAATTAACTGAATGCGATCGGGAGTGAGCTGTCTCCCCACTTTGGACAGCAAGTGACCCAAGTACACAACTTGCTGAACACAGAATTGTAGCTTCGAAGGAGACACCTCGTGTCCCTTGTCGGCCAGGAAATGTAAAACTGTCAATGATGCTTTTTCACATTCGGGCTCACTTCGTGCGGTGATCAGCAGATCATCGACGTATTGTAGTAAAGCGGTGTTAACTGGCATTTGAATACAATCTAGTTGTCTCTTCAGTGCTTGACTATAGATGCTGGGGCTTTCTGTGAATCCTTGAGGTGCGCGCGAAAATTTGAAACTGCGTCCATTTAAACAGAATCCGAAGAGATATTGGCTCTCTGGATCAATAGGCACGCTGAAGAAGGCGTTCTTGAGATCAATTACAGTAAAGAACGTTGCTTCTGAATCAATAGCAGTCAAGAGAGATGATATATCAGGGACCACAGGATACTGTGGGATAATGCATTTATTCAATTCTCGAAGATCAATCACCAGCCGATATACTGGCGGTGCATTGGGATCAGTACGTTTAAGAATCGGAATGATGGGTGAATTACAGATATTGGAGTCGGTTTCGACGACCACTCCTTGGGCAATGAGCTCTTCAATGATTTTCAGTAAAGCCACTACAGCATCGGGTGGTAACTTGTATTGTCTGATTCTGGGTAATACAACACCTGCCTTGAGTGTAACGCGGTATGGTGTAATGTGCATACATCCTACATCAGTTGGGCCTTTTGCCCACAAGTAATCAGGTACATTTTTCAATCTGACGTCAAACTCACGAAGAACGTAATGACCCTTGAAATCCCGCAGAAAGAGTCTAACCCCCTCCGGGGAGCAGCAGATTATAGCTCCTAGAGCCTTCAATGTTTTAATTCCTAACAGATTTTCCGGACATGATTTTGTTAGTAACAGGTCTGTAACGCGTGATAATGGACCCACAGCCAGGGGAACTGGTTCTGATACTTCATTTACAATAGGCTGTCCTGAAAAACCAAGGGAAACATTTTGTGAGCCTGAGAGGGGTGCCCCTGGAACTTCGTCATGACTTATTGTAGTGCGACTTGCCCCTGTGTCAATTAAAAACTTTCTATCTTTCCCCAATACTTGACTGTGTACATAAGGACCTTCTTGATCTACAGGAATCTCGATAAGAGGCAAGCCACCTTCCCTCTCTAGGCTGTTTCATGTATATCGGGAATATTCGGGGTAAGCAGACTGGGCATACTGGTACATCTGTTGTGAGACTTGCTGAGTTGCAGCAATGGGCTGTGGCTGTGGTACTGCTGCTGGTTATGGTCTTGTCTAGGCGGATGCGGTCTTTCTTTAGTTTTACCTGTCGCTATGTTATGTTTCAGAACTGCACATTCGTGTACGTAGTGACCTGGCTGCTTGCAATAATTGCATGTCCCTTTAACAGGAGCTGCAGTGTGACTTGTCTGGGTCGTACCTTTTCTGTGACTGTCGGATGGGACCGTCTGAGCTACTAACATTTTCATTTTCGTGTCTTTCATACGTTTCTGTTCCTGATCTTGTTCTTCCCTAATTCTATTCTGGTGATATTGTAACATTTGTAACATCTGGGATGGCGTATTTGCTTGCCATGTACTCTCGACTTTATACACTCTATTTTTAACTAACGGTAGGGAATTCTCGACTAACTTTGATACAAAAAGATGTGGGTACGACTCGCTACTTGGCTGGAGGCCACTATTGATAATAAAACATTTCTCGAATCTTGAATAAAAGTCGCTAGTATCTTCATCATGTTTCTGTTTACAGGACGAGATTGCGTCCCAATCTTCTTTTCTAGTTGTCAATAATCTGGGCAGGACCTGTACTATCAAACCTGGTAATGCTTTAGTTTTGTCCCCAAGGCCTAACCCTGGAATCCGTTTTTTCTCTTCGTCTTCTATTTCTGCCCAGGCAATCTTTGTGTCTCCCACCTCCCATTCCTTTTCTTTCAGTTTCTCGAATATCCCCGTAGGCAGTAATACTTTCAACATTTTCATGATATCATCATACGTGTAATCTCCCATCAGTAACATATCTTTGAGCTCTCTATGAAAACCTGCAGGGTCTTTATCATGGCACGGGACTAATTTCTTCATTTCTAACAGTTCTAATTTAGTCAGAGGCGTGTGTACATACACGCGTCTCAAAACCTTGTCCTCACCCATAACAGGGTGTACTTCTCGTAAGGGGTTCTGACTTTCAATACCACCCCCGCACTGCATATGGTACATTTTCCTCTCTGGAGGTGGGGCGGGAACATATTCAGAACTTACAAAGGTATCATATCTGCGTCGTTGTTCTAGAATTATTTGAACTAATTTGGTACTTAAGCCTCTCCATCTATCCATCAGTAGTGCTTCCAGTGTCTCGTGTAAGGGACCTGGATCGGAATAATGTTTTCTGTATTTGATGAGAAGGTGCTGAATCATGTACACACCTGCTAATTTCTGTTCGTCGGGGGAGAGGTTCAAAAATGTCTGTGCTACGGTATCATCATTATATATGTCGGCATTCTCGGCCCATGATACAGCTGATCGGGCTAGTTCTTGTTCATCCATAGAATTGAGTACATGGTACCCAACTCGATCTCGAAGCCGTTTATCAGTTTCCTGGAACTGATGCTCCGCAGAATTCGGATTCGTTAAGGCAGAGAAGAAAACTCTCTTGCTCTCCGGACGGACACCTTTCCTAAGGTAGTTTCCCCTACCTACATATGCTATAATGTCTGTACGGCATTGTGCCTACTTGATACTGAAATGCTTGATCCTTGATACTTAATGTCGACTGTAACTATTTATACAAGGAAACACAATAATGCACAAAAACAATCACATTCATACCACGACATTAATCACATGAAACATTTAAAGACATAGCTAACTTCCCCCTACTCTGAATGTACCGCTCAACGATACGGATACACTGCTGTAACAGTGCAGAAATTCGGAATACTTTATATACTGCGCATGACTGACTCGGCGCAGCATTGTAGGATGCCAAGACCAGTCCGGATCTCAGCGCGTTGTGCTGCCTTCGGCCTATTCGCACAACGGACCGCTACTGACACCACCTCACAGCAACAGCAGCCCATTGTTGCTTTGCTGAAATTTTTTTTTTTAACGTGTTTACTTTGTTGGAGCGTTGTATATATTTATAAGTTATTAAAGTGTTATAATCCTACTACTTTGTTGGAGTGCTATATATTTTTAATGTGACACATAATTGTGAAGACTTTGATGTACAAAAAGGCATCCTTGGAATCTTCCGCTTCAGGCTCGGTCCCACACACCCTCACAGTGAGAACCCCCTCCCCAATCACAATACAGGATCGTTATCAGATAGTAGGAACGCGTGTGGTGTGACGGATCTCATGGGGTGGGGGCCTTGATCTACTGACGTAAATAATTAATTTACTCTCTTAATTTCTATGCAGGTAAGTACTTAATTAATGATAACTCAATCAGAATGAAGGAAAACAGAGTCCGTGGTGTAAGAGTTTCTAAGGGTTTTATTCCTCATAAAGGAATCAGGATATCATGTTCTGACCACCACACAGGGTGTCAGAAGGGATAGATGAGCGCGCTCACGTTTATTGACAATACATAGCTTATATACTTGATTTACATCATAATGTTCAATGTAAGAGGCGTAACAGCTGAGAGAAAACAAGATAACAGTATACACGTGGTACTAGTACATCATCAAGAGGCGTAAACTAGGCGTAAACTAGGGGTGTGTGCTAGAAACGTCACTGATAGGTGACGCAAATGGGTGGCACCAAGGGGTGGTGCTAACAGAATGTTGCAATGTCAGCAGAAATCGGAAGCTTGGATGCGCGCGCAGCTGCATGACGTGTGATAGACGGGGTGCAGGGGACTTGACATTTACACTGACGGAAAGAGACAGAAGTCTGGCATGTCAGATCAACTTGTGCTTCTATCATATCTGATATCTGATGTTTAGGAACTAAGCTATCTGGGCAGAAAGGTCTCTAGAGCAGAAGCTATTCTATACTTGCTGTGAGTGCGTGTATAAGCGCCTGAGTGTCTGTATGAGAAGCGTGGGGGCATGGGGCCTTCCATGGAAGCATGGCAACAGAGGCTATGAATTACTTGCATAGAGACAGGTCGGCCCTTTAGCCCTGCAGCTGAGGAAGGATGTTTACTGAAACTAGCAGGCTGGAATGTATCTTCGGGGAGGAAAACAGATAACTCGAAGGTTATAGTCAATCTTGGCAGGCAGCAGGCTGAGCTGAGCACGGAGGACCGCGCTAGAAGTAAGTCAGAGTTCACGGGTACGGGGGCTGCTTGGGCAGGGGCCCTCGCAGTCAGAAGCCAGAAAAGAGGCTCGGTGGCAGAGATTCAGGGCCTACTCTCAGCCAGGCTGAAAAACGTAGGAGTACACTTCAAAAAGACGTTGGCATAGCATACTTAGGAACGGACCATCAAACCCATTCATGGTGGGTCTGAAAGAGGACAAGTTAACGTTGGACGCAAATGTATTTGCGTCTTCATAGCTGGTACAGGAGGGAAGTTACATGCACTTTTAACTCGTACATGGAGTCGGTGGGGTACTCGCTAGGGAACACATCATGACCATAAAATTTATATTACCTCACTACTGTAACTCCTTTGAAGAGGGGTGATTCTTTACAGTTGGGGCCATAAACTACATCCACAGGGCTAGGTGATAGCCTGGGACCGGCCTGGACAATCAGACACAGAGGAAGAGGAGTGTCAGAGGGTGCGGTAGTGAATAAGGTGAAAGGGAGGTGTCGGGCGGGCACAGGGTGTGATTCTCAGGGAAGAGCAGCGCAGATGGGGGGAGGTTTATGGCCCATGCATGAGAGAGAGAGCGGGGGTGACCAGTGCGTGGGGGAGATGCTTGCGAGGGTGGGGAGCCTTGCTGAGGATCGGCGGCATGCAGAGAGTGGGTCTGGTCAAGGCATCTAAAATGGCTGCCGTGCACGACAAAAGTGTGGCATTGGAAAAAAGGCAAGATGGCGCAGACAATGTTTATCAATACGGATTAATTTATAACAATTATTTTTAAGAATATATTTACTCGCAGTGTCAAAATGGCGGTCAACACTTCCTGATTTCCTTCGAATCGAACGTTAACAGACGTCACGCAGCAACAAAAAAAAAAAAACGCTCACGCGCAGCCGCTGGAAGACATGTATCAACATATATGAGCATCCTCAGCCACCCTCAGAAAACATAGGGGGTCAGGATACGTCTCCCGTACCCCCTTATACCCATTTCTCACAGTGTTTTTCCTCCATCTTGTAATTTAATTAAAACGAAACACAAAATGGCGAATTCCCGTTTTGCGACCCGGTTCGCTACCCGGTTCGCGAACCGGAAAGCGCTTCTACCGCATAAAATCAATTTTTTTTTATTTGCCCCACGGGACCCTTTTATAACCCCAACATCATTCCTAGGGGGTCAAGAAGGGTGTACCTTGACCCCTTTCATTAAATTCCCCCTTCGTTTTTCTCCTCCTCTTGTCTCTTGATCCTACCGAGAGACAAGATGGCGGCCGTTCCGGACTGTTTAGAATGTTGACAGACACCGGAGAGCCAATCAGCTTCGCTTTGCAAAGTTCCGTTACGCGAAAAGTTCGCGAACCGGAGCGCTACCCGGGACGCTGTCACAGATATATCTGTTTTTTAAAACATTAATTTCTCAAAATCCACTGGAGCATATATATAGAGACCTAGCAAAGGCACATCGGGCTAACAGTCCCTACAATTTTGCCAAGTTTCGTGCAAATCCATTCAGCCGTTCAAGCTAAAAGTGAGTCCAAACGCCCTATGGAAAAATGAATGGGAAAAACGCGTTTAGGGGCCCCCTTTTTTCTCGGCCCCCCCTTGACGAAACCCCCCCCCCCCCCCCCCCCCGGGGATGCTCAGAAACAAAATGTGCCATTTTCCTGAAAATTTCAGCCGATTCCGTCCACAAACGCCAAAGTTATTAGACATAGAATTTTCAAAAGTCCCATAGAGAAAAAATCCTAACTATATATACCTACTGGCGACCGCCAGTAGGTAGTATGGATATATGTCCAAAACCTCTCCAGCATGCCAAAGGAAGAGGCCACGCAGGGAAGTCAAGGTAAGTGCTTTAATTCAACAGCATACAGGCATAATGCATTTTGGCCATGTGGCCTTCCTCAGACGCTGCTGCTAACCAAAGACAATGCTGCGCCTCCACCTTTGAATGGTCCTGCAGTCCTCCCATTGATGGGAGCACCCTCCATCCCCAATAATGTGCTCGCCCACCGAGTGCAGCGCTGTAGGCACTGCAACTCCCAAGATGCAGCATTCTCGGGCTGGTGTTGCGAGGGGGACCTGAATGAAACCTAAAGTGGCTGGTGTCCTACAGGTCCAGGCGCGGGTATGCTCAGTTTTATTAAGTCCAAAAGCCTTCCTGGGTCCCCGCATACGTTTCAACCACACAGATGTAAGTCCGTCAGGCTACAGGCTGATTATAATAAATCAGTCTTGCTTCGTGAATTCACGCGCTGCCGGATGGCAGCAAGCCCTGTTGAACAACCACTGCGGGTGGGCTGGTGCCGTTCCAATCCCTTGGAGAACAACAAAAACTGCAGATGCAGAAGCCAGTGAAGACACCTGCCAACTTGCGAAACGGGGCCTCCTAATGCGCCTCTGGCTGACGCAACAAATGTCCAAAACCCATCCAGCATGCCAAAGGAAGAGGCCACGCATCGAATACTGGTAAGTGCTTTAATTCGACAGCATACAGGCATAATGCATTTCAGCCGTTTGGCCTTCCTCAGACGCCGCTGCTAACCAAAGTCAATGCCGCGCCTCCACCTTTGAATGGTCCTGCAGTCCTCCCATTGGTGGGAGCACCCTCCATACCTAATCATGTGCTCGCCCACCGAGTGCAGCACTATAGGCACTGCAAATCCCAAGATGCAGCATTCTCGGGCTGGTGTTGCGTGGGGGAACCGAATGAAACCCAAAGTGGCTGGTGTCCTGCAGGTCCAGGCGCGGTATGCTCATTTTTAGTAAGTCCAAAAGCCTCCCTGGGTATATATGTATATAGATCTATATATAAATGTATTATATGTAAGTATATATATATATATATATATATATATATTATCTACTGGCGGTCGCCAGTAGGTAGTTATAGTTAGGATTGTTTTCCATAGGAAATCCTCAACATTCTATTTGGAATAACTTTGGCCCTGGTTGAAGAATCTTAGCAAATTTCTCAAAGAAGATGGCTCGGTCCGCAGCGCTTCTTCCCTGAAAGTTTGGGGGGGATTGGTCAAGTGGGGGCTGAGATATAAGGGGGTCCCAAAACGTGTTTTCTGCATGTTATTTTCCATAGGACCTTTAGACTCAGCTACAGGTCGAACGGCTGAATGGATTTATAAGAAATTTGGCAAAACTGTAGAGTCTGGTTCGCAGATTACGCTTTTTTGGAATGGTGTAAATCTGTTCAGTAGTTGTTGAGAAAATTAAAGTTAAAGTCAATTATATATCTATAGGCGCGCACGCGTGCGCGCACTCAAGCGGCTGCGCGTGAGCGGAATTTTTTTTTGCTGCGTGACGTCTGTTAACGTTCGATTCGAAGGAAATCAGGAAGTTTTGTCCGCCATTTTGTCACTGCGAGTAAATATATTGTTCATTTCAAAGCGTTGAAACATGGAAAGGGGAGAAGGTAGAGATTGTCTTGCTGCCTAGGTTTTCTCGGGGTGTGCAGTAAGGCCCTTAAACGCGAAAATATATAATTTTTTTCCGAAAAAAAATACAGGGTGCGCGCACCCGGTCGCGCACACCTATTTACAAGAGTGTGAAAATGGAGATAAATCAGAAGTTTGAGTGCTTAGATATAAGGTGGCTCTGAAAAGAGCCCTTGTGTTAATTGAGTGTTTTCTGCATTTATAAGTAAGTACCGATGCAGAGCCTGATGTTGCAGAGGAAGATTCTGTTTCCTTCATTCGTGAAATGAACACCGTCTCTCCTATAGACGTCTTGCATGTGGTATCGCAAGTTGTTGTGGTAAATAGAACCCATGCTATAATCTCTGAGGAACGCAGAAACAGATTTATTTACATGTCTCCTTGCTTTCTCAAATTGTGCACAATGTTGATTGGACCAATTCCATTTCTGTCTTTGGCATATATTGGAATATACCAAGGCAGATCGAGGAAAAAGTGTCATCAATTGTCGAACGGTGTCTTTTAGAAGCATTTCCAGACCTACCCCAGTGATTGTGCCTAGATCGTTCCCACCACAGTGCACAATTATAATGTCTGGTTCTGGGAGATGCATAAAAGTTTTCACCAATGGAATCAATTGGTGACATTTCAATCCTCTTTTGACAATCCATGTTATGTGTACATTTGGTAAGCCGAGGTTGCAAATTCGTCTGCTTACTGCATATTTTTCACTCCAGTGAATATAACTGTGTCCTATTAGCCAGACCTTCATTTTCAAGGGATTTGTAGTCGTCCTCCGATCTGTTCTGGAAGTGGAATGGTAGTTAGAAGTTGAAATTCTAAATAAAGAAAAAGGAAGAGGCTGGGTGTGGTTAAAAAGATAAAAATGATTGGTTGATTGTAATAAGTGGAGATTGAAGAGTACGTTGCATGTTAATGTTTATGTTAAACGAAAAGTACTATTGGGTGTGAAAAAAAAAGACATGTAACAGAGTTGTGGATTGGCAGGTTTTTCTGGAGGTAAAACAGTGTTCTTAGTTTGCTGTAGAACGTTGAGACATGAACTTTTGACCTCTGCCTTCAGCAAGGTGCAGAATGAGGTGTAACCATGGAAACAGCCGGAGATGGCAGTTGGTGATGGGTTCACTCTTTGGTGCCTCTGCATCTGACTCTGTTCTGTGGTGGCAGGCGGAGAACTGTTTGTTATTGTGGAGATGAAAGGGTGATAAGGAGAGAAATACGACATAGCGTCTGGCCTGTAGAAGCGTGGGAGCAGTGATTAACTCTGAGTGAAGCGGAACTGTGGCGGTGTTTGGTAACAGTAAAAAATTTTTTTTAACAGAGGTACAACTGTCTGTACGGTGCGCGACCTACTAAGAAAGAGTTCACGGGCCGTAATTGGCTTGCAGGTTGTAGTATCAGTAAGTGAGGTCGAGAAAAGAAAACATTCAGGACTTTATTTATGAAGGCCTTGCGCCACCGGTGCGTCACTTTTTCCCATTTTAAAAAATGAGGCACGGGCGGTGGAAGGTCTTCATAAATAAGGTCCACAGTGACTACAATTAAGGTTATGTGGACCCATTAATAGTTTTTCAATATGAAATCATTTCAGTTGAGATTATGGATTAAAAGAGAAACCGTGAATATTTGAAATGTTTATTTAGAAATGTACTGTTTTAAAGGCAAATCATTATGTAATATGAGTACAGAAATTGCAAAAAACACAGTAATTGGTATTGTCAGTAGTACATGGAATACAAACGCTATAGTTGAAGAAAAATGAATATAGTTGGAAAAAAACATTGTACACACTTATAAGGAAGTATATCATATTTTAATAAATGGAAGAAGGTCTCTGGCCTTTCAGTTAGGGGACGATATATGAAAATGCAAGTGGTTATACATCATTACTTTATGAATCAGCTGTCTACATGCGAAGCTCTATCAAGTTTGTGTTATGTCAGTGTGTGACGGGGAAAAAAAGGCGCCAAAAGCGATAAAATGGTGAGAGGTGCATGTATGTAATCTGTTGGATGCTGCGCAAATCACTATTGAGGAGAACTACTGTATTGAGATATCTTTTGAAGGTTGCAGTATTGCATTTGAAATACAGCACTAGAAACAATGGAAATATTATTGAAAGAACATATTTTTCTGTAAAGTATTTTAAAAACATAATTTTATAGGAAATTAAAGGAGTAGAGGCGTGTGAGGCGGAAATAAGCAGTTGAGATGCGAAATGGCGTTTACAGTTATAAAAAACTCGTTTAAAATGTACACATTAATTAGAGCACATGTAGCATATATTAGCGAGTTTTGCATCGAGTACTTTTGAAATAACCTTAGATAAGATATGCAATAGAATTGTTGAGATTAGATTGTAAAAAAATAAAGTTGAAAATCGAGTAGCTGAAGAAAGAAATGTAGTCCACATAAAAGACCAAAATGTAACCAGCACGAAATCATAATGTCCACTGTTAGTAAAGCCAATAGGTCTGTTCTTCAAAAGAAAATATGGAAAAGAACGTGAATAATATAGGGCAGCAAAAGGAAATGAGGACGTCAATGGCTTGTATAAGAGTTATTGAAGCATTGTTTAGGCAAAATAGGTAGCTTCTGCTTCTAACAGGAAATCACTTTTATCATTTGAAAGTATGTCAGCTATCCAATGGAAAAGAGTAAAGCAGTACTCATGATCGTTTAAAATCGGAGCCTCTTTTATTATCAGAGGGCAGCTCAGTGGGTTTTCGATGTAGTTCTCTGTTAGGAAAGAGTTAACCGTCCATTGTGTAGGCAAAATAGGCAGCAAGTGCTTCTAACAGGAAATCACTGTTATCATCTGAAAACATGTCAGCCATCCAATTGAGAAGAGGAAAGGAGCATTCATGATCTGTCATTATTGGAGCATCTTTTACCATCATAGGGCAGCTCGGTGGGTTTTCGATGTAGCTCTCTGTTAGGAAATCTTGCGCCGCTGCGAATATATTCCAATGACCCAGAACTCCTTGTATCGCTGCAAAGGCCATAAACCCTCCGTTGAACAAAGCTGTTCATGATCAAGTAACGGATTCATGAGGTGATTGTAATTCGCTTCAGGATGTACCAAATTGCAGAGACATAAATCCAGGGCCCACGTGAAATCACAGCTCAGGCAATGAAATACAGGCTGCACACAGGTGAAATACGAATATCGAAATGATAATCGATATGAAGTATTCAAAGTTGAGAGTGCTAAGGTGCCGTAGTTCAGAAGCATTCTCTGTCGAAATAGTTCTAAGTGGTCTGGCTCGTTTGCGAAGGCAGGAGGGACATCCATTTTGAATTTCCCAAGATGGTAAAGGAAACGGCGCAGCACTGCCGGTTGTATAGCAACTCCACAGAATTAGGTCGTCGGCTATGCAGTAGAGAGGAGCAGAATGACTTGATAAATTTTCTAGGAGTCTAGTCACTTAAATATTGCTTAGTAGTTATCAAAAAAGTAGCCTGTCTTGAAGTGGAGGATGCGTTAAAAAATAAGGGAGTCATTTGAGCAAGTTGTAAAGCAAGGTCAATTTTTTTTTACATCAATGCTGTTTTCTGTGAATGTTAGCTAAGTGAAAGATATGTGTGTGAGCAGATGCTACGTTAAGTTTTAAATGTGACAATGGAGCTCTTGTTCATGTCTTCTGATTCAAGGTCGGTATTCGCTGCCAAATGCAAATATCAAGAAACGCATGCGTGGGGTAGATAGTCTGCATTCTTAAAGGAAAGCAAATGGAGGGTTATTTTTACCGCGTTAGCATTGTCGTTTAAAAAGTTACAGTGATTTTCATTATATGTTAAAAAAGTGTCACTGATGAAGACTGAAAATAAATCCTTATAAATAACAGGGACTGGTGTATTTTAGAAAAGGTGTGTAACATTACATGAATTGTAAAAAAAAAATAATGTAATTGAAAGTGTATGGTTTGAAAATGAAATGTAGAGGTTTATAGGTCACGTTTTGAAAGCGGTTCTAGAGGGTCAGATGCATGATAGATTTATAAAAAATAGAACATGTTTTTCAATAGTATTATGGATAAAATATGTGCCTTTATGTACTATTTAGATTATCTGCCTGTTGCCTATTCTTTGAGTTTTAGTAATCCTGTGTCTTATAAGTTTTCCAGGGGCGGTTTGAGGTTCATGGTGGGCTTGGGCAGGGAGGGTAGGTTGGGGGTTTGTAATAGGGGGTCCGGGTGGGGTGGAGTGTGGAGTTTAGTGAAGAGTGAGGGGGGCGGGGGGTTAGGGTGTTTGGTAATGGAGCAGAGTCAGAGGACCCCACATTTCTGTTATGGGGTGCCACGGAAATATGTATCCATTCTCAGAGGTTTATTATATTAAGGATATATATTAACATGGTGGCTCTTGTGGTTTTGTGGTTCTGTGCATGTGTATAATGCTGGTCCTGTAGTTTTTGTCTATGGACCTCATTACGACACAGGGGAGCCACGTTGCACAGTTGGAGATCAGAGACTTAGGAAATAAAACTTTATAATTGTAAGGGCTCTAAGCGATACAAATCGCCCGTTTTCGGTGTAAAAAATATCACCGCTATTGGTGGTATTTTCTACGGTGTTAGTGCTCAAAGGAGAATAGTAACATATATGTGAAAGAAAATTCTGTAACAGGCTCAGCATTTCACATTATCGTGTGAAAACAAAAGTTGTTCTCACATAGCAATAAGTCTCTTATAATTAAGGGACGGAGTGTATATAGTGCTATTTACTACACTGCTATGTGAACGATGTCGAATGTTTCATAAGAGGAGGCTTTAAAAGTTTTTCGATAAACTGGTTTTCCAGAGAAGTGGGTAGAGTGTTCCGTGTAAATTGCAGAATAGAAACTAGTAAGAACCAATTGGAAGTGTTGTTCTAAAGTCACATGACTTCACATGCGTGTGTCGCTGCCTCTACGCGATAGGTGGGTGCGCGCACCCGATCGCGCACTAAAAGAAAGCGGCGAGAAAATATCAGCTAATATGCTCTTGGAGCTCGTTTTGGTACAAAGAGTTAGTTCTGAAAAGAACTTTTTTTTTTGGAAACAAGTGTTATGATGCTTTTGATTTCTTAAAGTTGCTACGACATTTTTCAGTATGTCATACTATCCAAATAAAGTGAAGAAATTTAACTTTTCTTGGAGCATTTATGACTCTCAATTTTGTGTTTAATTAGAATAAAGCTTTGCTCTCCGTATACAAGAAGTTTTCCACAGTTCTTGCATTTCATGTGCACGTTCGCCAGATATGGTTTCAAGTCCATGTCAGCACTCGATGGAGATACAGGTCGTTCTGCAGAAGATGTGCTGGTCACTTTTGATGGTAATAGCGTGGCCTCCGTTTTTCTAGTCAAAGGTGGTCGCTCATTTCCTTCAGATTCGGAAGATGAATGCGGAACGGTAGCCATTGCAGCAAAGTCTTCGGGAAGATGTTCGACGTTGTTCTCTATTGAGAGTAGAAAAGAAAGTGATGGAAGTGGGTGGAGTGCTGCGTGTAAATTCCAGAATAGAAACTACCAACAACCAATTGGAAGTGTTGTTTTCAAGTCACATGACTTTATATGCGCTTCTCAGGACGTGTAGGCGGTGACACTATCTAGTTATGAACGTGATTTGGAAGTAGCGATGTTCTTTAGTGAAGTTTAAAAACGTGAAAAGAAGTGAATTCAAACACATACGGATTTCACATATTGTTAGAGCTCGATTTAAGTATACAATTATTAAATTATAAAACCTTTTATATTTTTTAAAAAAAATATTAAGGTGTGTACAATCAGTCACGCACGAACGATTAAAAAAAATTCGGCTCCATTTAATTAAAAGGTTTGTATGACAAAAAAAAAGCCTAGGTTCAGTGTCTTAACGTACTATAAGTTCTTTCATTGGTCTATGAAGAAATTCATTAGGTTTAAATTGGAAAGCTTTCATGAAATAAATAGGTGGGTGCGTGCACTCAGTTGTGCACGTAAGATTGGTATGTCGATATTTATTTCAGGTATATCTTTCATACTTAGGAACTAGCATTCAAAAAACCTATGAAATTCACTGAAAAAACCATAGGTTTTACACACGTTATAGTTAGGAAATAGCATTTCAAAAACCTATGAAATTCACTGGAAAAACTATAGGTTTGACACATGTTATAGTTAGCTGGACATTTTACACATATAAAACCAATGAAATTCCCCGTTATAGTTACAGTTATAGTTACTTCAGCTAACTATAACTCGCGCGCCCGCAATGCACTGCTGTTGACTTCACATATTACATCACTCATGACATGGTCAGTGACATCACTAAAAAAAATTTAAAACAACAAAAACAAAAAAAAGTTCTTTTCAGAACTACCTCCCCATTATAAAAAAAAATTGGTAGAATTCTTTGAACTCTGCCAAGCTCTATTTCTTTTAGTTCGCTCCCAGTTCGCACTCCGGTACGCGAACCAGGAGCGAACCAAAACATTTTTTTTAAAAAAAGAACAGTAAGTATAAGGAAAGGAAACAGACAGTTATGTTACAAAAAAGACAGCTATAGGGAGTAAAGAAAAGATACTGTTACCCGCAATTCACTTCTGATCATGTCATATATTACATAATTTTTGACATGGTCAGTGACATCATCAGCAGTGGATTGCGAGTAACAGTATCTTATGTTTACTTCCTATAGCTGTCTTTCTTGTAACATAAATGTCTTTTCCTATCCTTATACTTACTGTTCTTGTTTTAAAAAATTTTGGAGATCATTCAGAAACAGTAACATTAATAGAGACAGAATTAGTGAATAATAATGAAGAAGTATGAGAAGAGAGGGAGTGAGAAAAATACTGGAAGGAGTAGAATAATTAAGTAATAGAGAAAGGAATGAGAGAAGTAGCAAACACAGGAAAGTAAAGATTAAAGAAATGAAGCAGTAGAACTAATAGATGTTAAATGTGATAGATTAAATGATTGATTGAGGGTGACGATAAGGTGTGTCCTCTCTAAAAGTTTGTTTAAGGTGAACCGTACTCTGGGTTGCATATCAAATTTATGCTTGTTGAAGAATACAGAGGAGATAATAGATGTGAAGACCTACCATTGTAGTAAAACATGCCCACTTATTACATCATTCATAACATAGTCAGTGACATCATCAGCAGTGGAATGCGGGTTAAAAAAGTAGAAAACATTTACCTTTTAATTCTTGTTAACTTTTAAAGAAAATTTTTCATACATTCAATCTGTAAAAGAGAGAACAAACATTTCCAAAAATATTAAACCATGTATTTAAAAATTAGAAAAAAGAAGGGAAAAGGTTCAAGAAGAAACAGTTTTTAAACAACTTTGACACTTACAGAAGCCTCTACTTCTCTACGACCCGTACACAATCCTAAAGATATTTATTTTAAACAAACAGTATCTTCATGCTGATGAAATGAGGCCTATTTTGAAACATGATGCTTCTTTTGCATTGCTTATGTCTCACAATAGTGATGCAATAGCAGCGCAAAAGAGATGTAAAGCCATCATAAAATTGTGTCTAACATTTTAAATGATTGTTTCAGGATGCAAATAAGATGTGTGCTTTCAAGAGCTTTCTTTGAGGTGAGGCCTATTTCTTTTTTTAAAAAAAAACAGTACCCAGAAGTACAGCACTGTAAGCATTAAAATTGACACTTACAGAAGACTCAGTTTCTCCATATCTACCTCACATTTCTAAATGTATATCATAAGTACAAAAAGCAGAACATTAATTATACATGTTAAATGGTTTATTTTTGCTGTTCTCAGAATGTATCAAATTTCACTTAAATCAGTGACTTGAAGGTATTCATCATGTAACAGCGGGGAAAAAAAAACACAATCAAAATGATTGTGTTTAAAAAACCCATACAACCTAAGAAATCTGAATTCAAAACTCCTTAAAATTAACTTACTTTCAATAACGTCGAAGGATCTCCTATGAACAGCATCCACTCTGTTGTGCTATAAATATTTTCAGCCCGCCACTTTCTGAAAGAAAACCTCCATCATTTTGAAAAATATGTTACATACAAGAAAAGACTTCTCACATTCTATCACATGTTTCCACTAGGCCAAATCATGTTGCAGCGATTCGCAACTCTTGTAATTCTTCCAATCAAATCCCGTCATTTTCTATTTTCGCATCTTTCAAAAAGAAAACATTTGAGATTATTTTCACAATCCTGGACTACTAATATCTTACTCTTCTTTGTCACTCATGTTCTCCTTTTCCTATGACACTGATACTGCTTACTATGAAGCAGACTTACTTGCATCAGGTTTATATAGTTGAATTTTAAAATTGACATTATAATTAAAAGTTTTGGACCAATAATCTAGACAGCATTGCAGACTTACATTCCCTCTACTTGATGAACAATTTCCAATTCCTCACAGGAAATCCCAAAATTCTTTCTTTAAAATTTTGGTTTTAAAAACACCAGGTAAGAATTTTTAAGGTCAAACGGCAATTTTTTTTTGAAAGTTACAACGGAATCATTGCAGAATGACCAGCCGTTTCGAGACTTTAAATAAGCTGTATAATGTCCTGATGTTGTTGAAGGACCATCGTGATAGATAATTGCTACAGTTACAAAAGTCCTCCCTGATATTGACAGCTGAGAAGCCACAAAATTTTTTATTAAAGTTGACAATTTTGATCCATCAGGCCTACATCGTTGGATCATTAAAATGACATACTGGCCATATCTACGTATAAATAATGTTGACATCATATCACATTTACATTGGCTACACTCCATGTTGTGATCCGCTGCATTTACTAGCTTATTAAAGGACACTGATTTACTGTCTGGCAAAGTTAAATATATAAATCTTTCTGAGTCTACACTAGTAGTACTTGATACCATACAGTTCTCGCAGTCATGCTGCCATTGATAAGAAAGCCCAAACAGGTGATCTACATCTACACCCTCATCTTGCAATACATCAAGCATATACATTAAAAACTCCTGACAATCTTGCTGATTATTTTCAGAGAAGTCTGTTTGACCTGAACATTCATCTAACAGATAACGAACTTCAGACACACTTTCTACTTTTGTTCGATCAGTGCTACATTTCTCGAAAACAGAATTCAACAAACAGCATAAAATTTGTTCTGAATTCAACAGAATCTGTTCTTTTAAACTCTCTAGTGAAAAGAGAACATTAACCACTACATTTGCATAGCAGTTGACACCAGAACTGTTTTCAAATTGAAAACCGACAACATCTTCAACAGAATCCACTTTATTTCTGCTAGCAATTTTTGGTTCATTGACTTTTGGTCTTTTTGCTACAACCTCCCTACTATTACTGATATTTCTACGTTTCCGGCCTACCACACGTTTCTCAAACAAAGGATATTGAGGCAAATGTGGCGCATACTCTCTTCTTAACCTATTGTATTCCTTAACACAATCTAGATCCGCACAAATGTTTGTGACATCACAGTCAATCAAGTACAATCCCGATAAAGTTCTAACTCGTGACAATGCCACATATGCCATACCCTCCTTGAACACAGAACTGCCAATATTCACCAATGCACTGTCTACACTTAAACCTTGCGATTTATGGATTGTCACCGCATATGCCAAGCAAACAGGAAACTGTTTACGGCGAACATATAAGTCTTTAACAAGCAAAAACCTAGCAGAACAACGACCAATTAGCTGTACTTCCTCAATGCCATCAAATTTAATTTTTAAAAAATTCTATTCCATCTCTATTTCTGTATTTCTCAAAATCAACAACATTACCCATTGATCCATTTACCAGACCTCTTTCTACATGTAAATTCCTTCTCAAAATGATTCGGCAATTTAAGCACACATTCAGAGTCTTTTCAAAACCCGCAGTTTTAAATATAGTCTTCTCTAATGAATCCAATTTTGATTTCAAATTCTCTGACAAAATAATTGTTAATCCCATATGCTCTATTTTGTCGATAGCTTCAAGTTTCACAATCTCTTGCTTTTCTAAATTCAACATTTTGTTGTTGAAGATGGCACATTCTGCAAGAGTTGGCATCAAACATATCCCGGATTTCTTCTCAGTAATTTTCTGAAAAATATTCTCAGGCACAATCTCTTGTTTGGGATATAAATTTGACAGTAATCGTGCATTTAAAGCTTCTTTCCCATGCTCGGTCACTTTTCCAATTCTAATATCTTGTAGAATATTCTTGTAATCTTCATCCTTTGCCTGACGCATATTTTCATGCAGTTCAGCATAATTGAAGTTTAACCATATATTGACGTTGCCAATGCTCCCTAGGCACTTCCTGGTATCTTCATGCGTGAGTATTTTGAACACAGGTTGACCTTTTACTGGTGTCAGCTGCAGAAGATCTCCGAAAACAATGATGTGTTTGCCACCAAATAACACATCATATTCAGTTTTAAGTACTTCTTGCATTCTCAAATGCACAAAGGCAAGCATGACATTGGAAACCATGCTTACTTCGTCAATGATAAGTAGTTTCATTTTCCTCAAGACTCTTGAAACTTCACAGCAAGCATCCCCAGATAACTTGTGGTATTGTAATTTGTTGTCATGCTCCACTGGCAGCATCAGTAGACGATGCAAAGTAATACCTTTAATGTTATGTGCTGCCAGTCCAGTAGGAGCTGTGACTACACAAGACAGCGATGACTCAGTCCTTTCCTGCAAATAACAAGAAATTGCTTTAATGAGGAAACTTTTTCCAGTTCCCGCTTCTCCACTCACGTACAGTCGGACAGGCTTCAACGATGTACATGAGCACTCTTTCTTCTCATGACTTAATCCGTGCTCAATTTGCTTGGTAACTTCATCATATATTTTCCTCTGCTCAACGTTGAGTTGTTTTTCCAAGTCTTCTAAGTTAACTGAATCCTCCTGAGCATGTGCCATGGCTCTTTCCACTTCATTCATAGCAGTGGCAGCTTCATTTTCGATAATAGGTCCTCCAAGTGGATCTTGACTCAATGAAACAGAACTCTGACTGTCCTGAGAACTGTCTCTGGCAATCTCGGCTGCAATCGTTGCTTCCTGCTCAATTTCCAAAGTTAGCATTTCTTGATATTTGGGAAAAGCAGGACATTCTATGGTCTCCTTAGCAGCAGTGAAAGAGTCTTCGTAACAGAGGAAATCTCCAAGCAGTTCCTCTTCTGCACGCCAAGGCTTGAAAAGTTGCAAAAGTGCTAAATAGAAAAACTCCTTTTTTTCTGGAGATTCACCACTCAATTTTCGATGGTTTACTAATTGGCATTTTCTTTGCTTGACCAGGCATCCCTCACTTCCAATTACAGCATACACTCCTTTCTCAATATCTTCTTTGATGTTCCTCTTGAATATATAATTTTGGAGAACCTCATATAGACAAACATTCTCAAGGTAACTGCTTCGATTTGGATAATATGTATCCAACATGTTGGTCTTCAAAATGTCGGTACTGTTTGGTTCCTTTTCTGCCAAATACTCAATTTCCCGGACAGGTTTTAGAACTCGATTTCGCGTTGCAGCAAGACCAAGACTCGCCCAAACGATACTCCTGGATTTGGCATAGAGACTTGCTGAAGACAATCGATCAGAACATTCGTAAGCTCCGATTTCTCAATGCGACAACATCTTCAGACTGAAACTGTACAACTTCTTGCTGAGGCTCTTTTCATGGGAAATGTCCTCCCACATATCCTTCAGTTCTGTCTTTTCTTTTTTGGTGATGTAAGATGTCACATACCGAGCCACAGCCATACAGTTGTCAGCCACAAACTGTATATCCATGTTAGCATGCCACATGGACAAAATCACTGGGTTGTAGTCATTGATGTACTTGGACTCTTCGTTCCTTTTCAAATTGTATGTATTCTTGGGTGATTTCCTCATCACATTATGTCGCAGCGAAGACATCAAACTGTTCACTCTACCTTTAGAAATCACCGGTCGTGGAAAGTTGAAACGACATTTGGTGTAGAACTTGTCCTTGTTTCTGAATTTACGACTACAGTACTTTCCACAACGATGGCTTTGGAAACGCAGAACTTGTTCTCTTAGGCTTTTCTTCTCCGTTGCGTTTGGAACAGCACACGTAGAATACTGTTCTATGAAATTCATCACTAAGTCATCCGGATCTGTTCCAAATTTAGGTGCATCCTTGATCCACAACAACATATGTATATGAGGGGCACCTCTTGCTTGGTACTCCTTTCTCCAGAAGAAATCCAACACCTCTCCAAGAGGTGGATTCTTCTTATTTGTGATGAAAGACATCATAGCTTCAAATCTATGATTGAAGTACCTGCATACATTCACTGGATCCAAAGAACACAGTTCTCCAGGTGTCTTGAATTCAATGTTTTCAATATTTCCATTTGCCTCTTGTAGAAAGTCAAGTAAATCTTCCCAGCCATACTCGGCACAGCTCAGAGTGAGGAACCATGTCGGAGTTCCTAAGTTCCTCAGCATACATTTTAAATCACCATGACGACGGTACCAGCACTCATTAGTACCACGCTGACACGCCATGAGATTAATTAAGTGAGAATCCAAAATACTGTCTTGGACATTGATTTTATGCATAAAATCACTTGCCGAGATGTTTCGCATCTGTATACCACTTTTTAAAATGTGGTTCACTGCATATGACAGTCCTGACAGATCGCTTTCAAACAGGAGATGAAACAAATAGGGAATGCATTGACGAAACCTAGGATCTTCTACATACAATCGTAAAGTCCGGTATTCAGACGCAGGAATTTGATGAGGTCGCTCATCATATCTTCCTCCTTGACCTGTGGGAAATAGCTGTGGGAAACACCGAGCTTCCAAACTTTCCTCCCAAACACTAATGGGACTCCCTTTGGCTTGTTTAATTTGAAACAACTCAATAGCATTCCCCATGACTTCCTTGGAATGCAAAGGATGAACACTATAATGTTCATATATTTCTTCACTATTAGACACCTCTACTTTCTCAATTTGGCCAGCACACAAAACGCTATCCTCTTCATCACTTACTTCCTCTTCTGCAACATATACATTCTTATAGTACTTATTATTTTTCTTCAAATACAAAGTTGCATTTTTCACTTTCCTAACATCCACTAAATCTTGCCATATTTTCTTATTCTTTGCCGGAACCCCATTAAACAAGATAACCAGAGGTTCCTCTTCCACTTTCTCAACTCCAATTGTGTTAATGTTTTTGTTCAAATCTAGAGGCAAATAAACAACTCTTCCCTTTAATCCTCTCTGTAAATCTGTTGGAGGCAACTTCCCTGTCTTTGGCTCCATTCTTACAATAGCCTGAAAGGGATGGATACTTTGAATCAAAATAGATTCATAAGTATTTAAATCCTTCAATTCTGAAGGAATGTCAACCAATTCCAGATTATTATGAACTGCCCTAGCAGGCATCTGGTTTTGATTTAATTTATTACAACAATAAGTACACACACGTTGGTCCACTCCCAAATCAAAACAATTTTCTACCATCAAGTATGTGGCAAAATCCTTCCATTCACTATTATTTTCCCTTTCAGTTTTTGCATATAAATCCACTAACTTAGTCTGATTCTTATAATAAGTGCGTCGACAACATACACAAGTGAAATTAGGCCTCTCACTTGATTTCATCTGAAACGTGGCAATTTCCTTCTGAAAATTATCTGAACTAGAAACCTGTATATTATCTTCAACATAACCCTCTACTTCTGGGTCAATTTGAACATTCTCATCTCTACTACCAAAGTAACAAAACTCAATTTCTTCACAAATATTCTTCACATCTATTTCAGAACCATGCAAAAGAGCAGCACATAATTGTTTAAGCATAATTGCTGGACTCTTAGCATAATACAACATTCTCACTAATTTTCTCACTTTATTATGATACACTGCTAGCATCCTGAAATGATGAAAAACACTCTGGCATACTCTCCTGGAAAGACAAGCCAGTGAATGACCACGCAAACCTGTCATTTGTCTCACTCTGCAAGGATCTAAATCTTGCAACAACTTTATTTTCTGCTTCAAACTTTTCTTATTAAATGTCCGTATAAAATCACAAAGCAAATTGATGGAAACCTGTCGCACACTGCAAATAGAACTACACTTCCAAATGTACACAGGACCCTTAGGACGTCTTCCTAAAACCTCATCACTTAGCGCCTCTTCTGTCTCTGTTGTCACAAGTTGTTCTTTTTCAACTGGACAACCATCCTTCACTTCATAAGCTCGACCACTGGTGTCAACTGCAAACACCAAATCATTATCCTGAAAATAACTCTCCTCATTAAAAAATGCCTCACAACTTGAACTATGCATCCATTCTCCGGAAAAAACTTCACAAAAGTTAGTACGATTTACTACTCTCTTCCATCTACTATTTGATTTGAAATCAGAAATTACCTTGCTTAGTTTCCTAATTCTATTGATTACCAAAATAAACAACTTTCGCTTAATTTCAAAAGCATGATCAATAATTTTCTCTACATTTTTCTTCTTCTTATAAAATGCCGCTTTCTGTTGGCCTTTTTTTTAAATATTTTTCAATAAATTAACTATTATCCTGTTACGGAACATTCGATTTCGAATGTCCCTAAACTGTTGTTTCCTTCTACTATCATGCACAGAGTTATCTCTTCCTCTACCAGTAACGTTTTTGATGGGTCTTTCCTTTCCATTTAAATTGCTTTTATTTTTCTGGACAGAAACATTTTTTGGAGAAATACTTTTTTTACTACAAATATTTCTTAAGAATAATTTTGTGCTCTTACCCGGACCTTTCTTGGTGTTTTGAAAAGTATTTGGGGAAGAGGACTGCTGCAATAAAACATCATCCTGCTGTCTTTGACGTTTTCTAGCCTTTCTAATACGATTTTTCGTTGGCATTTTTCAAATTAAAAAAAAGATCTGCAGTTGAATCTGTGGAAAAATATAATAAAAAATGTTATTAACCACTATTACCAAACAGTAAATGAATAACAGTCATCTAAAACTTAATGCCCTACTTATTATTTAACATAGCAAATCTTTTGCACCAGCACTGCATCACAAAAATGACACTCAATGATACAAAACAGGCATAGAACAATCATAAATCACTCCCTAATATTTTAAATGATTAATTCAGGATGACGATAAGATGTGGCCTATCTAAAGGTTTGTTTAGGCCCAGATCTTTAGACTGGGGTGAATGTGTGTCATTGATCCACATTCGGTCCATCACCTGTTTTGTTTATTTGAGGTGAGGCCAACACATGGTTGCAGATAAGATTTTCACTGAAAAAAACCAAGGAGAAAATACATGTGAAGGCCTACCAATGAAGTAAGTCATTATTTGAAAACCATTACATTTCTGGATATGTACTGCTAGTGCTTCATAGGTTGTTTTGGGTCATATTTATAAGGCATTTGAGTGTCTATTATGCTATTTTACGTTCTTCATGCTGCAAATTTCTTGTAAATACGCTCCCACCTGCGGTTGGCAAATTTAGATTTTGATTATGGGAGTTACATAGGCATGTTAATAATTTCCCAAAAATGGTGTATGACCCCAAACAACCTATGAAGCTCTAGTAGTACATATTCAGAAATTTAATTGATTTCAAAATTCGTTTTTAAACACAGCATATAAATCAATTGTATACCTGCATTCATGAAGAAATGACTGAAAATGTCCTTGAGACACATGAAAGTGTTTTCTGGAATGCCCTAGCACCATTTTTGGGACATTATTAACATGGCTATGTAACTCCCAAAATCAAAATCTAAATTTGCCAAGCGCAAGTGGGAGCGTATTTACAAGACACTTGCCCCATGAGGAACGCTTTCCATTTAAAAAGGTAAACATAACATCAAAGACACTAAAATGCCTTCTAAATATGACCCCAAACAACCTATGAAGCTCTAACAGTACATATCCAGAAATGTAATTGATTTCAAAAATCGTTTTTAAACCCAGCATATAAATCAATTGTATACCTGTATTCAAGAGGAAATAACTGAAAATGTCCTTGAGACACATGAAAGCGTTTTCTTGAATGCCCTAGCACCATTGTTTGGACATTATTAACATGGCTATATAACTCCCATAATCAAAATCTAAATTTGCCAAGCGCAAGTGGGAGCGTATTTACAAGACACTTGCAAACACAAGTGATGGACAGAATGTGGATCAATGTCACACACTCACCCCAGTCCAAGGATCTGGCCCTAAATCCATCGTTATTTTCCACTCCACACCACCCTGGGTCACATTCGGTCCATCACCTGTTTTGTTTACAAGACACTTGCCCCATGAGGAACACTTTCCATTTAAAAAGGGAAAAATAACATCAAAGACACTCAAATGCCTTATAAATATGACCCCAAACAACCTATGAAGCTCTAGTAGTACATATTCAGAAATGTAATTGATTTCAAAATTCGTTTTTAAACACAGGATATAAATCAATTGTATACCTGTATTCAAGAGGAAAGGACTGAAAATGTCCTAGAGACACAGGAAAGCGTTTTCTTGAATGCCCTACCACCATTGTTTGGACATTATTAACATGGCTATGTAACTCCCATAATCAAAATCTAAATTTGCCAAGCGCAAGTGGGAGCGTATTTACAAGACACTTGCCCCATGAGGAACGCTTTCCATTTAAAAAGGTAAACATAACATCAAAGACACTAAAATGCCTTCTAAATATGACCCCAAACAACCTATGAAGCTCTAACAGTACATATCCAGAAATGTAATTGATTTCAAAAATCGTTTTTAAACCCAGCATATAAATCAATTGTATACCTGTATTCAAGAGGAAATAACTGAAAATGTCCTTGAGACACATGAAAGCGTTTTCTTGAATGCCCTAGCACCATTGTTTGGACATTATTAACATGGCTATATAACTCCCATAATCAAAATCTAAATTTGCCAAGCGCAAGTGGGAGCGTATTTACAAGACACTTGCAAACACAACAAGTGATGGACAGAATGTGGATCAATGTCACACACTCACCCCAGCCCAAGGATCTGGCCCTAAATCCATCGTTATTTTCCACTCCACACCACCCTGGGTCACATTCGGTCCATCACCTGTTTTGTTTACAAGACACTTGCCCCATGAGGAACACTTTCCATTTAAAAAGGGAAAAATAACATCAAAGACACTCAAATGCCTTATAAATATGACCCCAAACAACCTATGAAGCTCTAGTAGTACATATTCAGAAATGTAATTGATTTCAAAATTCGTTTTTAAACACAGCATATAAATCAATTGTATACCTGTATTCAAGAGGAAAGGACTGAAAATGTCCTAGAGACACAGGAAAGCGTTTTCTTGAATGCCCTACCACCATTGTTTGGACATTATTAACATGGCTATGTAACTCCCATAATCAAAATCTAAATTTGCAAAGCACAAGTGGGAGCGTATTTACAAGACACTTGCCCCATGAGGAACACTTTCCATTTAAAAAGGAAAACATAACATCAAAGACACTCAAATGCCTTATAAATATGGCCCAAAACAACCTATGAAGCTCTAGCAGTACATATCCAGAAATGTAATTGATTTCTAAAATCGTTTTTAAAAACAACATATCTGTTTCAGCTTACATAAGAGACCATGGAATGGGCTCCATGTACCACAATAACTTGTGTTACTGCATGCCAGAATGCTACACCGAATATGCAATTACAATTTCTCAAAGAAACTAATTCTATTTGTATATCACTAGAGACAAAACCACATTTTAAAAACACAGCTTTCTTCATCATTTTCTCCTTAAATCATACTATTCTCTATCTAAATTAAATACATCTTTTCTCACCTTAGCAAATATTTTTTGAGTTTTGAAAACAGTCTCAGAAATACACCAAATTGTCTTCAGCAGAAGAAAAAGGATGCACTCCAGAGGCTGCAGCTATTGAAAGCACAGAAATACAGATATTCATTTCACATATCTCTCATATTAGCCAATCATAACTCTTCCCTCACTTTTTTCAAATCAAAACCCTTCCCCCCTCTGCCCTCTCTGCCTTTTTTCCATAGCAACCACCTCCTGGAAGACCTCTCATGTTTGCAAATTCACACAACAATGTTTCAATTGAACTCTGAACTCTCAGTGCACCTGCGTATCCAGTGCAATCTTTCATTAAATGTTTCTTCCTTGACCATTCAAATTACATCTTTCAAAGAACACATCCATGCACCCTAACTTTCTGTTTTCAGAAATGGAAATGCACCAATCACTGCTAATGATTCATTAGCATTGAAAACCACAGTTTTTTTTCTTTACAAACTCCTACTGTTTCAACTGCCCTTTCATTACCACACTTCATCTGACTGCAGAACAACCTTCTCCCACCATGTTTAAGGTCTGGATTGTTGGACATAGTTACATCCACTGGGCTCAAAGGTATGCTGAGAACAGAAATTTACCTAACCTCAATTTACAGGATGTGGAAATTAAGTGGTTGGGCCAAAGAGGATTAAAATGTCACCAATTGATACCATTGGTGAAAACCTTTATGCATTTGCCAAAACCTGACCTGTTAATAGTGCACTGTGGAGGTAATGATTTGGGCACTTTGACAGGGGTAGGTCTGGAAATGCTTTTAAAGGACACCTTTGAGCAATTAATGGCACTTTTTCCTCAAACTGCCTTGGTATATTCCAATATATGCCAAAGACTGAAATGGAAGTGGTCCAACCAATTTTCTCCACAAATTGAGAAAGCGAGGAAGCATGTAAACAAATCTGTTTCAGCTTTCATGAGAGACCATGGAATGGGCTCTCTGTACAACAATAACTTGCGTTACTACATGCAAGATATCTACAGAGGAGATGGAGTTCACTTCTCAGATGAGGGCAACAGAATTTTCATTCTGAATTTAAGACTGTGCATTGGTACCTACTTATAAGTACCTAAATGTACCATAAACCCAAAAGCTCTTCTCAGAGCTACCCTTCATCTGATCACACACTTTTATTATTTTTTTTCTAACTTTTTTCTGTAATTTTCAACAAACTACGCTCAAAGAGCGCTATCCGGTACGCGAACTGGAAGCTAACCGCGCAAAATTTCAAAAAAAAAGTTTTTTCTTCGCACATATAGTCCTCCTCAGCCACCCTCAGAAAACGTAGGGGGGCAAAATACTTGTACCATGCCCCCTTCTACCCATTCAGAACATTATTTACCCTCCATTTTATACCTTGATTCGACCGAAACACAAAATGGTGGACTCCCGTTACGCTCCTAGTTCGCGGACCGGACCGCTTTCCGGGAAGCGGTCCAAAAAAAAGGTGGGAAAGTAATTTACAGAAAAACGACTAGAGACACTCTCACCAAATATAAATTAGCTCATACTACATAACAATCCCTTTCATTCTCACAAATTTGATTGAAATTTCATTTAGCCATTTAGCCTGTAGACCTCTCCAAGTACCGTGAGGTAAATTACTTCACAAAACACATCTGAAGTGTTGGAATTGACAACCAATGAAAATGTTACTTTCATTTTCTACTTTTATTACCTGACATTTGATTGGTTATATACCTGAATATATATAAAGGAAGAGAAGAAAACACAGCCATTTCGACTACTACTTCTTGTTGTACATCACATTTCAATAGCTTCCAAAAACTTCAACTTCTTTGTGAAGGTAAGTTATAATTTTTAAAAATGAAATATATTGTGCACTATAACTTAATATAGTAGACTTTTTCTGCTAGATATAGACTATCCCTCTGTAGTAGTAATGTATTTAGATAGACTTCTCTGTTATAGTTATGAATGGAGTTAGGCTTGTCTTGGTTAAATCACATACACTTTTTTATAGTCCTATTTCCACTCTGATACTATACACTGCCAAAAGATAAATTCACTGATAAAAACTGCCTATCTAAAATTAATCCCAACAGTGCCCTATCTCTACTAATATATATTTTTTTAATCCAAATTTCAGGCAAAATGGAAGGCGAAAACCAAGTTTCTTTTGAAATGGACCTGCAAGAGAGCAGCCAAGAATTGATTGAACAAATTGACATGGAATTTATGGATGAAAGCTTGGATAATGAACTGCTGCAATGTGTCCAAGCAGTAGATGCCCTCCTTGAAAATGAGGACATTTTACAACCTCACAGATTGCAAACAATATTTCAAGAAAATAATGACATTTCAGACACTGAAATGTTAGAAAGTTTAATAAATTATGAAAAACAATCAAAATAAAAAAAAAACTTTAAAAATAAAGAAAACAAAAAAAAACAACAAAAACAACAAACAATTAACATACAGTCTTTGAAAAGTGTATCATTCTATTATCCTTATAGTACGCTGCCCAGAACGCTTTCCGGTTCGCGTACTAGGCGCTCATCGCGCAAAAAAAAAATAAAACATTTTTTTTTTTACCCTGCTGGGCCTTTTTAAAACCTCCACATAAAACCTAGGGGGTCAACGAGGATCTACTATGCCCCCTTATGGTAATTTCCCCCTTTGTTTTGGCCTCCTCTTGTCTCTCGATCCTACCGAGAGACAAGATGGCGGCCGCTCCGGACTGTTTAGAATGTTGACAGACACCGGAGAACCAATCAGCTTCGCATCGCAAAGTTCCGATACGCGATAAGTACGCGAACCGGATCGCTGCCCGGAGCGCTGTTACAGATATATATCTTACTTTGAACGTTAATTTCTCAAAATCCACTGAAGCACATATATTGAGACCTAGCAAAGGCACATCGGGCTAACAGTCCCTACAATTTTGCCAAGTTTCGTGTAAATCCATTCAGCCGTTCGAGCTAAAAGTGAGTCCAACCGCCCTATGGAAATTAACATGGGAAAAACGTGTTTTGGGACCCCCCTTTTATCTCAGCCCCCCCTTGCCGAACACCCCCCAAATTTTCAGGGGCTGCTCAGAAACAAAATGTGCCATTTTCCTGAAAATTTCAGCCGATTCCGTCCACAAACACCAAAGTTATTAGACATAGAATTTTCAGAAATCCCACAGGGAAAAAATCCTAACTATATATACCTACTGGCGACCGCCAGTAGGTAATATATGTATGTATATATATATTCAATGAAAAAACCATAGGTTATAGACCATATATAGTTAGGAATTAGCATTTACAAAACCTTATTTTACTCGCACAAAACCATTGAAATTCCATATATAGTTAGTTGCACTAACTATATATCGCGCACCCGCAATCCACTGCTGATGATGTCACATATTACATCATTCATGACATGGTCAGTGACATCACTGATGACATCACTGATGACATCTCAAATGACATCACTGATGACATCACTGATGACAACATCCAGTGACTGTATGTTTCTGTAAAGTTAAAATATGTCTTACATATTGAAGAATGAGTGGATGTATAAGTGTCTGGATGAAGGATTTAGTAGGTGCATGACTGACTGTATGAGTGAGTGATTAAATGTGTCTCACTGAGTGCATGGGTTAGTGACTAAACTGTCTTAATTTGTGCATCATTATGTCTGTTGTTCTGTAAACTGTTGCATGTGTTGATAAGTAGCTATATGAGTAACTATATGGGTTATTGATTGGTTGCCCAAGTATTTGTATGGGAGACTGAGTGTGTGTGTGGGTGGCTGGGAGGTGTATGACTCTGTGCATAGATGTGTGAGCAGTTGATTCACTAGATGTATGGTTTCAAAAGTGCATGTGGAAACAGCTGTATGGGCGGTTGACTGTGTGCATGAGTGTATTGGTGAGTGAATGGATATCTCAGTGCTACATGTCAAAGTAAGTACATATGTAAAACACAGTACATGTGAGAGTTGACATATATAAATAACTGTGCATAAGAGCCAGTGAATGTGTGAGTGGCTGTATGGATCATTGTGAACTTGTATCAGGGATTGTATAAGAGAGTAAATATGTGTTAGTATATGTTTCAATAAGTAAAGTTTGTATAACTGTATAGTTGAGGAAATGGAGGTGTGATTGATTTTTTGCATGACTGACTAGGTGTGCGAGTAACTCCATGGATGAGTGACAGTCTGTGAGTGTCTGTTTACACTGATTGTATCTAAGGTTATATTAGAGTCTGAAGAGGTTCATCGTATTATCACATGAATGATATCATCAGTGATGTGATCAGTAATGTCAAATGAGATGTCATCAGTGATGTCATCAGTGATGTCATTTGAGATGTCATCAGTGATGTCATTTGAGATGTCATCAGTGATGTCATCAGTGATGTCACTGACCATGTCATGAATGATGTAATATGTGACATCATCAGCAGTGGATTGCGGGTGCGCGATATATAGTTAGTGCAACTAACTATATATGGAATTTCAATGGTTTTGTGCGAGTAAAATAAGGTTTTGTAAATGCTAATTCCTAACTATATATGGTCTATAACCTATGGTTTTTTCATTGAATTTCAATGGTTTTTTAAATGCAAATTTCTAACTATATATGGTCTATAACCTATGGTTTTTTCAGTGAATTTCATTGGTTTTTTAAAAGCTAACATCTGTAGCTGTAAAATGTATTATTCTTTAAATCCCAAAATATATATAGATATTTATTGATAATTTTTTTTAAATATTTTTTTCTTCGCTTCTAGTTCGCGAACCGGGAAGCTTTCCGTTAGCTCATCTTGATGCCGTGATCTAGTCCGCGAACCGGTCAACGTTACGTTAGCGGAACAGTGACGCGTCGCGGAAGCGCGACGTATCACGTTATCGCGTAATGCGTCTAATGACGCGTCGCGTTAGCGCTCCCGGAAGTGCTCCGGACCGCGAACCGGAAGCGATCTGGGACGCGGCGCGCGCCGCGTAACGTAAGCGGAACAGGTCATGTGACTTGTTTATCAAACTTCTCATTGGTTCATTTCACTTTTGGTTTCCAAATGATGTATGACTAGGTCATGTGACCTAAAAATAACACTTTTCATTGGCTCAGAACTTTTGTTTTCCCCAAATCATGTAAACCCCTCCTTATTTCCTCACTCTGACTTTCATCTTGGTGAGAGAAAGACCATTTATCTCAAGATCCACAATGGCTTCCATTGTTGCTGCAGCTGGTGCACCCCCACCACCACCTCCACCTCCTCATAAGAAGAGAGGACCACCTAGTCAAATTCTGACTAACAGAGAGGAGGAAGATGAGCAACAAGAAGAAGAGGAAAGAGAGGAACAACAATTTCTTGATGAGTTGCCCCGGGTTTCTAAACGAAAATCCAGTTTTATCTGGCAGTTTTTCACCATCCCTCCTGGAACAAAGAAAGTCAATGCAAAATATGCCACCTGCCTCATCTGTGACTACAGATTGTCGAGAGGCACAGACAAGAAGTACAGTATGGGGAACTATACAATGCACCGTCACATGAGCAGGTGGCATCCCAATAACTACAGCCGGGCTGAATTAAGGGATCTTGTAGACAATCCGACGGCAACTCCTGTGGCAAGATCTACATCCACATTGTCACTGACGGGAAGAGAGGCACAAGAGACTGTGCCAAACATCCAACCTAACTTTCAGCACATAAAGTTAACCTGTGTTTACTGTGGTGAAATGCTGTCCTATGGCAACATGAGCATCAAGCTCATGAACATTGCATACGAAAATCATAAATGCCCTAATGCACCCAAAAAGTAATTTTCTTTTTTTTGCTCCAGTTGAGCCGTTTTGAAAGCCTGTTTTTTGTTGTCTCCCCTCCTTGAAAAAAACAAAAAAAACATAAAACAGTTCTAAAAATACAAAAAAATCAAAAAATGTTCAAAAAATAAAAAAAAAATATAAAAAAACAAAAACAAAAAAAAACAGTTCTTTTCAGAACTACCCCCCCTTTCAAACAAAATTGCTAGAATGTTTATCACTCTGGCAAGCTCTATTTCTTTTGGTTCGCTTCAAGTTCGCTGACCGGTTCGCGAACTTTAAGCGAACTAAAAAAATATTTTTTTAAAAAAAAGAAGAGTTAGTATAAGGGAAGTAATCAGAGAATAATGTAAAAAGAAAGACAGCTAGAGAGAGTAAATGAGAGATAGTGTCAGTGACATCATCAGCAGTGCATTGCGGGTAAAAAGAGTGGAAAACATTTACCTTATAATTCTTGTTACCTTTTTTAAATATTTTTTCATACTTTCAATCTGTAAAACAAAGAACAAACATTTCAAAAAATATTAAAACATGTATTTAAAAATTAGAAAAGACAAGGGAAAAGGTTCAAAAACAAACAGTTTTTCAACAACTTTGACATTTACAGAAGTCTCTGCTTCTCTACGTCACCTACACAATCCTAAACATATATATTCAAAAGAAACTGTATCTTGATGTTGCTGAACTGAGGCCTATTTTGGAACATGATGTTTTTCTTGCACTGCTAATGTCTCACAATAGTGATGCAATAGCAGCGCAAAAAGAAGTAAAGCCATAATAAAATTGTGTCTAACATTGTAAATGATTGTTTTAGGATGCAAATAAGATGTGTGCTTTCAAGAGCTTTCTTTGAGGTGAGGCCTCTTTTTTTTATAAAAAAAAAACACTACCCAGAAGTACAGCACTCTAAGCATTAAAATTGATATTTACAGAACTCAGCTTACCCATATGTACCACACATTTCTAAATGTATATCATAAGGACAAAAAGCATAACATTAATTATACATGTTAAATGGTTTATTTTTGCTGTTCTCAGAATGTATCAAATTTCACTTAAATCAGTGACTTGAAGGTATTCATCATGTAACAGCGGGGAAAAAAAAACACAATCAAAATGACTGTGTTTAAAAAACCCATACAACCTAAGAAATCTGATTTCAAAACTTCTTAAAATTAACTTACTTTCAATGACGTCAAACGATCTCCTATAAACAGCATCCACTCTGTTGTGCTTTAAATATTTTCAGCCCGCCACTTTCTGAAAGAAAACCTCCATCGATACGTGAAATATGTTACATAGAAAAAAAACTTCTCTCATTATATCACATGTTTCCACTAGGCCAAATCATGTTGCCGCGATTCGCAAGTCTTGTAATTCTTCCAATCAAATCCCGACATTTTCTATTTTCGCAACTTTCAAAAATAAAATATTTGAGATTATTTTCACAATCCTGGACTACTAATATCGTACTCTTCTTTGTCACTCATGTTCTCCTTTTCCTATGACACTGATACTGCTTACTATGAAGCAGACTTACTTCCATCAGGTTTATATAGTTGGATTTTTAATCGAGACAGCATTGCAGACTTACATTCCCTCTACTTAAAATTTTGGTTTTAAAAACACCAGGTAAGAATTTTTAAGGTCAAACGGCAATTTTTTTTTGAAAGTTACAACAGAATCATTACAGAATGACCAGCCGTTTCCAGACTTTAAGTAAGCTGTATAATGTCCTGATGTTGTTGATGGACCATCGTGATAGATAATTGCTACAGTAACAAAAGTCCTCCCTGATATTGACAGCTGAGAAGCCACAAAATTTTTTATTAAAGTTGACAATTTTGATCCATCAGGCCTACATCGTTGCATCATTAAAATGACATACTGGCCATATCTACGTATAAATAATGTTGACATCATATCACATTTACATTGGCTACACTCCATGTTGTGATCCGCTGCATTTACTAGCTTATTAAAGGACACTGATTTACTGTCTGGCAAAGTTAAATATATAAATCTTTCTGAGTCTACACTAGTAGTACTTGATACCATACAGTTCTCGCAGTCATGCTGCCATTGATAAGAAAGCCCAAACAGGTGATCTACATCTACACCCTCATCTTGCAATATATCAAGCATATACATTAAAAACTCCTGACAATCTTGCTGATTATTTTCAAAGAAGTCTGTTTGACCTGAACATTCATCTAACAGATAACGAACTTCAGACACACTTTCTACTTTTGTACGATCAGTGCTACATTTCTCTAACACAGAATTCAACAAGCAGCATAAACTTTGTTCTGAATTGAACACAATCTGTTCTTTTAAACTCTCTAGTGAAAAGAGAACATTAACAACGACATTTGCATAGCAGTTGACACCAGAACTGTTTTCAAATTGAAAACCAACAATCTCTTCAACAGTATCCACTTTCTTTCTGCTAACAACTTTCGGTTCATTGACTTTTAGTCTTTTTGCAACAACCTCCCTACTATTACTGCTATTTCTACGTTTCCGGCCTACCACACGTTTCTCAAACAAAGGATATTGAGGCAAATGTGGCGCATACTCTCTTCTTAACCTATTGTATTCCTTAACACAATCTAGATCCGCACAAATGTTTGTGACATCACAGTCAATCAAGTACAATCCCGATAAAGTTCTAACTCGTGACAATGCCACATATGCCATACCCTCCTTGAACACTGAACTGCCAATATTCACCAATGCACAGTCTACACTTAAACCTTGCGATTTATGGATTGTCACCGCATATGCTAAGCAAACAGGAAACTGTTTACGGCGAACATATAAGTCTTTAACAAGCAAAAACCTAGCAGAACAACGACCAATTTGCTGTACTTCCTCAATGCCATCAAATTTAATTCTTAAAAATTCTATTCCATCTCTATTTCTGTATTTCTCAAAATCAACAACATTACCCATTGATCCATTTACCAGACCTCTTTCTACATGTAAATTCCGTCTCAAAATGATTCGGCAATTTAAACACACATTCAGAGTCTTTTCAAAACCCGCTGTCTTAGATATAGTCTTCTCTAATGAATCCAATTTTGATTTCAAATTATCTGACAAAATAATTGTTGATCCCATATGCTCTAATTTGTCGATAGCTTCCAGTTTCACAATGTCTTGCTTTTCTAAATTCAACATTTTGTTGTTGAAGATGGCACATTCTGCAAGAGTTGGCATGAGACATATCCCGGATTTCTTCTCAGTAATTTTCTGAAAAATATTCTCAGGCACAATCTCTTGTTTGGGATACAAATTTGACAGTAACCGTGCATTTAAAGCTTCTTTCCCATGCTCGGTCACTTTTCCAATTCTAATATCTTGTAGAATATTCTTGTAATCTTCATCCTTTGCCTGACGCATATTTTGATGCAGTTCTGCATAATTGAAGTTTAACCATATATTGACGTTGCCAATGCTCCCTAGGCACTTCCTGGTATCTTCATGCGTGAGTATTTTGAACACAGGTTGACCTTTTACTGGTGTCAGCTGTAGAAGATCTCCGAAAACAATAATGTGTTTCCCACCAAATAAGACATCATATTCAGTTTTAAGTACTTCTTGCATTCTCAAATGCACAAAGGCAAGCATGACATTGGAAACCATGCTTACTTCGTCAATGATAAGTAGTTTCATTTTCCTCAAGACTCTTGAAACTTCACAGCAAGCATCTCCAGATAACTTGTTGTATTGTAATTTGTTGTCATGCTCCACCGGCAGCATCAATAGACGATGCAAAGTAATACCTTTAATATTATGTGCTGCCAGTCCAGTAGGAGCGGTCACAACACAAGACAGCGATGACTCAGTCCTTTCCTGCAAATAACAAGAGATTGCTTTAATGAGGAAACTTTTTCCAGTTCCCGCTTCTCCACTCACGTACAGTCGGACAGGCTTCAACGACGTACACGAGCACTCTTTCTTCTCATGACTTAATCCGTGCTCAATTTCCTTGGTAACTTCATCATATATTTTCCTCTGCTCAACATTGAGTTGTTTTTCCAAGTCTTGTAAGTTAACTGAATCCTCCTGAGCATGTGCCATGGCTCTTTCTACTTCATTCATAGCAGTGGCAGCTTCATTTTCGATAATAGGTCCTCCAAGTGGATCTTGACTCAATGAAACAGAACTCTGACTGTCCTGAGAACTGTCTCTGGCAATCTCGGCTGCAATCGTTGCTTCCTGC
The DNA here is from genome assembly GCF_964263255.1 of Lissotriton vulgaris. Classification (NCBI taxonomy): domain Eukaryota; kingdom Metazoa; phylum Chordata; class Amphibia; order Caudata; family Salamandridae; genus Lissotriton; species Lissotriton vulgaris. The sequence goes on from NW_028243022.1 coordinate 896,967, forward strand.
TCAATTTCCAAAGTTAGCATTTCTTGATATTTAGAAAAAGCAGGACATTCTATGGACTCCTTGGCTGCATTGAAAGAGTCTTCGTAACAGAGGAAATCTCCAAGCAGTTCCTCTTCTGCACGCCAAGGCTTGAAAAGTTGCAAAAGTGCTAAATAGAAAAACTCCTTTTTTTCTGGAGATTCGCCACTTAATTTTCGATGGTTTACTAATTGGCATTTTCTTTGCTTGACCAGGCATCCTTCACTTCCAATTACAGCATACACTCCTTTCTCAATATCTTCTTTGATGTTCCTCTTGAATATATAATTTTGGAGAACCTCATATAGACAAACATTCTCAAGGTGACTGCTTCGATTTGGATAATATGTATCCAACATGTTGGTCTTCAAAATGTCGGTACTGTTTGGTTCCTTTTCTGCCAAATACTCAATTTCCCGAACAGGTTTTAGAACTCGATTTCGCGTTGCAGCAAGACCAAGACTCGCCCAAACGAGACTCCTGGATTTGGCATAGAGACTTGCTGAAGACAATCGATCAGAACATTCGTAAGCTCCGATTTCTCGATGCGACAACATCTTCAGACTGAAACTGTACAACTTCTTGCTGAGGCTCTTTTCATGGGAAATGTCCTCCCACATATCCTTCAGTTCGGTCTTTTCTTTTTTGGTGATGTAAGATGTCACATACCGAGCCACAGCCATACAGTTGTCAGCCACAAACTGTATATCCATGTTGGCATTCCACATGGACAAAATCACTGGGTTGTAGTCATTGATGTACTTGGACTCTTCATTCCTTTTCAAATTGTATGTATTCTTGGGTGATTTCCTCGTCACATTATGTCGCAGCGAAGACATCAAACTGTTCACTCTTCCTTTAGAAATCACCGGTCGTGGAAAGTTGAAACGACATTTGGTGTAGAACTTGTCCTTGTTTCTGAATTTACGACGACAGTACTTTCCACAACGATGGCTTTGGAAACGTAGAACTTGTTCTCTTAGACTTTTCTTCTCCGTTGCGTTTGGAACAGCACACGTAGAATACTGTTCGATGAAATTCATCACTAAGTCATCCGGATCTGTTCCAAATTTAGGTGCATCCTTGATCCACAGCAACATATGTATATGAGGGGCACCTCTTGCTTGATACTCCTTTCTCCAGAAGAAATCCAACACCTCTCCAAGAGGTGGATTCTTTTTATTTGTGATGAAAGACATCATAGCTTCAAATCTATGATTGAAGTACCTGCATACATTCACAGGATCCAAAGAACACAGTTCTCCAGGTGTCTTGAATTCAATGTTTTCAATATTTCCATTTGCCTCTCGTAGAAATTCAAGTAAGTCATCCCAGCCATACTCAGCACAGCTCAGAGTGAGGAACCATGTCGGAGTTCCTAAGTTCCTCAGCATACATTTTAAATCACCATGACGACGGTACCAGTACTCATTAGTACCACGCTGACACGCCATGAGATTAATTAAGTGAGAATCCAAAATACTGTCTTGGACATTGACTTTATGCATAAAGTCACTCGCCGAGATGTTTCGCATCTGTATACCACTTTTTAAGATGTGGTTCACTGCATATGACAGTCCAGACAGATCGCTTTCAAACAAGAGATGAAACAAATAGGGAATGCATTGCCGAAACCTAGGATCTTCTGCATACAATCGTAAAGTCCGGTATTCAGACGCAGGAATTTGATGAGGTCGCTCATCATATCTTCCTCCTCGACCTGTAGGAAATAGCTGTGGGAAACACCGAGCTTCCAAACTTTCCTCCCAAACACTAATGGGACTCCCTTTGGCTTGTTTCATTTGAAACAACTCAATAGCATTCCCCATGACTTCCTTGGAATGCAAAGGATGAACACTATAATGTTCATATATTTCTTCACTTTTAGAGGCCTCTACTTTCTCAATTTGGCCTGCACACAAATCGCTATCCTCTTCATCACTTACTTCCTCTTCTGCAACATATACATTCTTATAGTACTTATTATTTTTCTTCAAATACACTGTTGCCTTTTTGACTTTCCTAACATCCACTAAATCTTGCCATATTTTCTTATTCTTTGTCGGAACCCCATTAACCAAGATAACCAGAGGTTCCTCTTCCACTTTTTCTATTCCAATTGTATTAATGTTTTTGTTCAAATCTAGAGGCAAATAAACAACTCTTCCCTTTAATCCTCTCTGTAAATCTGCTGGAGGCAACTTCCCTGTCTTTGGCTCCATTCTTACAATAGCCTGAAAGGGATGGATACTTTGAATCAAAATAGATTCATAAGTATTTAAATCCTTCAATTCAGAAGGAATCTCAACCAATTCCAGATTATTATGAACTGCCCTAGCAGGCATCTGGTTTTGGTTTAATTTATTACAACAATAAGTACACACACGTTGATCCGATCCCAAATCAAAATAATTTTCTACCATCAAGTATGTGGCTAAATCCTTCCATTCACTATTATTTTCCCTTTCACTTTTTGCATATAAATCCGCTACCTTAGTCTGATTCTTATAATAAGTGCGTCGACAACATACACAAGTGAAATTAGGCCTCTCACTTGATTTCATCTGAAACGTGGCAATTTCCTTCTGAAAATTATCTGTACTGGAAACCTGTACATTATCTTCCACATTACCCTCTACTTCAGGGTCAATTTGAACATTCTCATCTTTACTACCAAAGTAACAAAACTCAATTTCTTCACAAATATTCTTCACATCTATTTCAGAACCATGCAAAAGAGCAGCACATAACTGTTTAAGCATAATTGCTGGACTCTTAGCATAATACAACATTCTCACTAATTTTCTCACTTTATTATGATGCACTGCTAGCATCCTGAAATGATGAAAAACACTCTGGCATACTCTCCTGGAAAGACAAGCCAGTGAATGACCACGCAAACCTGTCATTTGTCTCACTCTGCAAGGATCTAAATCTTGCAACAACTTCATTTTCTGCTTCAAACTTTTCTTATTAAATGTCCGTATAAAATCACAAAACAAATTGATGGAAACCTGTCGCACACTGCAAATAGAACTACACTTCCAAATGTACACAGGACCCTTAGGACGTCTTCCTAAAACCTCATCACTTAGCGCCTCTTCTGTCTCTGTTGTCACAAGTTGTTCTTTTTCAACTGGACAACCATCCTTCACTTCATAAGCTCGACCACTGATGTCAACTGCATGCACCAAATCATTATCCTGAAAATAAGTCTCCTCATTAAAAAATGCCTCAGAACTTGAACTATGCATCCATTCTCCAGAAAAAACTTCACAAAAGTTAGTACGATTTACTACTCTCTTCCATCTACTTTTTGTTTTGAAATCAGAAATTACCTTGCTTAGTTTCCTAATTCTATTGATTACCAAAATAAACAACTTTCGCTTGATTTCAAAAGCATGATCAATAATTTTCTCTACATTTTTCTTCTTCCTATAAAATGCCGCTTTCTGTTGGCCTTTCTTTTTAATATTTTTCAATAAATTAACTAATATCCTATTACGGAACATTCGTTGTCGAATGTCCCTAAACTGTTGTTTCCTTCTACTATCATGCACAGAGTTATCTCTTCCTCTACCAGTAACATTTGTGATGGGTCTCTCCTTTCCATTTAAATTACTATTTTTTTTGTAAACAGACACATTTTTTTGAGCAAAATTTTTTTTACTACAAATATTTCTTAAGAATGATTTCGTGCTCTTACCCGGACCTTTCTTGGTGTTTTGATAAGTATTTGGGGAAGAGGACTGCTGCAATGAAACATCATCCTGCTGTCTTTGACGTTTTCTAGCCTTTCGTATTCGACTTCTGGAAGGCATTTTCCAAACTATGAAAGAATCTGCAGTTGAATCTGTGAAAAAATATAATATAAAATGTTATTAACCACTATTACCAAACAGTAAATAAATAACAGTCATCTAAAACTTAATGCCGTACTAATTATTTAACATAGCAAATATTTTCCACCAGCACTGCATCACAAAAATGACACTCAATGGTACAAAACAGGCATACAACACTCATAAATCACTCCCTAATATTTAAAATCATTAATTCAGGATGACGATAACATGTAGCCTATCTAAAGGTTTGTTTAGGCCCAGATCTTTTGACTGGGGTGAATGTGTGTCATTGATCCACATTCACTCCATCACCTGTTTTGTTTATTTGAGGTGAGGCCAACACATGGTTGCAGATAAGATTTTCACTGAAAAAAAACCAAGGTAAAAAAACATGTGAAGGCCTACCAATGAAGTAAATCATTAAATGAAAACCAATACATTTCTGGAAATATGCACTACTAGTGCTTCATAAGATGTTTTGGGTCATATTTATAAGTTATTTGAGTATCTAGTATGCTATTTTACATTCTTCATGGTGCAAATTTATTGTAAATACGCTCCCACCTGCGGTTGGCAAATTTAGATTTTGATTATGGGAGTTAGATAGGCATGTTAATAATTTCCCAAAAATGGTGTATAACCCCAAACAACCTTTGTAGCAAATGCTCTTAGCCATGTTATCCACCTCCCATTGGATAACATGGCTAAGAAGTGCTTGCAAATGTGATAAAAAAAGGCCTGCAATGCATGAATATCGCAGAAAAATCAGCGATATTCATGCATTTTCCAGCAAATGCTCTTAGCCATGTTATCCACTTCCTATTAAATAACATGGCTAAGAACTGCTCAGGGCACCATGAGGAACGCTTTCCATTTAAAAAGGGAAAAATAACATCAAAGACACTAAAATGCCTTCTAAATATGACCCCAAACAACCTATGAAGCTCTAACAGTACATATCCTGAAATTTAATTCATTTCAAAATTCGTTTTTAAACACAGCATATAAATCAATTGTATACCTGCATTCATGAAGAAATGACTAAAAATTTCCTTGAGACACATGATTGTGTTTTCTGGAATGCCCTAGCACCATTTTTGGGACACTATTAACATGGCTACGTAACTCCCATAATCAAAATCTAAATTTGCCAAGCAGAAGTGGGAGCGTATTTACAAGACACTTGCCCCATGAGGAACACTTTACATTTTAAAAGGCGAACATAACATCGCAGAAAAGTCAGCGATATTCATGCATTTTCCAGCAAATGCTCTTAGCCATATTATCCACTTCCTATTAAATAACATGGCTAAGAACTGCTCAGGGCCCCATGAGGAACGCTTTCCATTTAAAAAGGGAAAAATAACATCAAAGACACTAAAATGCCTTCTAAATATGAACCCAAACAACCTATGAAGCAATGTGAAAAAAAACGGCCACAATCCATGAATATAGCAGAAAAATCAGCGATATTCATGCATTTTCCAGCAAATGCTCTTAGCCATGTTATCCACTTCCTATGAAATAACATGGCTAAGAACTGCTCAGGGCCCCATGAGGAACGCTTTCCATTTAAAAAGGGAAAAATAACATCAAAGACACTAAAATGCCTTCTAAATATGACCCCAAACAACCTATGAAGCTCTAACAGTACATATCCTGAAATTTAATTCATTTCAAAAATCGTTTTTAAACACAGCATATAAATCAATTGTATACCTGCATTCATGAAGAAATGACTAAAAATGTCCTTGAGACACATGATTGTGTTTTCTGGAATGCCCTAGCACCATTTTTGGGACACTATTAACATGGCTACGTAACTCCCATAATCAAAATCTTAATTTGCCAAGCACAAGTGGGAGCGTATTTACAAGACACTTGCCCCATGAGGAACACTTTCCATTTAAAAAGGGAAAAATAACATCGCAGAAAAGTCAGCGATATTCATGCATTTTCCAGCAAATGCTCTTAGCCATGTTATCCACTTCCTATTAAATAACATGGCTAAGAACTGCTCAGGGCCCCATGAGGAACGCTTTCCATTTAAAAAGGGAAAAATAACATCAAAGACACTAAAATGCCTTCCAAATATGAACCCAAACAACCTATGAAGCAATGTGAAAAAAAACGGCCACAATCCATGAATATAGCAGAAAAATCAGCGATATTCATGCATTTCCCAGCAAATGCTCTTAGCCATGTTATCCACTTCCTATGAAATAACATGGCTAAGAACTGCTCAGGGCCCCATGAGGAACGCTTTCCATTTAAAAAGGGAAAAATAACATCAAAGACACTAAAATGCCTTCTAAATATGACCCCAAACAACCTATGAAGCTCTAACAGTACATATCCTGAAATTTAATTCATTTCAAAATTCGTTTTTAAACACAGCATATAAATCAATTGTATATCTGCATTCATGAAGAAATAACTAAAAATGTCCTTGAGACACATGAAAGTGTTTTCTGGAATGCCCTTGCACCATTTTTGGGACACTATTAACATAGCTAGGTAACTCCCATAATCAAAATCTAAATTTGCCAAGCACAAGTGGGAGCGTATTTACAAGACACTTGCCCCATGAGGAACACTTTACATTTTAAAAGGCGAACATAACATCTTAGACACTCAAATACCTTATAAATATGGCCCAAAACAACCTATGAAGCTCTAGCAGTAAATATCCAGAAATGTAATTCATTTCTTAAATCGTTTTTAAAAGCAACATATCTGTTTCAGCTTACATAACAGACCATGAAATGGCCTCCATGTATTACAATATCTTGTGTTACAGCATGCCAGAATGTTACACCAAATATGCAATTATAATTTCTCTATGAAACTAATTCTATTACTATATCACTACAGACAAAACCACATTTTAAAAATACAGCTTTCTTCATCATTTTCTCCTTAAATCATACTATTCTCTATCTAAATTAAATAAATCTTTTCTCACCTTAGCAAATATTTTTTGAGTTTTGAAAACAGTCTCAGAAATACACCAAATTGTCTTCAGCAGAAGAAAAAGGATGCACTCCAAAGGCTGCAGCTATTGAAAGCACAGAAATACAGATATTCTTTTCACATATCTCTCATATTAGCCAATCATACCTCTTCCCTCACTTTTTTCAAATCAAAACCCTTCCCCCCTCTGCCCTGTCTGCCTTGTTTCCATAGCAACCACCTCCTGGAAGACCTCTCATGTTTGCAAATTCACACAACAATGTTTCAATTGAACTCTGAACTCTCAGTGCACCTGCGTATCCAGTGCAATCTTTCATTAAATGTTTCTTCCTTGACCATTCAAATTACATCTTTCAAAGAACACATCCATGCACCCTAACTTTCTGTTTTCAGAAATGGAAATGCACCAATCACTGCTAATGAATCATTAGCATTGTAAATCCACAGTTTTTTTTCTTTAGAAACTCCTACTGTTTCAACTGCCCTTTCATTACCACACTTCATCTGACTGCAGAACAACCTTCTTCCACCATGTTTAACGTCTGGATTGTTGGACACAGTTACATCCACTGGGCTCAAAGGTATGCTGAGAGCAGAAATTTACACAACCTCAATTTACAAGATGTGGAAATTAACTGGTTGGGCCAAAGAGGATTAAAATGTCACCAATTGATACCATTGGTGAAAACCTTTATGCATTTGCCAAAACCAGACCTGTTAATAGTGCACTGTGGAGGTAATGATTTGGGCACTTTGACAGGGGTAGGTCTGGAAATGCTTTTAAAGGACACCTTTGAGCAATTAATGGCACTTTTTCCTCAAACTGCCTTGGTATATTCCAATATATGCCAAAGACAGAAATGGAGGTGGTCCAACCAATTTTGTCCACAAATTGAGAAAGCGAGGAAGCATGTAAACAAATCTGTTTCAGCTTACATGAGAGACCATGGAATGGGCTCTCTTTACAACAATAACTTGCGTTACTACATGCAAGATATCTACAGAGGAGATGGAGTTCACTTCTCAGATGAGGGCAACAGAATTTTCATTCTGAATTTAAGACTGTGCATTGGTACCTACTTATAAGTACCTAAATGTACCATAAACCCAAAAGCTCTTCTCAGAGCTACCCTACATCTGATCACTCACAATTATTATTTTTCTCTAACTTTTTTCACTAATTTTCCTCAAAATTCGCTCCCCGGAGCGCTACCCGGTTCGCGAACCGAAAGCTAACCTCGCGGAATTTTTTAAAAAAATGTTTTTTTCCGCACATATAAGCCTCCTCAGCCACCCTCAGAAAACCTAGAGGGTCAAGATAAGTCTACCATGACCCCTTCTACCCATTCTAAACATTATTTGCCCTCCATCTTGTATCTTAATGCGACCGAAACACAAAATGGTGGACTCCCGTGACGCTTAAGGTTCGCGAACCGGGCCGCTTCCCGGAAAGCGGTCCAAAAAAAAGGTGGGAAAGTAATTTACAGAAAAACGACTAGAGACACTCTCACCAAATATAGATTAGCTCATACTACATAACAATCCCTTCCATTCTCACAAATTTCATTGAAATTTCATTTAGCCATTTAGCCTGTAGACCTCTCCAAGTACCATGAGGTAAATTACTTCACAAAACACATCTGAAGTGTTGGAATTGACAACCAATGAAAATGTTACTTACATTTTCTACTTTTATTACCTGACATTTGATTGGTTATATACCTGAATATATATAAAGGAAGAGAAGGAAACACAGCCATTTTGACTACTACTTGTTGTTGTTTATATCATTTAGAATACCACTAATAACATCAACTTGTTTCTAAAGGTAAGTTGTTATTTTTAAAACTGAAGTATATTATGCACTATAAGTAAATATGGTAAACTTTTTCAGATAGTTATATACTATCCCTCTGTAAGAGTTAGACATTGAGAAAGGCTTCTTTATTATAATTATGGACTGATTTAGGTTTCTGTGGTATAATTATAAATTTACTTAGGCTTCTTCACAGGCACTTTTTAATAGTACTAATTCACGCCTGAAACCATACAGTGCCCATAGATTACTTCTCTGGTATAAACTCACAAATGCCTGTCTGAACTTAAACCCAACAGTGCCCTATCTCTACTGATATATTTATTTTTTTATGCAAATTACAGCAATAAAATGGAAGGTGAGCAGAATGTTTCCTTCGAAATTGTTCTGGAGACCAACACAGAAAAAGAAATTGAGGACAATGATGACTCTGATTTCATGGATCAATCACGGGACCATGAATTAGTTCAATGTGTGGAATCAGTGGATCATTTACTTCATTATGATGACGGTCAAATGTTTGAACTTATGTTCACTGAACAAGAACACATATCAGACAGTGAAATGCTAGACGTTCTAGTAAATTTCGAAAAACAATCCGAAAAATAAAATTATATGTAATATTAAAAAATTGTTTGAGTCTTTAATCATTTTTATATGTAATTCATAAAGTAGTTAAATGTTAGAAATGTTATTAAATTTTTAAACACAATCACAACAATAAAAAATTGCTGAAAAAATAAAAATATTAAAAAAAAATCAACAAAACCAACAAATAATTAACATACAGTATTAGAAAAGTCTTTCATTCTTTTATCCATAAAGTTCGCTGCCCAGAACGCTTTCCGGTTCGCGAACTTGGCGCTTACCACGCAAAAAAAAAATTTTAAATTTTTTTTTTTTGGACCCTCCTAGGCCCTTTTAAAACCTCCACATAAAACCTAGGGGGTCAACGAGGATCTACTAAGCCCCCTTATGGCAATTTCCCCCTTTGTTTTGGCCTCCTCTTGTCTCTCGATCCTACCGAGAGACAAGATGGCGGCCGCTCCGGACTGTTTAGAATGTTGACAGACACCGGAGGGCCAATCAGCTTCGCATCGCAAAGTTCCGATACGCGAAAGGTTCGCGAACCGGATCGCTGCCCGGAGCGCTGTTACAGATATATATCTTGATTTAAACGTTAATTTCTCAAAATCCACTGAAGCACATATATTGAGACCTAGCAAAGGCACATCGGGCTAACAGTCCCTACAATTTTGCCAAGTTTCGTGAAAATCCATTCAGCCGTTCGGGCTAAAAGTGAGTCCAACCGCCCTATGGAAATTAACATGGGAAAAAGGCGTTTTGGGACCCCCCTTTTTTCTCGGCCCCCCCTCCACAAAACCCGCCCAAATTTTCAAGGGCTGCTCAGAAACAAAATGTGCCATTTTCCTGAAAATTTCAGCCAATTCCGTCCACAAACGCAAAAGTTATTAGGCATAGAATTTTCAGAAATCCCATAGGGAAAAAATCCTAACTATATATACCTACTGGCGACCGCCAGTAGGTAATATATATATATATATTTATCTTGTCAACTGTACTCTGTTTTATATCAAAAGATTTGAATGTATATGAAAGTATTTACAAAATCAATTAAACACTATGCAAAAAAAGAAATGCACATTCATAAAGTTTACAGTTTACACATTCATAAAGTTTACACTCCCATGTAGCGGCAGGAGACGCAAGCTTGCCAATGGAGAGTAGCCTCCTTATCACTAGATCAGTGCTGTAGCGCGGGGGGACATCGAAATCCAGGGGGTCCCCTCAGCACACTACCCATGCCCGGGAGCTCCTGAGTGAGTCCGGAGGGGGCCCCTCTATGTTGTTTGCAGAGGGGCCCCCTCAAGTTTCGTTACACCTCTGCAGTAGATAAGAAGCAAGCTGTTTCGTCTCTCCACACCACTTACCAGGATTACCCAATCACTTCACACCATCTGAAACACCAATGTAATTACACGTGCCTCACAGCACACCTTACAGACAACAGAAAACCCCTAGTGCTTCCTCAAAGAAAAAGATCTCGAAGGACAACACCACCACATGAGGAACCATCCATAGCGCTCAGTTCCGATTCACAGAGCCTGCCGGTGAAACTGTGGAAAAAGGTGCACAAGCCAGTGTGCAAACTGTGTTTCATTATGAAACCTGGAAGAAACAGCATTAGTTCTTGCACACTCCTTAAAAAAAAAATACCTAAATCCCTCATCATAAACCTATTTGACAGGTCTACACATCAAAGTATACCCCAAGTAGCCCCATCCAACCAAATACATTCACAATGCAGATAAAATACTTGTAATCATGAGTTAGAAGCACATGATACACTGAAACAAAACACCAACTGTGACACCCCACACACGCCTTCACGCAGCATGAAGTAATACACCACCGCATGATCACAACTCCAATCACCAGAAGCTAAATGTTCCAACACTTTTATACGCTCATTTGTATAAAAGACACCAACATCTCTAGCGATGCATAATATTCCAATCAATCAATTACACCTGATGCATGCATAAAATCAGGAGAAAAACATTACAATAAGATAGCAAATTCAATATTTCTCTGAATCCATAAAAAACCACAAACAGCTTAATAGTCCAAAAAACTACTATAAAAATGAATTTCAAAGGGGAATCAGTTAACCAAACGTTTCTTAGGGTGAATAGTGAGCTTCAGGAAGGTGCCCACATGGAAACAAACTTCCTCTGTATATAACGTTTGCAAAAATCTAAGAGCAGTCCTGCATTAAGCAAAAGGACACTTATTGAGAAACAGCAGCAAGATATGCTTAGTGTAAAGCAAATACAGTTTATAACATAAAAGGAAATGAAGCAAGGTTTGCTCCAAGGTATGCTCAAAGGGACAGGTGCCGCAAGGGCCGTCTTTGCAAAATTCTAAGGAAAACTAAGTAGGTGATGGACTGCGCCAGACCTAACACGAAACAGAAGGGACATTTCCCACTTGACCATTTTCGAAGTAATGTAAGGCTCTATACTAAAATTTGTTTTTAAATGTATCTAGTTATCTAGAGTGCTTTTACGACATTCATTGTTCTCCCCGGACGCTGACCTCGTCTTGAGGTGAAGTGGTTTCTCAATCCCTTTGGCCCCCTTACGGACGGATGGTGACGAATAAAGCAGCTCTGGGTGACCAAGGTCTTATAAAAGTGATTCAAAATAGGCTAACCAAAAGTTAGCTAAACCTTTGTCTAGCTGAATACAGTCTCTGGTGATATCCCTATTTAAGCTCACCTCCAGTCAAACGTATACCGAAATCCACTTTAGAACTGAGGCGTGTTCAAATTCAAATTCAAAATGCTTTATTCGGTATATCTATACTACTATTATAAAGAGAGAACTGAGAACCTTTGAGGCGGGTAATCTTGGGAAACACAGCGCCAATCCAAACACCCGATACATGATTGTAATTGGCAGGGTCTGCAGATGGACATAGGCTATATAAAATAAAAAAATATACATTCTTTAAAATATTTACGCAAAAAAAAGTAGTCCCTTGGAAGTAGCGTCGGCCGCGACGTGCGTGCTGACATCGGGAGCGCGGGGAGGAGCGGCGTACAGGAGCGCGAGGAGGTGTGGCGGACATGAACGGGGTGGAGCGGCAGACAGGCGGAGAGGAGCAGTGAGGAGCGGCGGACAGGCGGGGAGGAGTGGATGAGAAGTGGCGGACAGGCGGGGAGGAGCGGTGAGGAGCGGCGATGAGCGGCGGACAGGCGGGGAGGAGCGGTGAACTCAGGAGCGCGGGGAGGAGCGGCGGCTGAGGTAGGTGAAGCAGCCGCGGGTGCGCTCCGGGGGACCCACGGACAACATTGGTGCGGGCGGGGGCCCTGAAGCCTGATTGCTCCCACGGACAACGTCGGGCGGGTGGGGGCCCTGAAGCCTGATTGCTCCCGGACAACATCGGGACGGGCTGCTAGTATATATATATAACCATATAGCAGCAAAAACAACAACACATAAAACATAATATTACATGTTCAATAATATTAATATTTAGCCCAACGATATCAAAATCAGATCCCAGCTCATCAAGTACCAAATACAGATGAATAATACTCACTCTTGAGCCAAAATACACATAATAGGGTACGATTTACCTTTCTAATACATGTGCAAAGTTCGCAGTAGAGTGATATATGCTAGCAGTCAGTGGAGAAAGTACATAATTAATCGATACAAATAGCACATATTATGCAATTTCTAAAAACATATGTGCAAAATTCGCGATAATAAAGTGCAATTTTCATCTTTAGATACATGTGCAAACCTTGCAATAATAAAGTGCTTGTAGATTTAGGACAGAGATTTAAGATTCACAGTGTCACTAATGTACCATCATTAATAATATTAGCACATAGTAGGGCGAAAAAAGATGCAATCTTTCCCATTTACAGAAGCATAAGAACTATTTGTACTGCATATTCATACAATAATCGATTTCCGTGCGGATATGCATTTTAAAATATATGTGGCTACATAAAAACATACATTTGGACTTTCTAGGTTAAACATTATCTGCATAGCTGTCTTAGTGCGTCGTGCCTCATATTTTAAAAAGATGGGTTTTAAATAAAATTTCCTAAAAGAAGTATAAAATTTACAAAACAGCATAAAATGACGGCTATTCTGCTTAGAAGTACCATCACAAGGACATAGGGAGGCACTATACTGCTTAATCAAAGGGAATGCCACTAAATGGTGCACAATACCCAAGCGTAAGCGAGTTAATACACAACGGTGGGAGCTTCTTGTGACTACTGTTAGATACGATTGGAAGCCTTCTCTTATGCTATATTCCTGATACAGAGTAAAGGTGCTCTGTTTCGTGCATTCGGTGATCCTGGCATTACTTTTGTGTTTCAAAAAGGATTCTTTAAGCTCTTTTTTGGATATGGAAGCAGCCAGCTCCGGCTCATGAAAAGAGTCAAAGTCATAAAGTGTTTTATATCAATATTGGATATGACTGAGCCATGGTATGAGTGAACAATGGTCAAGCTTTAATTTAAACAATCATTTATCATGTCCTGGGTAAATTTGGTTTCAATTTTTGACCAGATTGATCGCCATAGTACCAGCGGGCGAAGGACTATTAAATCCTTAACATAATTTAGGCCCACTTCCCTGTGAATTATCTCAGTAGAGGCTGAAGTCGTGGCACAGAGCATGCGTTTCAGAAATGAGTTTTCCTCATTCTGAATTAGCTTGCCACTGTGAGTGTGGTAACCCCATACGCCCGCCCCGTATAAGGCTGATGACAAACATCTAAATTTGTAAATTGACACCATCTCCTTAATCCTGCGGCCTCCTAATTTAGCAGAAAATCTAAAAACACTGTTAGTATTCCTAACCATTTTAAAACATACGCTTTCTTGTTCGTTGGCCCACCTTCCATCTCCAGAGAATGTAATGCCAAGGTAACAGAACTTTTTAACAGTTTCTAATTTCTCCCCATCTAAATAAAACATCCTGTTTTGTCTGGTCTTCTTTCCACATGACATTACAAATGTTTTAGCTTTATTAATTAACAATTTCCTACTATTTATAAAAGTCTGGAATTTGTTGATAAGGCTTAGGAGACCATTTTGAGTGCGTGACAGGAGGACCGCGTCATCCCCGTACAAAAGTATTGGGATGGGGTTACCATTGATGATAGGGGCATTCGCTGGGGTTGATCTAAGAATTTGATCGATTTGATTTATAAATAAAGAAAATAAAAGGGGTGCTAAAACGCATCCTTGTCAAATGCCTCTATTAATCTTAAAAAAGGGGGTACATTCACCAGCAGTACCAAATCTGACTGTACTGGACAAATTTTCATAGAGTCTTGCCAGGAAGTGGATAATCTCTGTCGGTGCTCCCATTTCTAGTAAAACCGGCCATAAAAGAGAATGTTCAACTAAATCAAATGCTGAACTTAGATCGTTGAAACATAAAACTAAATTACCTTCTTTGACTTTTGTACATTTACAAATAATGAGCTTGAGATTTACACCCTGCTCCATCGTTCCCATCCCCCTTCTGAACCCGTACCGCACTGGTGATAAGATGGTGTTTTCCTCAGCCCAGGTTTCCAATCTCTCTAGGAGGACTCTACTTAGAACCTTAATAGACGAGGTCAGAAGGGAGATGGGACGATAATTGCATGCCTCTGACCTCAAGCCCTTCTTGAATAGGCGAACAATGATCGACTGGCCCCATGTCAGTGGCAACTTAACTTCTAAAGCAGCATTAAATAAGCGTGTCAATATGGGTGCCCATATATTCATCTCGTGCTTATAAAGGTCCACTGGTACCCCATCGGAGCCCGGGGCCTTACCGCCTTTGCTCTTTCTTAGGCCCTCATATACCTCAGTCAAACTGATAGATAACTGCTTTATCTGCAATTTCGATTTGTTTTCCGTATTTATATCTAAAATCAACCCATCTGAGTGAAAAATCCTAGAAAAATGAGCTATCCATGCACTACAGCTTACATGGGAGGTAATTTCAGGGAAATCTTCGTTCTTTAGGAATGGACAGTTGATGGTCTCCCAAAATAACTTATTATTTTTTGTGGCTGCCGCCCTGTCCAGGTTAGACCAAGCCTCATTTTGTAATTCTTTTTTCCGGGTAGCCAGCGAGACCTTATAGGTGTGGCGCTCCTCCCTTATTTTTGCTATATCTCTTGGCTTGACGTCTAAAGCCAATTTTAATTTAGTTAATGCCTGGGCACAATTTTTGTTGAACCAGACCACCTGAATTGTCCTTGTCTTCCGACTCCTAGCAGTCAATAAATCCTTAATTACATATTTATTTTACAAAAATTGATAAGCAAGTTGCCAGAGGTTACCTCGTTGCACAAACAGTAATTTATTTCTGCACTACATTTAGATTGAACATCCATTAAAAGTTGATTGGGGTTAATACGGACCCTCTTTTTTCTCATGCCATTTGGTCTCTCGGCTATGATCCCTTGAATGGGTCTCCCATGACTATGGGTTTTTAGGCCCCCAACCGTGCAGTATTAGTGAAATGCTATTATGCTCACTCACAGTCTGCTCAACTACCCATAAATTAGAGTAGGCTGAACCGCAGGACACAAGGATGTGGTCGATATTGGAATGGGCATCCCTTCCTTTAAAAGATGGACACTCTCTGTTTTCCCTATTTTTTGTGCAGTCCAGCAACTCCAAATCCAGTTTAGCGACTAGGTTGTTCAATGCATTTCCGTAGTTGGTATGAGGGAAATGATTGTATGGAGCGCTGTTTCTGCTATCCTGCTCGCCTTGATTTTTTTTTTTTTTTTTTTTTGTAAAACAATTTTTATTGCAGAGTTCAATGAAAGTAGAACAGAATACTTGCATTATTTGTTGCGGGACCCACGGTCCTTCGGTTCCATCCGGTAATCAAGCACACAGCCGTACAACCCACATCCCGGAGGCTGGGGGGCGTTCTCATAACAACGGTAGGCTGTAAATTCCATTAATGAGTGCTGTCATCACTATCGGTCTACCGCTCTCTGCTTTTAATTTTTCTCCCTCCCCCCCAAACAACTATGTGGTGCGTATTTGTTTTCTATCATTGTCGTGATTCATCTCCCCTCGCCCTCCCCCCTCCCCCCCTGATGTCTGGATCTTGTCTGGTGCCGGGAGTTCCAGCTGTATTGGGAATGCCAGGAGTCGTATGCCTAGTGATGTGTTCATATGTCCGGTGTTAGTGCCGGGTTCAGGACCGCCTCCCCCAGGGCCCCAGGTTCTATAGCCTCCTCCTTCTCGTCGCTTTCCACTGCACTATCTCTGAGAGCCTGGACCAGGATTTCCCATGCCATTGCTGCTTCCTGAGCCTTCTCATCCGATCCACGCCGGGCCAGTTGGTACCTAATTTTGCTCTCCGCCGCAGCCCACTTCAGGAACTCGTTCAGCCATCGTCTGTGTGACGGCGCCGCCTTTGATTTCCACCCTCTAGTTAGCTCCCTCTTTGCAATAAGTAAGCCCATGTCTATGAATTAACTTGATAGTTTGGTTTTGCGTGTGTGCGGGAACCAGTGTAAGATCGCAACTGCGCCATCGTACTGCAGTTCTCTGTCCGCTACTTCATTCAGGGTGTCGCCCAACTCCCTCCAGTAATCCTGCAAATGCGGACAGTCCCGCAGCATATGTAGGAGGTCAGCTCTTAGTTGCGCACATCTGGGGCATGCTGCGTCCCCCGCGTCAAAGTACGTTGCTATTTTGAGTGGGGTGAGGTAAGCCCTATGGATAATATAAAGATGTATTAACTGGAAGCGGGCGTTCCTGGTGCTTTTCCTGGCTCTCTGGACCAGTTGGGACCATGTTGTGTCTGGGATCTCTCTTTGTAGGTCAGCTTCCCATTGAGTTTTGAGGCGAGTAAGAGGTTGTATATTCTCCGTATGCATTCTGGAGTAAAGGCACGTAACCGCCTTGTATGTACCCGCCGCCATCATCGTGTATTGGCATGCTGATGTTGTCTTGGGTTCTATCAGTCCCTCCCCCCAGTGTGCCTGTATGGCCCTTGTCACAGCCGCATGTAATAAGTAGTCGCCTCTGGGGAGGTCGTAGCGCTCTAGCAGGGTCTGGTAGGGAGTCAATACTCCGTCGTCAAAGAGGTCCCCCACCATTTGTAGTCCAGCCTCTTCCCAAAGTTGGAGTCTCGACCAGTCTCCACCATGCGGTAGCGCTGTTAACATGCCTATCGGGATTTCAGGCGCATAGGGGTGTTCAGGACCAGCTCGCTTTTGCATGCGGTTCCAATATAACCTCATCGTCCGTTCTTCCTGGGATAGCCCACCAAGTACTAACCTTTGTTGGAGTGTTATAAACGCCAACACGTGGTGGGGGGTGCCAAGATCCCTCTCCTGTTCTGGGCCCCGGTACACTCTCGCTACCTCTTGCGTGAAGTACTGTAGTTGCGCCGCCAGGTAATATAACTCGTAGTCAGGGACCGCCAGTCCCCCCTCGTTCTTCGGGCGGGTCAGGGTCGCCAGTGCTATTCTCCGCCTGCCTGCTCCCCATAGGAAGGACACTATTTGGGATTTTAGGCGCGCAAAGACCGCTCCCGGTATCCATATGGGGAGGGTCCTAAAGAAATATAGCAATCGTGGCAGGGCTATCATTTTGAGCAGTGACACTCGGCCTGTCATGGATAGGGGGAGGGTGGCCCAGAAGGACATGGCGCCCTGCAGTGCTCGGATGCAGCGGCCTATATTGCCATCTAAGAGGTCTGCGGGCGCGTGGTAGATATATACCCCGAGGTAGTGTAGGCAGTCTGCCTCCCAGCGTAGTAGAGGATGGACCAGGGAGAATTTTTCTGCCTTTCGTATGGGGAAGAGGAAAGATTTTGTCCAGTTGACCTTTAAACCAGAGACATCTCTGAACCGTGCCAGGAGCTCCTCTGCCCCCGCCACTGCCTCCTCGGCGTTATCTAAAAACAGCAGGAGGTCGTCCGCGTATAGTGATATATAGTGGTGGGCCCCTCCAACCTCCAGGCCGTGGAAATAACTACCATTCCTAGCCAGTGCAGCTAAGGGCTCCATCGCTAGCGAGAACAATAGAGGGGATAGTGCGCATCCCTGTCTAGTACCCCTGTGCACCTCATATCGATCCGATATCAGAGTTCCCAACCTCACTCTAGCGCCCGACGATGCATAGAGCACTTTCGTCCATCGTATGTAACCCTTGCCCAGGTCGAAACTGTGCATTACTTTGTATAAGTAGTTCCACTCCAGGCTATTGAAGGCTTTCTCTATATCGATCGCCAGTACCATGGGGGCTCTCGCATTCGGCGGGGGTTCTGCTATGAACCGAAGTAACCTGCGGATGTTGTGCGATGTGTTCCTGGTAGGAATGAATCCCGACTGGTCTGTATGGATCAGGTCTTGCATGTGGGCTACCAGTCTAGCGGCTAGAATCGTACTTAAGATTTTATAGTCAGTTGTCAACATTGACAACGGCCGATATGAAGCCGGCTCAGCGCTGTCCCTACTTGGTTTTAAGAGGGGGATCATGATCGCCTCGCGCATGGAGTGGGGTAACATGCCCTTCACTTTGGCTTCGGTATAAATTATTTGGAGTCTCGGGGCTAGTAGATCTATATATTTCCCGTAAAATTCTATGGGCAGTCCGTCCATTCCTGGCGTTTTATTACGCGCCATCCCTTTTATCGCTCCCCTGATTTCCGTCAATGTGATCGGTCCTCCGATGGCAGCAGTATGTTCTTGGTCTAGGTGAGGTAGATGTACCTCGGTCAGTAACGCTTCTATCGCCTCGTGTCGGTCTCCCAGGTCCCTTCTATGTAGTTGTTCATAATACACCTTAAAGCAATCTAATATGTCCGGCTGGGTAGTATAAACTTCGCCATCTGATCCTTTCAAGGATAGGATCGGGGTGTTGCCCCTGGTAGGGTTGGCGAGCCAGGCCAGGAGCGTCCCCGTTTTATCCCCTTCAGCTAGCGTTTTAGTCAGGTAAGTTTTATAATCAAAGCTACGAAGGCGCTCTACTTCTACTGCCACCGCCTCCCGTGCTGTACAGACCCTCTCTTGGAGTTTGGGGTGATTAGGCCGTTCTTTTTCTGCCCTTCTCAGATTTTGCTCCGCTCTGTCTAAATCATCCAGCAATGTTCGTTGTGCGCCCGCAAACTTTCCTATGCAGTGCCCCCGTACCACCACCTTGAGCGCGTCCCATTCCGCGGCTCTGGATGAAGCAGTACCCTCGTTCTCTGCAAAGTATTGGGAGATCCTATCCTCTAACGCTGCACGGAACGGTGGGTCGTCCAGCGTGTCAGGCCGAAGCCGCCACGTCGGTATCCGCGTAATACCGTTCATCCAATCCAGCGTCAGGAGCAGGGGGTTGTGATCTGAAATCGTGCGTGTTAAATATTCAGTCCGGGCCACCAGTGACAGCAGCGGCGGAGAGCACAAGAAGGCATCCAATCGGACATGCAGGTCGTGTAAGCCGGAGTAGAAGGAATAGTCCCTCTCTGTAGGATGTTGTATTTGCCATACATCCGTCAGGTCCCATTGCTGTCGCCAGTCCAATCTATGTTTCGCTAGTCTGTGTATTGGGGATGTATGCAGTGGTGGGTGTGATCTATCTAGCGTGATGTCTTCGATAGAGTTAAAGTCCCCTCCCATCAGTAGCGGCCCGGTGAGGTATGTAGCTAATGACTTGGAAAGTCTAGTGAAGTATGCCGCCTGTTCTACATTTGGCGCGTAAGTACTGCATAGTGCTATATGGCGGCCTCTGAGTAGTCCCTCAACTGCTACAAATCTCCCATCTGGATCTACAGTGTGCCTAGTAAACTGGAAGGGAACCCCCGCCCGAATCCAAATTAATGCTCCCCTAGCAAATGCTGAATATGAGGTGTAGAACAGGTGCCCCCTCCATCTCTTTTGCAGTGCTATACCTTCCTTCTTGGTGAGGTGGGTTTCTTGTAGAAAGGCTATGTGAATCCCCCTGCGGACCAGGTAGGAGTGTACTTTGTATCTCTTCGCCATTGAATTCAGCCCTCGCACATTCCAGGACACACACTTTAATGATCCCACATTATCCATTGTCTCGTTGTAGTCGGATTAAGCCCATTTCCGTTCGCGACCAGACTACAGGTTTGACATCAACCCCGCTTGCCCCCAACAAACCCCCCAAACTTCTTCTCTGAGCGTTGGCTTTTCCCAGCACAGACCCTTCCCCCTCCCTCCCAACTACGCCCTGAGAAACCCCAACCTCTCCAGGCCCCCCTCCCCAGAACAGGACCTAACCGCAAAAGAGTTATCCCCATCCAAACTGGAGAGCAACGTGCTCTCAATTCCTCGTATTCCGCAGTTTGTACTGCGGTGGCCTTATGGGCCTCTGGGTGCGTGTATTAGCTTCTGTTACGTTCAGTTCGCTTACCCCATTCCCTCGCCCTGGGATGCGTATCAAGACTTACGCAGTATAGTCTTACAGCTGCCTGTTCAAGTGTTCGTGTGCGCCGGATCAGCCATGGCAGTCCTTGTCAGATCCGTGCGTCCCATGTTCAGTTGCCGAAGATTTCTTCTGCCGTTTGTGGTGTAACCTTCGGGCCTTTTGTGCTGTCTTCTTCTGACAATTCCGTCTCCGAGCCTGTTTTCTGTTCCTCTGAGTTCGATTCCCTCTCCGTTAGTGTTGGCGTTGTGCCAGAAACCTCCTTCACTGCTGGCAGTGCTGCTTTCCGTTCTTCTTCTGTCTGAGAGTCCGTTGGTTTTTTCGAGTTTCGCCTATACGTCCGGAGCCTCTTGGATTGCCGTGCCGGGCGCTGGTGAAGCTCTTCTTCAGCTCTGTGGCGAGCCCAGTCCGTCCCAGCCTTATAGGTTTCCCACCAGTCCCATGCCTCCGCAGATTTCATGAAGAATAAGGCCTTCCCATCTACTAGTATCCACAGCTTGGCCGGGAATTTCACCAAGTATTGCAGCCCCTCCGTACGCAGTTCTTTTTTGATGGACAGGAAGGAGGCACATAGTTTTTGAGTCTCGAAGGTGTAATCCGGGAAGAGCTTGACATTTTTATTGTCGACCTGGAAGGGGCCCACCTCCCTTGCTCGCTGCAGTAACCAGTCTCAGTCTTTGTAGTGGAGTAATTTGATTACCACCGGACGAGGGGGTAGACCCGGCTTCGGGGGTCTGGCCGGGACTCGATGTGCCCGTTCTATGGTGAAGAAGGGGGATAGGCCCTCCGGGGCCACCACTGTTCTCAGCCAGTCGTCTAGGTAGCCTGCCATGTCCGTTCCCTCTTTTTTCTCCGGAAGGCCTACTAAGCGTACATTATTCCGCCGACTGCGATTTTCGGCGTCTTCCGCCTGTCTCTCCAGTGCTTGTATGCGGTCCAGCGCTTCAGTTAGCCTCTCCCTCGCCGCAGCATGTTCCGGCACGATGTCCTTTAGGGTGGCCTCCGCCTCCTTCACCCTGTCGGCCAATTTTCCGTGGTCTGCTCTTAGGAGTCCCAGCCCTGTCGATACCTGGGCAATATCCCAGTGTAGGGCGTCTTTTGTGGCCGCGATAGCGTTGAGGATCTTGTCTTGCATCTGTTGCAGCTCCGATGGGGGTTGCTGAGTGTTCTCCGGAGTTTCCACGGTCGGGCCACCGTCTCCTTTCGGACCCTGCGGCTTCCCCATTTCGCTCTTGTAGGAACAGCTGGCTCCGATGAGGCAGTCGTTGGTCGTCGGGTCTCCGAGCAGATGGCCAGTTCGCACTCCCCAGCACTGTGCGCGTTGCTTAAAGGTGTTTCTCGTGTCACGGAAGTTGTCAATTCCCCTCCGGCGGTGCCTGTCGGGGCCTCGGGGTTTTGCCGCCTCAGTGGTGCGTACACCTTTTATGGGGGAGCAGTAGTGGTGTCTGTGGGCGTACTTCCCAGTGATGGGGCTCAGTTGCGCCTGGATTCCTCTCTCTGCTCAGTTCCCGGTCACCGATACTGGGCACCCCACCTCTAGGCGGTCTTCACCGTTGCCGTAAGCCTCTACGGCTGCTGTGCTGGGTTCCTGGCTGTATTTCTGTGCACAGCAGGGGGGGTTAGCAGGGTCTAAAACCGGGAGATCAAGGTTTCGTATCCAGGGTGGGCTATCCCACTTCGCTTCTGCCAACCCTCCGGGTTCCGTACTGGGTAGTGCAGGGGTCCCACATCTGTGGCGTCACTAGCAGCTCGGAGCGGCCGTGCGGACCCTCATGGGTTACCCCCCGGTGGTCAGCCTGGTGCGTAGTTCGAGGGTGCACCCCCGCGAAGCCGGGGCTTGGGCGCAACTTTCGTGGAGGAGGTGAGGCCCCCGCTTAACAGTGCCTTCTATGTCCAGTATAGACCGCAGAAGTAGTGCGCACTTGTTGGGCAACTGAGCCCGGCTCCGGGACACACACAGCTTAGCTCCCGGCTGGGTAGGGCTCCGCTGATGGCGCCGGCTGCGTCCGAGTAATCTAGGCGGATTCCCAGGCAATCTCTGCGCGCCGTCTCTGTTGCTCTCCTACCTTCGGACCAAAGGACTCCGGGTCAGAGCCACTGGCATCGGACGGTCGTTGCGGCTCTCGCCACTCAGCAGCCCCGGATCAGGCTCCCCGCTGATGTCGCAGGTATTTCGGCTCGCTTCAGCCGTACTCGCAGCTCAGGCCCCGCCGTGCACACTAACGTTGGGGTTCCGCTGATAGGGTTACAGGCCCCCAAGCCGGGGTGTAGATTTCGGCTGCTCCGGGCCGGGACTCCGCCAGGCCGCCCGGGCCCCACCTCGCTGCTCACCAACCTCGGACCCGCCGGAGTGCTGAGTCGGGCTGAGGGCTGCGCTCGCCCGTTCATAGGATTGCAGCCGTTGTCCGTCTGGGCACTGGAACAGATCTAGTGTTCATCAGCAGTTCCCGGCGATCTCCGCGCTGCCATTTTGTGTCTCCCCGGCCCGGGCTCTTTACGGCTCGATTCACCCTTTGCAGGCGTCCGGTCGGCTCGTCACTCGACCTGAGGAGGCACAGATGGTAGTTATGGGATCGACCCGAGTTCCGCAGGGATCCCTCTTCTGGTTTCGGATTCTTTCAGGATTATCGGGCTGTGGGTGAGGAGCCTCTCTAGGCTGCGTCCGTTCCCATCGGCTGCTAGCCACGCCCCATCCTGCTCGCCTTGATGACCGCAAATCCCCTTTGTGCGTGACTACAGGCTTGTATATTAAAATCTCCTGCCCAGAGAATGACCGGTGAATCTCTGGATTGTGCTAGGATCCCATCTATTGCCCTCCCTATGTCTTGGATTATCGATCCCCTATTAGCACCAAAAATGTTATTATAAAAATTAATTATTATCAAGTCCTTGCCTTTGTCATGCACCAGGCGCAATAACTGTGCATATGGGGAAACCTCGGAACAACTCCCAAATTTGAACTCGGTTAGCGTAGTTGACACCAGGGTTAGAAGTCCCCCTTTTGCCCTGCCTGCTGCAGAAATTGCTGCATCTACATTATAAGATATATAGCCCTCAACATGAATTTGTTCTCTATGCCATGTCTCCTGAAGACAAATTATATAATACCCTTGTGTGATGAAACTCTTCCAAAATGGGGTTGTTAATTTCCCAGCAATACCCGCTATATGCTATGTGGTGATGCTAAGCCCTTCGTCAATTTTATCATGTAAGATGGTATATGGTTCAGCTATTACCAGACTTTCAGTTTAGCAGGTGTCTATAGCCAAAGTGATATTACATTGGGCTATATTTACAGTCATGTGAATGCCATCTCTTGCTAACCCCTCTTTCGTTTAACTGCCTACGCTCTTCAAACCAACCACTTCTGAATCAGTTTTGGGTCTAGGCGGTATTTCCGTAGAGTCGACTGTACCTCCCTGGGGAGCCTTTCCCCTGCTATCAGTTGTGGCATCAACTACATGTGGTGGAGTGAGTTGGTCCCTGAGTCAATCAATCTCATCAATTGGATCGAATGCCTGAAATCAATTATGGGTGGGAATTGAAAAGCTATCCCAGAGTTTAGATACAGGGGTAGAATTATGGGCTGTAATGTAGTGATTGGCTCTAGGACGATCAATAATTTGCACTCTAAGTTGGTTACCTGACTTGCCCCTATAAAAATAGTCTAATGGGAGTAGAGTAGTATTGTATTCCCAGTTAGAAGGCAGAGGCGCATTTAGGATTGAGTCCCTGGCCCAGTCTTGTGTCCTGAAGTTGATGATGATACAATCACCATCAATTTCCTTTTTACTGGGGCCCAGCCAGCCCACTCTCTGGGTCATGATGATCTGCTTTGCCCCGTACATGGGAAAACCGCAATTTCTAGAAAGCCTATGCAGTGTTTTATTTTTAAGTATTTCTTGATTCTAGAGTTGGGTAGGCTTTAGCTTTGGGACGTTAGCAAGAATAGCTACATAAGCACTGCATTCAGCAGGAATTACATTTTGAATTTTTTGTACAGGCACTCCCCTGCTCTTATTAATTAGTTCTGTTTTCCCTTTCTTCATTTGCACTCCTGTCGACACAGCAGCATGGGGGGTAGATTGTGGAGGAAGGTCAGCACGTAGGTGGATAGTCTTCTCAATACCACAGTTAGACTTATTAGTATCTCTGTCAACGGGATCCCCAGTCCCTTCACTACTTATTGGACTCTTTTCATTCTCCCTACCCGCCCCTTTTGTACAGAGCTTCTGTAAGCCTGTGCTCGTGGCCCTGAAGGCAGATTATGCTGGACCGGGCATCTATCATCGTTTGCCTCTTTAGTGTCTAATTTATCTAATTTCTTTGGGACTCTACCTGCACTACTTTCAAATGGATTGGGGCTGGATATAACTACAGTCCTAACTTGAGTGTCCAGTTGTTTCAATAAATCTGAATTTTCTTGGCCCAGCTTTTCTAGATTCCCTACCTTTTCTGCTAGGACCGTTAGCCTTTCCAAAATGGGCAAAGTAAGTGATTTCATTAGCTGTTCCAGATAGACTATAAAATCTACTGTTTTTGAGGGTAAAGTTACCTGTTGGGCGCTATACGTCTCTTCATTACCCTGTAATTCAACACTATTTGTCTGCACTTCACTCATATTCCCCTTATATTTCGGTGGGATGGGTACTACTTTCTTATAATTACTTTTAACTTTCTCCCTCGACTTAGTTGCAGGCTGCATTTTTCTACTAGGTGCAGATTTTAGCTTAGTTTTTTGCCCTCTGGTTCCATCTGTAGGGATCACATTATTTACTGTATCTGTTGTACCAGCATCAATAGTAGGGCAAACATCCAACCCCTCTACGTCATCTGAAACATTTATTAAAGGGTGTGCATCCTCGGTAGGCCTCATATTTGGTGTTACAGAAAGTCTGCTTTCCCAACATGTAAAATCAGTAGACGGAGTTTGCTGTGACATAATGGCACAATCAGTGTCTTTCCCTGGGAAATCCGCATATGAGTCCATAAGAATGGAATCCTGAGAGAACGCCGTGGTTATCGATGTATTCGCATGTGTGGTTATCTGTTGCGTAGATTGCGTAGATAAGCACATACCTGGGGGGAGGGAGAGACGCCCCTCCGTGCTCTCAATTGCCGTAACCACTACCCCTACTGTCTTCTGTAGCATCCGATCTATTGCAGTCAAACTAGGAGTAGGGTAGTGGTTTGGGCTTTAATCCTTGATGTAGAACGTGTGGGCAGGGGAGTGTTTTTACCCATATTGGAAATATAACCAACAGGCACACAGTACAATTCTTTAACAGCAGATGACTGAGATAAAAAACTGGTTGCAGCACAACTGACCTTCAGTAGCAAAGCCAATGGATGTGGCCCAGCCCGGCCCTCTCGGCCCCGGAAGGCCACAGACGGCCCGCCCTTTGCCCAGGCTTAGCCCGGCGCAGCCCCGCTCACAATCCCGCGACGCGGGGCTGTGCTCCTTTTAGTGCGCCTCCTGGCGCGTGAAATGCGGGCTGCGGCGGCTTCCCTGGCTGGGGCGTCTGGTTGATGTAGTTCTGGTGCCCCTGAGCCCTCCTCCTCTCTGCGGCCGCTAATGGATGTGGGCTGCGGCGGCGGGAGGGAGCCAGGAGATGGCTGCGACGGTCAAGGAAAGTGGCAGGTGAGGCTCCGGATATGCCCCCAAGCAGCTGAAGTCCCCCGCACCCACGGGGCTGTGCTCCTTTTAGTGCGCCTCCTGGCGCGTGAAATGCGGGCGGCGGCAGCTTCCCTGGCTGGGGCGTCTGGTTGATGTAGTTCTGGTGCCCCTGAGCCCTCCTCCTCTCTGCGGCCGCTAATGGATGTGGGCTGCGGCGGCGGGAGGGAGCCAGGAGATGGCTGTGGCGGTCAAGGAAAGCGGCAGGTGAGGCTCCGGATATGCACCCAAGCAGCTGAAGTCCCCCGCACCCCTGGCGCGAGAAATGCAGGCAGCGGCGGCTTCCACTGCTGGGGTGTCTGGGTGATGTAGTTCTGGTGCCCCTGAGCCCCTGAGCCCTCCTCCTCTCTGCGGCCGCTAATGGATGTGGGCTGCGGCAGCGGGAGGGAGCCAGGAGATGGCTGCGGCGGTCAAGGAAAGCGGCAGGTGAGGATCCGGATATGCCCCCAAGCAGCTGAAATCCCCCTGAGGCTTGTTTTAATTTAAATGCGGTCCTCTAAATAGGGCTGGCAAATAAAATGCAAGCTAGAGAGGGGTTGGTTCAGTGAGCGCCTACACAAATACGGTTCTCCTCTAGTTGTAAGTGGTTGGCATTAGTGTAACCCTAAACACCTGCTCTATAGCAGGCATTGGAAAAACTTGGAGCTGTGGATGGATGTGAGGGGGGGAAAGCTCTGCACCCTACTGGCCGGGGAAGACTCAGGAGCATGCCTACCACCTTGGATACATTTAGAGTACTGGTTGGAATGTGGGTGCCCCGTGTCTCTGAGCTATCAAACAAGTAAGGCAAAAGATACACAAAGTCTGATCGCTGACCCCCACATGCTATATAGGTCGCTCTGTATTTGCTAGGGCCGCAGGCCATAATATGTGACTTACTAAAGTTAGTGAACAAATCCAGGTCTGCCATATATAAAACAAAGTAATCCACCAAACTATGGAGAGCGATAGGGTGCAAGCCATAAGGACCGCATCGACCGCATACAATAAGGTACATTCATGGAGGTATCCAGTAGAGAGGGGGTCAGATCTCAATGTATAGGACAAACAACAGTGGTGCCATCACACAACCTTGGTGGACACCACGTTCAAGGCTAACATTTTCACTGAGCTGTACCCAAGTCCCCAAATTCTCTTGAAGCGTGTACAAAAAGTGTACTAAGGCAACATTGCAGCCCAAATCCAGCCACATCCTCCACAATTTGGTATGGTTCACACAATCAAAAGACGTGGAAAGGTCCATGAACTCTAGGTACAGTGGGCAGCACCTAGTGATGGTATATTTTCCCACAATGAGGTGCAGATTCAGGCCCTTTTCCACTTTACCCAACCATCCTCTGAAACCATATTGAGTTAAGTGTAGTATATTTTGCTCAAAGGTCCATTCTCGCATCTGATTAAAGATGACCCTGTCAATGATTTTCACTACTGATTCAATCAGGGAATGGGATGGTAGTACCTGGGTTCCAACCTGTTCTCCTGCTTAAAGTGTGGCACAATTGATAAGAGGAACCAAGACCTTGGTAAATGGATAGTGGTCAGGTTGTTAAAAACATTGGTAAGGAGAGGAGCCCACAGCTCCAAGTCACACTTCATGAGGTCAATTGGTACCCTGTCTGGCCTGGGAGATTTAAAGTTAGGGCATTCAGAAATAGCAGCTGTCGTCTCTTCAACTGAAAATGCTTACATATCTTGGAGTCCCTGCCAGTGCACTGTTAGGGAGCTAGGTGCAAAATTGTCAACATCAATTGGAGAATGGTATATGCTGGAAAAATGCTTCACCCAATAGTTAGCACTGATATGACAGCATATTTTATTATGTGATGCTCCCCTTGCCTTGCATTGCCTAAGCAAAGCTCAGAAGGTCTTGGGATCTTTTTGGTCAGCAGCAGAGGTGTGGCTATCGCAGTCCCCAACATTAAGTTCATCTATCCTTCCATTAATTTGCTATTTGTGCTGTCTCTTGGCACTAGCCACCTTATGCGGGATTGTGGGCCTGGCTAAAAGAGCATTTCTGAGCTGCCTAATGACCCGGTGGAGCTGAACCACCTGGTTCCCCCTTGATTACCCTACACTGTCTTTAAAAGAGACCTTCTAGTAAAATAACAAAGCTCCTCAAAATGACACTACGGGAAATTAGGGTCATGGAGCGCTTCTGAAAGACAATAAAGGAAAGAAATAGAGTGCTGTTGAAGCAATTTCATCAGACACTCACAAGGTTTTTGCATAGGCGAATGCAACCTGAGGCCCTCAATTCGATCCAAGGGTTCTTCCAGTGCCTTCTGTGGGGCGACATTGCTCAGTAAAAGTAGGCAGAAATTCGCAAATAGGGCGTTATGATCGCTATCAGAGGTTTCCCATATATGCCCCTAATAGCATAGGGCAAAAGGCCCCTAGGTCCCGATGTATGAAGTATTATAACGGTCGGCGACCGGTAAAATGCATTTTGCCATGTACAGAAGGTAAAATGCAACTTGGTAACTTGTTACTTAATTGCATTTTGCTTTTGTGATTCGGTGTTAGGAAGGGGCATGTTTAGGGCATCCCTTCCGAAAAACTAATAGCACTAGTATGTATGAATGTTTTGCGACCAGGAATGTAGTTGCAAAACATTCGTAGTTACCACCAAATTCAAGTTGGTGGTAACCCATTCGCAAGCAGGCCCTTCCCCTCTGTGAATGTGGGCATCCAAGATATTTTAAGAGCAGGCAGTGGCCCACGGTCCACTGCCTACTCTTAAACAAGCATTTGCAATGCAATAGGTCTCGCATCAGGAAAGTCTAAGCTATTGGTATTGTAAATGACATTTTTTACTTATGTGTTGGTTTTGAACATAGCGAAATTAATAGCTTTGTCATTTACAATGCCAATAGTTTTAACTTTCGCAAATGTGACACCTATAGCATTTGTACTGCAATATGTGTTGTATTTACTTGACTTCGATGTATTGATATTACAAATAACAATGGCTTTTAATTTTTTAAATAATTAATACTTAAATAAAAGGTATTGTAATTTATAATGGCAATAGCTTAATAGCTTAAACTTTTGTAAATAACTTTTGTGAAGATTATGTTCAGTGTATTTTATTGTGACAAAATCCAAGAACAGAAGTGAAATATCAACATCTTTTTGTGACATTTGTAATAAAGCTTGAAACATTGAGAGAACATATTTGAATCAGTTGTTTTTGAATGGTTGCACAGATTGATAATGTGGTGGCTCTGAATGATGTTGTGGCGGCGACGAGTGATGCTGTGGCGTTCAGTGATCCTGTGGTAGCGCATAGTGATGTTGTGGTACCCCTGAGTGATGATGTGGTGGTGCCGAGTGATGCTGTGGTGATGCAATAGATAGTGAGGGCGATAGATAGATAGAGGGAGGGCGAAAGATAGATAGAGGGAGGGCGAAAGATAGATAGAGGGAGGGCGAAAGATAGAGGTAGGGCGAGACATAGATAGAGGGGGAGAGAGAGATAGAGGGAGGGCGAGGGATAGAGGGAGGGCGAGGGATAGAGGGAGGGCGAGGGATAGAGGGAGGGCGAGGGATGGAGTGTGGGGCGGGGGAGGGATGGAGTGTGGGGCGGGGGAGGGATGGAGTGTGGGGCAGGGGAGGAATGGAGTGTTGGGCGGGGGAGGGATGGAGTGTGGGGCGGGGGAGGGATGGAGTGTGGGGCGGGGGAGGGATGGAGTGTGGAGCGTGGGAGGGATGGAGTGTGGGGCGGGGAGGGATGGAGTGTGGGGTGTGGGAGGGATGTAGTGTGGGGCAGGGCGGGGGAGGGATGTAGTGTGGGGGGGAGGGATGGAGTGTGGGGCGGGGGAGGGATGGAGTGTGGGGCGGAGGAGGGATGGAGTGTGGGGCAGGGGAGGGATGGAGTGTGGGGCGGGGGAGGGATGGATGGATGGAGTCAGGGGAATGGATGGATGGATGGATGGATGGATGGATGGATGGATGGAGTTGGGGGATGGATGGATGGCGTGGGGGGGATGGATGGATGAGTGGGGGGATGGATGGATGGATTGAGTGGGGGATGGATGGATGGATGAGTGGGGGAATGATGGATGGAGTGGGGGAATGATGAATGGAGTGGGGGGATGGATGGAAGGAGTGGGGGATGGATGGATGGAAGGAGTGGGGGATGGATGGATGGATGGATGGATGGAGTGGGGGGCTGGATGGATGTATTGGGGGATGGATGGATGGAGTGGGGGGATGGATGGATGGAGTGGTAGCTGGATGGAGTGGTAGCTGAATGGAGTGGGATGGATGGAGTGGGGGGCATAAATGGATGGATGGAGTGGGGGGGTGGATGAAGTGGGATGGATGGAGTGGGGGGATGGAGTGGGGGGATGGAGTGTGGGAATGGAGTGGGGGGAATGGAGTGGGGGGAATGGATGGATGAGTGGGGGGATGGATGGATGGAGTGGGGGGGTGGTAAGATGGAGTAGGGGTGTTAGACCTGACATCTTTGGGCGTGATTACCCCTATCTTTTTGCCTCTGCCTCCTGTATTTTTCGATGCTGTGCTGGATTCGTTTTTGCTGGTTTAGATGCTTTGGACACTCTGCCACTGCTGATCAGTGCCAGAGTGTAAGTGCTCCCTATATAAAGTGTTATTCTGATTGGATATACATGTTTGGCATATTTGTATCACCATGAAGTCCCTCGTAAAGTGCACTGGGTATGCCAGGGCTGGTGATGACAAATGCTACTAGTGGGCCTGCAGCACTGATTGTGCCACCCACAGGAGTAGCCCTAAAATGGTGTCTCGGGCCTGCCACTGCAGCGCCTATGGGCAGTTTAGAACTGCCATGTCCTCCTGGTCCGCGTCCCCGCTGACCAGGCCGAACCCTTCCCTTTTCGTGCACATCAGTCACCCCTATGGAAGGCCCAAGGTACCCCCCTGGGCAGGGTGCCGTGTATGTGAAAGGTAGAGCATGTACTGGTGCAGGTGCCATGCTCTGGTAGTGAATTACAGATATATTCGTTTTTCACTATTGTAAGGCTATCTTGCTCCATAGGTTAACATGGGGGATGCTGGCTACAGTGGTTAACGGCACTTCTTCCAATAGGAACAAGACAGGACATAAGTATCTAGTATCCCTGAACTCAGAATTTAATAACGCATCTTTTAGGAAAGGTGGTTTTTAGATCCTGTGTTTGAGAACCGCACTTTTAGAAAGTTGCTGTTCTCTTGTCTGACCCTTCTGTGTGCCTGAGACTGTTTGTGTATTGACTGTCTGGTTTGTGAGTGACAGGAGCGGGGGAATGCCCCAGAGGCTGGATGAGTCAGCGCTAGGCTGAGTGGAGCAATTGCTACCTGAGTGGTGGGAGGAGTTAGCACCTGGGCTGAATAGGGCTGTGCCTGCCTGCCACAAGGCTGGCTCCACCTCCTGCTAGGCGGCTGAGGACTCTGCCCCTCACTCTGAAAGGAAAGATGCAACCAGCACATCAAGGTACTCAGGATCCACCCAGAACTGGTTCAGACCGGGCTCAGGGCCCACATGCACAGAGAGAACAAAGACTTTAGGGGTATAAGTACAGGACCCCTGACAACAGAAAATTAGATCATCCTGGAAATCAAGAAGGAACCTCTGCCAAGGAGAAAGCTGACTCTGAAGAAGGAAGACTGTCCTGCTGTTGCTCTGCTGGACTGACCTGCTGTTGCTTTGCTGCCAAGGAGAGGGGAAGGACTTTGCTGTGAGCTGTGTCCCCTGTCTTGTAAGGAATCTCCAAGGGCCCGAGAAGAGCTGGCTCCCTGTTTCCGAAGTCCCAGGAACAAAAGGACTTCACCCCCAGTCTCCCTGAACTCTGCTCAGAGAGTTCTGTCCTTCGTAGAGTGCTTGATCCAGTTGTGGGGCCTCTAGAAGTCGAACCTGAGCTGGGAAGCTTGAGACTAAGTTGAGAAACTTGTGAAGCTGAAAAGTGTCGCATCGCTCGCTTGCGGAGCGCAACCCCGACAGTGCGAGAAGTTTCCCGCCGCTACAAGGGCCGAGATCGGCGCAGCACCGAACATCGCTGCCGAGGCCGTCGCACCCTTCGCTTGCGAGACGCACCAGGCCGGTGCAGGGGAATCGAACATCGCTGCGAGTGTCGTCGCAGAGCCTGTCGCTGGGTGAGATCACCGCACCGCTTGCTTGTGGACCGCATCCCGTCGCTGCGAACATCGTTGCAGAAAACATCACATCGAGGAGCTGCGAGAGAGAGGGTCACCGCTGGACTGCGCATCGTCACCCCGGAGATCGTCGCAGCCCCTACGAGATCATCGCATCGTGCCTTTGCGAGAACAGACTTCCCACGGAACCTACGCACCGGAATCTACGCAAGCTGCCTTCCTCCCCTTACAGACCGGATTCGTCGCCGCACGCCCGCTGCTGCAGCGGGGCTGTCGCATCGCCTCCCCAGGGTCTCAGGAGTAACGCATCGCTTGTTTCCACCGCACCAGGTTCCTGCTTGTGGAACTTTGTTGCATCTAAAAGGTACTGTGAGTCAACGTGACGCAACTGTGAACTTTTCACGCATCTGTGGATTATTTGATCGTAACTTAAAGAACTTTGATTACAACCTCAAGAACTCATTTGAAACCGTAACCCTGCATTGTGTATGTTGGATTTCTGCCGTTTTGGTCTTGTGTAGTTTAGAATAAATATCTTTATTTTCCTAAACTGTTGTGGAATCAGTTTGTGGTGTTTTCACTGTGTTACTGTGAGTGTTGGTACAAATACTTAACGCATTGCCTCTGGTTAGCCTAGACTGCTCCGGCCAAGCTACCTTGAGGGCGAGCAGGGGTTATCTAAGAGGGTTATCTCCTCGT
The DNA here is from genome assembly GCF_964263255.1 of Lissotriton vulgaris. Lineage (NCBI taxonomy): Eukaryota > Metazoa > Chordata > Amphibia > Caudata > Salamandridae > Lissotriton > Lissotriton vulgaris. The sequence continues at coordinate 930,068 of NW_028243022.1, forward strand.
CCTGACTAGAAGCAAGGGTCCCTATTTGGACATTGGTACCTACCTCTGCCAACTAGAGACCCCCAGTTCTAACATTGGTGGTGAGGCGGTGGGATTTGAGCTTGTATTTGTACTTGACCCACAGTAATTGGTGTACATCACTAGTGAGTGCAGACCATTACGCCACCGCATACTACTGGTTTTTGAGTTTTTGCATTCTGTTGTTGAGTAACTCTGCGGAAAGCATCATGTCTCTGAATGGGAAAGCGCCCAGTGAGGAGGCAGAGCTAGATTTGGAATTCTCGATTGAAGATCTGTACTCCTACCCGGTAAAGCATCTTAGGTACTTCTGCCAGCAGTTTGAGTGCCCCATAAAGAGCGCCTACAGGAAGGAGGAGCTGCAGAAAATCTTGAAAACCTATTGGGAAGCACAGGAAGGAAATGAGGTTGAGGATGTAGACAGTGCTTTTCAAGGCAAAGACCTGCCAGTGGGCAGAGTAGGCTCAGGAGCTGGCAGCAACCACTCCAGTAGGGGCCTCACCCCGGAAGAGTTACAGGAAAATCAAAGAATAAGAGAATATGACCTGGAGGTCATGAAAATGAAAATGAAGCAATTGGAAGTCGAGAAGGCGGCGGAGGAGAGCAAGAATGCCCACGCCTTAGAGGAAAAGAAATTGCTTTTGGCTCACGAGTTGAGAATGAGAGAGCTGGATCTGCAAAACAAGGAGGCGGATGCCGGTTCAAATGGTGGCAGCGCACAGCCAGTGCATGGGGGTAAAGTATATATTCCCAAAGACCTGGTACAGAATTACCATAGGAGTGAGGATATTTATGCCTGGTTCACTTCGTATGAGATTGCATTGAAGATGAATGATGTGCCTGACAAATATTGGGGGGCGGGCCTGTGGAAACATTTTGAGGCGTCTGGGAGGAGTGCTCTAGAGCCCTTAGAGTTGACAGGTGCCATGACCTACCCCAATATGAAGGAGGCCTTATGTCTCAGGTATGGCCTTACCCCAGAGCAGTACAGACTGCAGTTTAGAAACTCCAAGAAGAAAGAGTCTGAGACTTGGATGGAGTGTGTGAATGGGTACTCGCGTGCACTGGACGGTTGGATGAAGGGCAGTAGAGTAACTGATTTGAAGGGGTTGTTGCATTTAATCAGTTGGGAGCACTTGAGTAGTCTTTGTGTTCCAGAGCTGCGCCAGCATCTTTTAGACAGCAAGCTGACCGACCCCATTGAGCTTGCTAAGGAGGCGGACCGCTGGTCTAGTACCAGGGTCCACAGAGGAATTGTGGGTACCACAGCCAAAGGTGGGCAGGGTCCCCAGCAGAAGAGTGGGGGGGACAAGGGTAACCAAAAGGAGTTCTCGCAAGGGCCCCAAAGTAGTTCCCCAGAAAAGGATTCCCAAACCCCCAAGCCTAAACAGCCATGGCCCTCTAAGGGTAGGCGGGACAAGAGAAATAACCAGGGTCCCCCTACCTGCTATCACTGCAACGAGGTGGGCCATATCGCTCCAAAATGTCCCAAGAAGAAGCCCGCACCCACTGGTGCTCCAGCGCCAGCGTTAGCTAGTGTAGCTTTGGGTGGGGATTTGGTTTCTAGTGATTGGGGAGAGCTAGCGGTCATGACCCTTGTCTCGCTAGGAGACCGAGAGATGGTCCCGGAAACCTTACTGCCCTCAAACACTAAGAAATATGGGCAGAAGGTGACCATCAATGGGAGGGAGGTTGAAGCACTGAGAGACACCGGAGCCAGTGTGACATCCGTGAGGTGTCAGTGGGTGTCTGACGAGCAAATCATCCCTGGCGTGCTCCGCCCTGTAGTGGCCGCTGACAGCTCAGTGCGCCTCTGCAAGTTAGCGAAGGTTTCCTTTGAATGGGGAGGAGTCTCTGGTCTTTTGGAGGTAGTTGTCAGTGATGCCTTGCCTGTGGACTGTCTGTTAGGTAATGACCTGGAGAGTTCTCCATGGAAGGACATAGAACACCGAACTCACTTGGAGATGTTGGGTCTGCCTGCGTGGATCTGCGTGACCACGCGTGCTACGGCAGCCAGTAAGGGTGAATCAGCAGAACTGGAGCCTGAAACAGTGGCCCAGAGACCTGCCAGGAGAGGAAGAGGCAGAGGGCGCGGGAAACCAGCCCCAGCTGTTCCCACGGTCCAGGAGGAAGCAGAACCTGAGGGGGATGCCCTGGAACCTACAGGGGAACAGGTAGCCGGACTGGGAGACCTACCTGAGCTGACCCATTGGCAGCAAGAGGGTGGTCCCTCCAGGGAGGAGTTCTGCCAGGCGCAGAAGGAATGCCCTTCCCTCATTGGTCTACGGCAACAGGCTGTAGATCAGGCAGCAGGTGGAGCAGTCAAAGATCACTATGTCTACTGGGAAGGTGACCTACTCTATAGCGAGCCTAAGTTTGCTGAGCCCGGTGCAGCCCGTGTGCTGGTGGTACCCGAGCGCTTCAGAAACTTCCTAATGGGCCTGGCTCATGACGTGCCTCTCGCAGGACATCTGGGGCAAGACAAGACCCTAAACAGGCTTGTCACCCACTTCCACTGGCCCCAGATGAGGAAGCACGCCGGTTCCTTTTGCCGATCTTGCCAAACCTGTCAAGCTAGTGGCAAGACTGGAATGAAGTTGAAGGCCCCCCTTCAACCCTTCCCAGTGGTGAGCACCCCTTTCGAGCGGGTTGGCATCGATATCGTAGGGCCCCTGGACCCCAAGACAGCCTTAGGCAACCGGTTCATCCTGGTCTTGGTGGACCATGCCACCCGGTACCCGGAAGCAGTCCCTCTCAGGACAATCACAGCACCCGTGGTGGGCCGTGCATTGATGGGGATCTTTTCCCGTGTGGGGTTCCCCAGAGAGGTGGTCTCCGACCGGGGTACCAACTTCATCTCTAGGTACATGAAGTCTCTGTGGGAGGAGTGTGGGGTGACTTATAAGTTCACCACTCCTTACCACCCTCAAGGAAATGGGCTGGTCGAAAGGTTCAACCGGACCCTGAAAGGTATGATTATGGGCCTAGTGGAGCCCATGAGACGTAAGTGGGACGTCTTGTTACCATGCCTTTTGTTTGCCTACAGGGAGGTGCGTCAGAAGTCCTTAGGGTTCAGTCCCTTCGAACTCCTGTATGGCCACCCTGTCAGAGGACCTCTCTCGCTGGTGAAGGAGGGTTGGGAAAAGTCCCGTGGGAAAACCCCCCAGGATGTGTTCAGCTATGTGCTGGCCATCCGCAACCAGACACAACGCTTCAGGAAACTCGCTCAGGCGAACCTGGAAGCAAGCCAGGAAGAAATGAAAAGATGGTACGACCAGAATACCACTCTGGTCGAGTTTCAACCTGGGCAGAAAGTGTGGGTGATGGCACCAGTGGAGCCTTGCGCGCTCCAAGACAGGTGGTCTGGGCCATACGAGGTGGTGGAAAGGAAGAGTGAGGTAACCTACCTGGTTAACCTGAAGACTCCCAGGCAGCCCCTGAGAGTTTTGCACGTGAACCGCCTCAAACCCCACTTTGAGAGGTCTGAAGTAACCATGCTCCTGGCTACAGATGCAGGGATGGAAGAGGATAGCGATCCTCTCCCTGACCTCCTGTCAGTTAAGGAACACGATGGGTCAGTGGATGGGGTTGTCCTCTCGCCCACCCTGACCCCAGAACAGCAGAATGACTGTCGCCAAGTGTTGGGTCAGTTCTCCTCTCTGTTCTCCCTGACCCCAGGAGTCACCAACTGGTGCGTCCATGACGTGGACACTGGAGACAGTCTGCCTGTGAAGCAAAAATTTTACAGGGTAGCTGACAAGGTCAGGGCCAGCATCAAGGAAGAGGTTTCCAAGATGCTGGCGCTAGGGGTGATTGAGCCCTCCAGCAGCCCCTGGGCTAGCCCAGTGGTCTTGGTCCCCAAGAAAGCTGCTACCCCCGGTGGCCCGCCAGAACTCCGGTTTTGCGTGGACTACCGTGGCCTCAATGCGGTCACGAAGACTGACGCACACCCTATCCCCAGAGCTGATGAGCTCGTGGATCGGTTGGGAGCTGCCAAGTATCTCAGTACGTTTGATTTGACTTCGGGGTACTGGCAGATTGCCTTAACTGACGGAGCCAAAGAGAGGTCAGCATTTTCAACGCCAGAGGGGCACTTCCAGTTCCGTGTCATGCCCTTTGGGTTGAAGAATGCCCCTGCCACGTTCCAGAGACTGGTTAACCAGGTACTGTCCGGGCTGGAGGAATTCAGCGCTGCATACCTGGATGACATTGCGGTGTTCAGCTCCACGTGGGAAGACCACTTGCAACACCTCTGCGAAGTGTTGAAGGCTCTGCAGAAGGCAGGCCTCACTATCAAGGCCAGTAAGTGCCAGATAGGGCAGGGATCCGTGGTGTATTTGGGACACCAGGTGGGGAGCGGCCAGGTGGCGCCCCTACAGGCAAAGATTGATACCATTCTGGCTTGGGAGCCCCCCAAGACCCAGACAGAGGTGAGAGCCTTTTTAGGACTCACCGGGTATTACAGACGGTTTGTCAAGGGATATGGCACCATTGTCGCCCCCTTGACAGAACTCACTTCCAAGAAGTTGCCCAAAAGAGTTGACTGGACTGACGCCTGCCAAACTGCTTTTGAGGCCCTGAAGACTGCGATGTGCACAGCACCGGTGCTCAAGGCACCTGACTTTTCCAGTGAGTTCATAGTTCAGACGGACGCTTCAGAGCATGGTGTGGGAGCAGTACTCTCACAAGCCACTGAGGAGAATGGAGACCAGCCAGTAGCTTTCATTAGTCGGAGGCTACTCCCCAGGGAACAGAAGTGGAGTGCGATTGAAAGGGAGGCTTTTGCTGTGGTCTGGGCTCTAAAAAAGCTGAGGCCCTACCTGTTTGGGACTCACTTTCGTGTTCAGACCGACCACAGGCCCCTCAGGTGGTTAATGCACATGAGGGGTGAAAATCCAAAACTGTTGAGGTGGTCCATCTCCCTACAGGGAATGGACTTTACGGTGGAACACCGCCCTGGCACAGAACACGCCAACGCTGATGGTCTGTCCAGGTTTTTCCGCCTTAGTGAAGAGAACTCCCAAGAGGGTGGGTAGTTCTCCCCACTTTCAGCTGGAGGGGACACGTGTTAGACCTGACATCTTTTGGCGTGATTACCCCTATCTTTTTGCCTCTGCCTCCTGTATTTTTCGATGCTGTGCTGGATTCGTTTTTGCTGGTTTAGATGCTTTGGACACTCTGCCACTGCTGATCAGTGCCAGAGTGTAAGTGCTCCCTATATAAAGTGTTATTCTGATTGGATATACATGTTTGGCATATTTGTATCACCATGAAGTCCCTCGTAAAGTGCACTGGGTGTGCCAGGGCTGGTGATGACAAATGCTACTAGTGGGCCTGCAGCACTGATTGTGCCACCCACAGGAGTAGCCCTAAAATGGTGTCTCGGGCCTGCCACTGCAGCGCCTACGGGCAGTTTAGAACTGCCATGTCCTCCTGGTCCGCGTCCCCGCTGACCAGGCCGAACCCTTCCCTTTTCGTGCACATCAGTCACCCCTATGGAAGGCCCAAGGTACCCCCCTGGGCAGGGTGCCGTGTATGTGAAAGGTAGAGCATGTACTGGTGCAGGTGCCATGCTCTGGTAGTGAATTACAGCCATATTCGTTTTTCACTATTGTAAGACTATCTTGCTCCATAGTTTAACATGGGGGATGCTGGCTACAGTGGTTAACGGCACTTCTTCCCATAGGAACAAGATAGGACATAAGTATCTAGTATCCCTGAACTCAGAATTTAATAACGCATCTTTTAGGAAAGGTGGTTTTTAGATCCTGTGTTTGAGAACCGCACTTTTAGAAAGTTGCTGTTCTCTTGTCTGACCCTTCTGTGTGCCTGAGACTGTTTGTGTATTGACTGTCTGGTTTGTGAGTGACAGGAGCGGGGGAATGCCCCAGAGGCTGGATGAGTCAGCGCTAGGCTGAGTGGAGCAATTGCTACCTGAGTGATGGGAGGAGTTAGCACCTGGGCTGAATAGGGCTGTGCCTGCCTGCCACAAGGCTGGCTCCACCTCCTGCTGGGCGGCTGAGGACTCTGCCCCTCACTCTGAAAGGAAAGATGCAACCAGCACATCAAGGTACTCAGGATCCACCCAGAACTGGATCAGACCGGGCTCAGGGCCCACATGCACAGAGAGAACAAAGACTTTAGGGGTATAAGTACAGGACCCCTGACAACAGAAAATTAGATCATCCTGGAAATCAAGAAGGAACCTCTGCCAAGGAGAAAGCTGACTCTGAAGAAGGAAGACTGTCCTGCAGTTGCTCTGCTGGACTGACCTGCTGTTGCTTTGCTGCCAAGGAGAGGGGAAGGACTTTGCTGTGAGCTGTGTCCCCTGTCTTGTAAGGAATCTCCAAGGGCCCGAGAAGAGCTGGCTCCCTGTTTCCGAAGTCCCAGGAACAAAAGGACTTCACCCCCAGTCTCCCTGAACTCTGCTGAGAGAGTTCTGTCCTTCGTAGAGTGCTTGATCCAGTTGTGGGGCCTCTAGAAGTCGAACCTGAGCTGGGAAGCTTGAGACTAAGCTGTGAAACTTGTGAAGCTGAAAAGTGTTGCATCGCTCGCTTGCGGAGCGCAACCCCGACAGTGCGAGAAGTTTCCCGCCGCTACGAGGGCCGAGATCGGCGCAGCACCGAACATCGCTGCCGAGGCCGTCGCACCCTTCGCTTGCGAGACGCACCAGGCCGGTGCAGGGGAATCGAACATCGCTGCGAGTGTCGTCGCAGAGCCTGTCGCTGGGTGAGATCACCGCACCGCTTGCTTGCGGACCGCATCCCGTCGCTGCGAACATCGTCGCAGAAAACATCACATCGAGGAGCTGCGAGAGAGAGGGTCACCGCTGGACTGCGCATCGTCGCCCCGGAGATCGTCGCAGCCCCTACGAGATCATCGCATCGTGCCTTTGCGAGAACCGACTTCCCACGGAACCTACGCACCGGAATCTACGCAAGCTGCCTTCCTCCCCTTACAGACCGGATTCGTCGCCGCACGCCCGCTGCTGCAGCGGGGCTGTCGCATCGCCTCCCCAGGGTCTCAGGAGTAACGCATCGCTTGTTTCCACCGCACCAGCTTCCTGCTTGTGGAACTTTGTTGCATCTAAAAGGTACTGTGAGTCAACGTGACGCAACTGTGAACATTTCACGCATCTGTGGATTATTTGATCGTAACTTAAAGAACTTTGATTACAACCTAAAAAACTCATTTGAAACCGTAACCTTGCATTGTGTATGTTGGATTTCTGCCGTTTTGGTCTTGTGTAGTTTAGAATAAATATCTTTATTTTCCTAAACTGTTGTGGAATCAGTTTGTGGTGTTTTCACTGTGTTACTGTGAGTGTTGGTACAAATACTTAACGCATTGCCTCTGGTTAGCCTAGACTGCTCCGGCCAAGCTACCTTGAGGGCGAGCAGGGGTTATCTAAGAGGGTTATCTCCTCGTCCTGACTAGAAGCAAGGGTCCCTATTTGGACATTGGTACCTACCTCTGCCAACTAGAGACCCCCAGTTCTAACAAGGGGGATGGTTGGATGGAGTGGGGGGATGGTTGGATGGAGTGGGGGGATGGATGGAGTGGGGGGAATGGATGGATGGATGGATGGATGGAGTGGGATGGATGGAGTGGGGGGATGGATGGATGGATGGATGGAGTGGGGGGGTGGAGTGGGGGGGATGGATGGCTGGATGGAGTGGATGTACTGCATGTACCCTTGAAGGCGTTTACTGTTCACAGATAGTGTTGGGTGCCGTGCAGTGTTGGGTGCCGTGCAGGGGTGTAACGCAAAACCCTGCAGCCCCTACATCGCAGGAGAGACCCCAAGCTTTCAGGGGGGCCCAACCGTCAGAGGGGCCCTATTCACCCCGAGGCCAATGAACATCTGCCTGTGAGATGCAGTAGACTAGGGGGTTTCCCCTCACCTTCTGCACGGGCTCACGCGTGCGTCACGCCGCTGCTTGGTGTTTGCATCTTAACTAGTGCTACTATATCGACCGTTTACAGGTGTGTAACCTAATATAAATATAATTGCATCCACTGAGATACCCCAAATATACCTGCGAATAGTATGTGGTGAGTACCTCTACATTGCACATAATAAGAGCTGCGTGGATCATTCTAGACGGAGTAGCGTGGCTGTTCCTAGTAAAGAGTGCTCGGTTGAAGATTTAATAGCGCCATTTTTATGGAGTGATATACCTGAAGTACCACGCACAGATCAGTGTAGAGGTTATGTAAACTGCAGAGATGGTGCCGCATGCAATTGTCTTCCGGGGCTACCACGTACCCTGAGCTAACGGAGCTGGCACATAAAGGATATACCCACGCCCCGGGTGCAAGCGGTATCCAGCTGCATGGGTGCGCAGAGACAGAGTAGGCAAGGGCAAGCACTCTGCACAGCTGGCGCCTGCCTCCCCCTCCTTGCCCACCTCCAGAGATTGACAGCCAAGGAGCTGGCAGAGGACACACTCCCTGATTGACATCTCAGCGGTGACGCCAACGCTGACTGTGGTCGCCATGGCTTGGCAGTGAACTGTGAAAGTCTGCTCTTCCCGGTGCCCTGATGTCAATTGGATCACCGAGGGGCGGTGCCGGGTGCAGGCCCCCCTCCCCCCTGGCCGAGGCTGAGCTCTGCCACCGGACCGGAGTGAGCTGCTCGCACTGCTTCCCAGGGCACCCGCACGCTGGTGCCGCCTCCGCTGCTCCTCGGCCCCAGCATGGTCATGGCCGAGCCCCCGGGGCACCCCCAGCACGGCCCAGTGCGGGTGGGCTTTTACGACATCGAGCGCACGCTGGGAGAAGGGCAACTTCGCCGTTGTGAAGCTAGCAAGGCACCGCATCACCAAGAGCGAGGTGAGTGCCTGTGAGGACCTAGAGAGGGATTCCTATAGATGATGCACATTCATCCGTAGACACAGATACATGCAAGCCTGGCCCCTGGATCACCGAGAGGGAGGTGAGTACACGTGGTGAGCGAAACAAACAAAAACAAGAATGGAGGTAGAGCAGAGAGAGGGAACAAAAGCGGAGACTTTGGGGGAAATTAAGAAACATGTGTGAAAGTTGCAGGAGGTGTGTGTGTGTGTGTGTGTGTGTGTGTGCGCGCGTGGGTGTGTGTGCGTGCGTGCGTGCGTGCGTGTGTGCGTATGTGTGTGTCTGTGTGCATGCACGCGCGATAGGCTGACTTGCTGGGAATGTGGACAGGAGATGTGCACGGCGCCGGGCTGGACATGCGCGCCCACGAGGTGAAATCGCCGAGGGCTTGTGCGTGCACATCCCCTGTCCCACATTCCCGGCACGCCGACAACAATAGGTCTTTCGCTGGACAGCGAGACCTAAAAAGGAGGAATAGGTACAAGGAAGAAGAATGAGTATGCTTTTTTTTAAAAACCACTGGGCTGTTCGTTGCGTTTTGATTGAAACATTTCACTTAAATACAGAGATATCACCCTACAGTTTCCACAGAACAAAGGAATGTGACTTATTGGTCCAATTCACCTTCGGTTTGCTCTTAGCAGATTATGCAGCCAAAAAAACCTTAATAATGAGCCACTTTCATGTTACGATATATGGGGACCTCAAGAAAAACGAGACATGCTTTTAAATATTACATACAACATACAGTATGAAAGTTAAAAAGAATCAAGAATGTTAATCGGGAGATTAAACTGAAGAATTAATAAGACGACAGGAGATAAAGAAGTTATGAAACAAAAAAACAGGTGGTAAAGTAATTAATAAAAAAACAGGTTACAAGCATAAAACAACCACGAAATTACCAAAGTTAATCACGATCGTTGCCGGTACAGAATTAACTAATATTCTGTTTGTGGGTGGGGTGAGGAGGATGAGAGGGAAATACATAACCAACAGAACATTTCTGGTGTCCACACCGAGATAAGGCAGCCAAGGTGTAGATGGACAGGAATAATAGTATGGCACTAGGCAAATCGTGTTTACTGCATTCAGTTAATGGAGAAAATTTAATAGCTGGAATTAAAATTAAGAAAGGGAAAAAGATAGAGAAAACAGTCTACTGTGTGCAAGATTTCAAAGAAAACATCAGCACTACAATTGCTAACAAAATGGATTAAAGGAAACCGCACTACTATATACCTTGCTCTTTCTATAGCTTCTGTTCTGTGAACATTAGAAAGCTGTCTGAGACACAATCGGTCACCACCTGAAGGATCGACATAACCATCCACAGTCACAATGGGGCAGTTAGAAGGAACCTTAAATGTCTCCCCAACTTGCACGTCCATTTCGAAGTAAGCAATGGAGAACCAGTACTCGGGAGCTAGAGAAACAAGACGTCATCGTTTAGTTGCGTCGGCCGTGAAATGGATCCAAAAAAACCAAGCTGGAGGCAGCTCGGGCGCAGCACGTCTTCCGGAGACGTGCGCGTTCACAGAGCACAATCGGCTCGGGCACAGGCCAATAGCCGCTCGTGCACAGCTCTGTACTCCCTTGGCTGTGAGCACGGTGACTATAATACTCGCTGCGGCAGCGCTTCGCGCTGCTAACGGAAGCGAGCCCTAAAAAGGAAAAGGTAGCTTTTCATTTTTATTTTTGAAATGCATCCATTTTCTTTTAAAGAAAACAGGCTGCATTACAAAAAAAATATTGCTTTATCTAAAAAGCAATCACAGACATGGTGGTCTGCTGATCCCGGCAGGCCACCATCCCTGTGATTGTAGCCATTCACAATAGGTTGCAAATTGTGGCATGCCTCTTGAATTTTGATGAGGCAGGTCCATTCGTGACCCTCTGTGAATCTCTAGCAGTGTCAAACACACCGTTGTACAACGCAGTGTGTGATTTCCTAATAGCGAATCACTAAAATATGCTATAAATAAATCACAAACGCAATTTCTTACATCTGGCCCCTAGTGAGAAATATATAGTCAATTGTGGTTGTATGCCCTCTTCCTGGAAACGAAGGCATGTAGCCATCACACTTATCTTTGCATTCCAGTAAATTTACCCAGTCGCGTGGCAAGATTCCTCCCCAAATCTTCCCGCTTCGATCTGACCTTGGTGCCAGAGCTAGCAGGGCATCATTTCACACCTCAAGAGGGTAAGGGCACACTTTACATTATTGTTGCGGCAAACCATACAATCTAATAAAGAGTGGCAATCAGCTTTTAAACTCATTACAAAATTAAATAAGTACATACAATGACAGTTGTCTTGACTGGTAAAATCATTGTTGTAAAAATTAATCAGATACAAATTCAAGTGGCCTTCCCCTAAATGAAAATGCACTGAAAGGCAGGATGTGCCGTAGGAATCTCCTCCAGCCTTAAACATAAAGAGGCTTTAACCTAAATAGAGAGGCTGCCTCTTACGCGCCCAAAGTGGGATTGGATAGTTGGAGCAGAGTGAGAGACAACCCCTTCTTGAACCACAAAACCCGGGAAACCATGTTTGCTGGAAAAGGCTAATGTACATTCCAATGAACGAATATTAATATACCTTCTGTAATATGGGACCAACCCTGCAGCATTCCAACTAGTTTATGACAAGGAGGAATGGAAAGCACGAATCACAGCTGCAATCACAGAAAGGGTGGTGGAGAGCAGGGTGGAACCCTTGACCTCAAACGGGCCAGAATCAGGCGGGAGTCAGTCAATGGCATTTAGGTCTGTCAACATCAAACTGGTTTGAGGTGGCACGCAAGGCATTAGAACGAAAGTGCAAATTTGAGGAAGATTCAACATCAACTGGTTTGAGGTGGCACGCAAGGCATTAGAACTAAAGTGCAAATTTGAGGAAGGTTCAACATCAACTGGTTTGAGGTGGCATGCAAGGCATTAGAACGAAAGTGCAAATGTGAGGAATGTTCAACATCAACTGGTTTGAGGTGGCACGCAAGGCATTAGAACGAAAGTGCAAATTTGAGGAAGGTTCAACATCAACTGGTTTGAGGTGGCACGCAAGGCATTAGAACGAAAGTGCAAATTTGAGGAAGGTTCAACATCAACTGGTTTGAGGTGGCACGCAAGGCATTAGAACGAAAGTGCAAATTTGAGGAAGGTTCAACATCAACTGGTTTGAGGTGGCATGCAAGGCATTAGAACGAAAGTGCAAATTTGAGGAAGGTTCAACATCAACTGGTTTGAGGTGGCACGCAAGGCATTAGAACTAAAGTGCAAATTTGAGGAAGGTTCAACATCAACTGGTTTGAGGTGGCACGCAAGGCATTAGAACTAAAGTGCAAATTTGAGGAAGGTTCAACATCAACTGGTTTGAGGTGGCACGCAAGGCATTAGAACTAAAGTGCAAATTTGAGGAAGGTTCAACATCAACTGGTTTGAGGTGGCACGCAAGGCATTAGAACGAAAGTGCAAATGTGAGGAATGTTCAACATCAACTGGTTTGAGGTGGCACGCAAGGCATTAGAACTAAAGTGCAAATTTGAGGAAGGTTCAACGTCAACTGGTTTGAGGTGGCAAGCAAGGCTTTAGAACTAAAGCGCAAATTTGAGGAAGGTTGTGGCATGTTAAAATAAAATAACATGGGGTTCCCGAATTCATGAAAGTGCAGAAAAGTCGTAAGGCTTGTAAAAAATAACCCAAATGCAAGGTAACCATCTGGCTAGCTGAGTGGGGCCAGCTTCTGGGGTATGTCTACAAATTCCTGAGATAATTTGCACTTCCAAAATATATAATGATGCAGTCGCCCTGGATATCTTCTTGTGAACGGCCGAGACAGACCCGTGTCCTCACCATTAAGATGTTAGCACAGTTAGACATCTGGAAGCCCCTATGCTTACATAGCCAATGCAGTGCTTTATTTCGAAGGTCATAAGCCCTCTGCGAGGAGGGAACACCGCATGAACTAAAACAAGAGGGCAATCAGCTGGAGGAAGATCTATGGTTTCCATGGTGCAATCATAACTCGGTTATTTTGACCCAGGCTATGATCTAACCCTTTAGGAAGTGTTGCTGGTTGAGAAAACCCTTTGCGTCCATCCTCCAAAGCCGCATTGGATAGCTGCTCTGAGTAGAGGACTGGGTAAGGGATGGCATCCTGCCCTTCTAGCCGGCAGCTGTTCTTCATAGCATCCTTTATTCGAGACCTCCCTTGAATTAAAGCCTTCCCCAGAGAATATAGTGGAAGTCCCATAGGAAGGAGGCACTAAAGATGGGTGTCTGGCATGGCTCACCAATGCTAATAGTTCTTGCTCCCTCGGGTGCTGATTTCCAATGCTCAGGGTTTCCAACCTGCACTCAGCCGAGATCCAATTTGCACAATATAAAAAAAAAAGAGTTACTATTCACATTATTGCTAAACCTGTGTCTGGTCAATCCAGGTTTTCATTTAAGAACTAACTATTGCAGCAAAGCTTCAACGCGTCCTTTGACCACTGATAAATGCATTCATAAACAGCTGCTATGCCTTAACTCATCCATTTCAATATACAACAGTTTAGCCCCGCACATCTCAAACACTTGAACAGCTTATTTGAAGCCGAACACTATCACACTGGATCTCAAAGACACAAAAAATGATAAACATGCATTTGCCATTAGCAAGCATGTTTTGCTGTTATTCGTTTACGTTTTCGTCCTAATCTTACACACCAAGGCCCTCATTCCAGAAACAAGGATTTTCTTGGGGATCACATTTAAACGTTTTTCATAGAAACTACTGCAACCTTCCCCCACAATCCCCAATATTCCCTTGACAATTTTTGGCAGCTCGTACCTGATGAAAACTCCAATACTTGTGTCATTGTGGGCAGTAAGAACCAATTTTCGTGTGCAATGTCTCCTGGTCAACTGCAAACTCTACATCTGAGGGACTAATCACCAGGGGCCTCATTTATGAGAAATGACACATTGCTGTGTGAAAGCAGCGATGCGTCACTTCTCAGTGCGCACCCCTTGCGACATTCCTGATGCGTCATATTTAATATATGACGCATCATGTCACAAGGAGTTACAGATTTGTCAGTATTTCTGACGTATCTGTAAGCGCAAAAGTGACGCATTGCTGGAGTGTGTCACAAAAGTGACGCAACTCCAGCAATGCATCCTTTCACATGGGGCAAGCCCCATTTGAAAGGGCCTGCGTCAGTCTTATGCCTGCTGTGAGGCAGGCGCAAGATTTTGACACAACGGCGTCCTAAAAGTGATGCAGTGAAATCTCATAGATTTCACTGCGTCACTTCTACGACCCTTCCTTACGTCAATACCCCCCCTTGCATACATTATACCTGGTGCAGGTATAATGTGGCACAGGGGTTTACAAAGTGACGCATCTACCTAGATGCGTCTCTTTGTAAATATGGCGCAACAAGGCACATTTTTACGCCACTGGTGCGTCACAAAAAGTGACGCACCGGCGGTGTAAAAGTGGCGCACAGCCTCATAAATGAGGCCCCTGGTACATAAGGTATTTGTCTGGTTAGAACTGTTCTATGTCACAATACCAAGTTCAATAATATTGCCCTGAACATATATCGTCTCCACAATATTGGTTGTCAGTATATCATCCAGGTAAGCATGTAGCGGAAATATAAGTCTATCATTCTTAAATAAACATCTCCTTAATTGACGAGATATTGGAAGTCGCTATTTTGGAACAGGCTCACATTAAAACTTCAATATTGTAGTAGAATCCTAAAATACCAGAAACAGGAGAATACACATGGTTTCCTAAAACAAATGGTTAACATGTCAGTAACATGTTGGACCCTTCTGCATCGTTCTCTGGCAATTACAAAATATTCTTACCACGCATATATTTACTCAGTCTCTCCATAGTAGAAAGAATGCACTCATGGCTGGGTGCTTCTCTCAGAAATCCGTGTTCCCATCAAACTTGATAACCGGATACACTGCATAATAACAAGTCTGATGCATTAGCGTCATCTTGTCATTCCCTTATCAAGTAGTCGATCGGTAACAATTTATTTTCGAAAATACATTTTCCAAAAATAACAAACCATGCTTATTATACATGAATACAGATTAAATGAGAAGCCATTACATTTTTATTAAGATTCTGTAGCAAAATACACAGAGGGTAAAATAAAATATAAAACGAGCCTGGTGTTACACTATGTGAAATTAATTTACTGCGGGAGAGAAAAAATAACTACAATCAAATTAATTATACATGGTGATTATACTAATCATCTTTAAGCAAATATAGATCATTCTGAGAACAGCTTGCAATCCTCACGTACAAAGTCTTCAGACACACAATAACACACACACTAGTAATACATTACATAGAAGGTAACAATATTGATAATATTAGGAAAGGGGATTCCTTTAGGCTTTCACAGTACGGTGAATGATTGAATGGAAAGGGGCGACCGAATCGGTCCCCCCGAACTTATGGCCGAGTGCCTCGATCCCCCCGGGAAGCCATTTTGGGCGGGAGGCGCGTCTCAGCTGGTATGCCCGAAGCGGCGTAGCTGGGGCGCGCTCGTTCCCGCCCTAGAGTGGGCTGGCCTAGACACCGACGCAGCCAGCCACGCCCTCAGGGGCAGGCAGGGGCGGGTATACGCCCGCCCTGAAGACGGATAAAAAGGGACGCAAGACCAGAAGACATCCTCTTGTTCTTGTGCTCTGAAGCTGCACCTCCTCGCTGCACGTGAGCTCGGGACAGAACGAAGAGCCAATTTTGAGCGTTTTAATCTCTCTCTTTGTCTTTTAGATACTTCGTCGAAAGGATGCCCAAGAAAGGAGCAAAGAGAATGTCGACTGACCAGTTGGTTCGGGCACTCATGAAGGACATGTCCGAAATTAAGAAGCGGTTGGCGGAGCGAGACGGCGAGGAGGGATCGGGGCGTCCACCGGCCGGAGGGAAGCCAAAGAGGCCAAGAAGGGGGCCGGTCGGGGGAGACGTCCCGGTTCCCTGTTCTCCGCTCGAGGCGCCAGCCCCGGTACCGGCCCCGGTACCGGATGAGGGGAATCCGATTCCCGTGATAGTCACCCCGACGTCTGCCGGAGATATGCCTCCCGAGTTGGCGGCACAGTTAGCAGCATGGTTGGGGGACAGTAATGGGGGCGCCATGGCTACCGAAGCGCAAGCTCTCATAAAGCAGTTGCGCGAGAAACGAGATACAGCCAAGGTGCCCGCGCCGGATGCGGCGATAGACAAGCCACGAGGGACGGAAGCAGCGTCCGGTGCAGGTAAGCGGCCATTGCCGATTGCAAGGGATGAGTCAACACCCTCTCGTAGAGAAAGATTGGGGCAACATGTTCCTTTGCCAATAAAGGAAAAGATTTGGGCGGGGGAATACGTTAACATTTTCTCCCTGCTCGTTGATCACTATGAGGTCGAAACTGTTAAAGGTCAAAAGGATCTGATGCATCCGAGTGTTTGGCGCGCAAAAATGGCCGCCTTTAAAGTGAATGAAAATATTGGTAACTGGGGTAATGCTTGGGGAATTTTCACGGCAATTTTGGGGGAACGTAGGCCTGATTTGCTCCCTGAATTTCCAGTATATCAGTCACGAATTATGGGGTACTCGACATCACACCAAGGTAACCAATGGTTCTGTTATGACAACCTTTTCAGGAAAGCGATGGAGCATAACAAAAGTTTAACCTGGGACTGTTACGATTCTTTAACATGGAATAAGATGAAAGAGTCGGGAATGTTGAAAGTGCCATTGGTGGGGAGTGCTGTTAGTGAGTCCTCCCGCCAAAATGGGGGGACGCCCTTTCGGTCGGGTACGGGTACAGACGATTACCCGAGACCCGCCGGCAATACAGGGAAGAGGGGGTTCTGTTTCAATTTCAACAGAAGCAAATGTACTAGGCCCCCGGGATCTTGTAAGTTCAAACACGAATGTAGTGGTTGTGGGGCACCCCATCCTGAGTCCTCGTGCAGAGCCAAATCGGGTGAAAATGGGGGTAGAGGAGGCGCTAAACAGGTCTAATATAGTCCGAGGGGCGCCTTTACCAACCCCGATTGATACCCTGGCGATGATTCCCTGGCTCAGCGAATACCCAGATCGTACTTCTGCTGGGGTGCTACGAAACGGTTTTTCATATGGTTTCCGCATCCCGGTGGGTAGCTTTCAGGGTGTCGGGACGTGCAAAAATCAACTTTCCGTCTTGCAGCATACTACTGTAGTACGAGATAAGATCCGGAAAGAGGTTACCCGAGGTCGGGTTGCCGGCCCGTTTCCTGTCCCCCCGGTACCGAACTTTGTTTGTTCTCCTTTAGGGGTGGTCCCCAAGAAGGACCCGGGTGAGTTTCGATTGATTCACAATTTATCAGCCCCTCATGGCCTTTCTGTAAACGATGCAATTAATCCAGAAATGTGTTCGGTGCGGTACGCATCATTCGATGAGGCCGTAGCCATTTTGAATCGCCTGGGGCCCGGGACGCTGATGGCAAAATCAGATATCGAGTCAGCGTTCCGTTTGCTCCCGGTATACCCGGATGACCAACGTTTGTTGGGATTCATGTTTCAAGGTTTGTATTACATGGACAGGTGTATGCCAATGGGGTGCTCGATATCTTGTGCTTATTTCGAGAAATTCAGTAGTTTTCTGCAATGGGTTTACACGAAGAAAACAGGTTTTCGGAATGTGATGCATTACCTCGATGACTTTCTGTTCCTTGGGGCCGCTGGGGATGATGAATGTGCCCGGGCCTTGACTGAATTTTGTGTTTTAATGAATCAATTTGGCGTGCCGTTGGCACCAGGTAAAACTGTGGGTCCCACGACTTGCCTCGAGTTCCTCGGGATCGAGTTGGACTCTAGTGAGGGTTGTTTTCGTTTACCAGCTTCCAAAGTATCGAAATTCAAGACAGCCCTGCAAATGTGTATCACTGCATCTAAAGTTACGCTGCATCAATTGCAGCAATTGGTGGGGAAGTTGAATTTTGCCTTAAGGGTGATCCCGATGGCCCGCCCCTTCTCCCGTTCGATTGCACAGGCGATGGTCGGCCTAAAGGAGGGTCACCATCGCACGAGGTTATCGGCCGAGGTCCGCCAAGACATGCGTATTTGGTTAGCATTTTTGGCGGATTTCAATGGTCGAGTCGTCTGGAACAAACCGGCCTTGTCCTCTGAAGAGCTGGGTCTATGGACGGATTCAGCGGGAAGCATGGGTTTCGGCGCCATCTTCGGCACAAAATGGTCGGCACAAAAGTGGCCAACATGGTGGCACGATGAGGGGCTGACGAATAATATTGCTTTCCTTGAGCTGTTTCCTATTTTGGTGGCCCTCAGATCCTGGCCCGATGGTTTCAAAAATCATTCTGTCATATTTTGGTCTGACAATATGACCGTTGTAGAATGCATTAATAGTCAGGCAGCACGTTGTAAAATGATTTTGAGGCTGCTTAAAGAAATTGTCTTACTGTGTATGCAACTGAACGTGGTATTCAGAGCAAAACATGTTCCGGGGGTGATGAATCAGGCTGCTGATGCACTGTCTCGTTTTCAAATGCAGGCTTTCTCGGGTTTCCTTCCCTCAGCGGACCCCGAGCCAGCACCCTTTCCCGAAGCTCTCTGGTCTCTCGGTGCCCCGAACTTCGTTACCTCGTGGGAGAGAGTCTAGCACCAAGGACGAGGAAGGCATACGAAGGGGCGTTTCGGGCTTATTTGGCCTTTTTGGGGACTGAGAGAGGGGGACTTTGGGGGCATGAGGATTGGGTAGTACATTTTCTGATGTCCTTGCGTAAGGCTGGGAAGTCGGTGGCTACAGCCCAGAGGCATCGTGCTGCCATCTCCTTTGTTGCCAGGGCTCATAATATCCAGGACCCGACAGCGTCTTTTGCTGTACAGAAAGCGCTGCGTGGGTGGCAACGCCTTGAGGGTCGCAGAGTAGATGAGAGGCGCCCGATAGGTCTGGATAGGTTGTCCCAGTTGCTGGCCACACTCCCCGACATATGCTCGTCTCAGTTCGAGGCCTGTTTGTTCCGAGCCGCTTTTACGCTTGCATTTCACGGGGCTATGAGGATAAGTGAGCTGGTGGCAAGGAGCAAGCGGGATGTGGCGGGGGGTTTGTGCCGGGAACACGTTCAGATCAGGGGTGAGACTATGACGGTATCCTTTGTCAAGTCAAAAACCGATCAAAGTGGGGTGGGAGACTGCATAGTTATTCGCAGGATTCCAGGGTCCTCCATGTGTCCGGTGAGGTGTTTAGAGGATTACCTGGCACAAAGGGTGGCATCATGGGGGGGGACAATGTTGAGACACGCGGACGCCACCCCACTGACAAAGTTTCAGTTTCAGCGGGTGCTCGCGATGTCAATTACCGCAGCAGGCTTGGACCCGGGTGAGTTTGGGACCCATTCCTTTCGGATAGGGGCTGCCACTGAAGCTGCAGCCAGGGGTCTTAATGTGGAACAAGTAAAACGAGTGGGGCGTTGGTCCTCCAATTGTTATAAGAGGTATGTGCGGTTGCACATGTTGTGAAGCTGTAACAATGTACTCACGCTTCTTGTCTTTTGTTTGGTTTTCAGTTACGCAAGCCTTCGAGGCGGGGCGGACTATGCAGCCGACCCAACACCGGGCCAGCGGTCAGACATCACCGGCTGTGAGAAAGGAGGTGTGGGTCGTGGGCCACTCATACGTGAGGCGTGCCGCAGACGTATTCAAAGCAGGTGACATGATTCACGTAGCTGGGGAATACGGGTACAGGATGTCCTTCTACGGAAGGGGCGGTCTCTGTATTGACCAGTTTCAAGCTTACTTTGAGGGTTTGTTAGGGCGGATGAGGTCACCGCCGTCTATAGTCATAGTACATTTAGGGGGCAATGATTTGGTCACCACCGGTAGACGACTTCTCCTGGAGGCAATGCTTTCCACCGTAAGTTGGTTGGCGAGGAAAGTTCCGGGGTGTATAATTGCGTGGTCTCATATGATCCCACGAAAAGTGTGGCGGGGGGCTATTTCGATCCCTGCTTTGAACCATTCGGTTAGGAAACTTAATAACAAAATGAGTAGGTTGTTCCGTTCCAGGACATTGCATTCTATCTCGCACGGTTGTATTAATGATGACAGTATGTATATGGGGGATGGTGTGCATTTGTCTCGGGTGGGAAATGAGTTACTCATAGGAGACTTCTTAGCATGGTTAAAAACGTTGGAACATGACCTTTAGCTAGGAGTTTTGGTGGGGGGCCCGGATAGCCGGTCAACTATCCGGGCCTGTGGCGGTAAGGTCATGATCGGTGAGCACTAATTAGTAGATCCCTATGAGTGGGCGTCACCCAACACGGATGGGAGCGCTCGGGAGAGGTGGCCATTGGCCCCTCAATGGGGAGGCGGTCCCTTCTAAGGATGGGTCGCCGGAAGTAAAGGAAAGGCGGTCAAGGCCCCTTCCTTTGTAGGAGGGGTTACAGCCCCCTCCTGGGGAATTTCCCGGGGCCAGTGACATCTGCGACGGCAGATGCGGTAAGTTGTGTGGGGTTGGGATAAGGGCCACGATACCTTCTAGATACCTCACACGAGTATTCGAACGACCTTTAACTGGCGTCGAGTTTTAGGTGCCCCCGTCAAGTCAAGGGAAATTGGTAGTAGTTGCACTTGAGGTACGCCTCCGTGCTGTCGCCCATCCCAAGTGGGAGGGGTAAGTCCGGTTAGGGATCTTGACACCGGTTATGACCTTGCCGTTGGCCCTTAAACGTTAGGTTGTACAATTTCAATATGTCAAGAAATGTTTTGTAGGTTGCTAGTTCGGCTAGGAGAACCTCTGTATTAGAGAATCTGTTAAGGTTAGCCAAACATCGCAATATGGTAATGAAATTGTACATAACATGAAACGTTTAATGTTTTAATTTTGTTTTAATAAATACGGCCGGGATGGTCACTCCATCCCACTTCCAAAAACTTCAAGAACTGTTTCCGGTTTCACTCCTTGGGGATTGTGTTGAGAGGGGGTGGCGGGTATCTCGGCTATATGGAAAGGGGCGACCGAATCGGTCCCCCCGAACTTATGGCCGAGTGCCTCGATCCCCCCGGGAAGCCATTTTGGGCGGGAGGCGCGTCTCAGCTGGTATGCCCGAAGCGGCGTAGCTGGGGCGCGCTCGTTCCCGCCCTAGAGTGGGCTGGCCTAGACACCGACGCAGCCAGCCACGCCCTCAGGGGCAGGCAGGGGCGGGTATACGCCCGCCCTGAAGACGGATAAAAAGGGACGCAAGACCAGAAGACATCCTCTTGTTCTTGTGCTCTGAAGCTGCACCTCCTCGCTGCACGTGAGCTCGGGACAGAACGAAGAGCCAATTTTGACCCACCCACCAGCCCCTGAAGACAGCCAGTTGTGTATAATAAAGTTGATTAATTTTGTTTTGTTTTCGTTTCCAGGTTGTAGTGCCATGTTGATTTTGAGTTAATAAAGAATGTTCGTTTTGAGTATGTTTGCCATTAAAGATATTCAGTTAGTGTCGAATTTTGATCTATGCTCTTTCGGTCATAGTGGCCAATGTATTCTTAGGTTAATTTGCACTGTCGTATTTATTTTGGTAGGCGGTAAGGTCATGATCGGTGAGCACTAATTAGTAGATCCCTATGAGTGGGCGTCACCCAACACGGATGGGAGCGCTCGGGAGAGGTGGCCATTGGCCCCTCAATGGGGAGGCGGTCCCTTCTAAGGATGGGTCGCCGGAAGTAAAGGAAAGGCGGTCAAGGCCCCTTCCTTTGTAGGAGGGGTTACAGCCCCCTCCTGGGGAATTTCCCGGGGCCAGTGACATCTGCGACGGCAGATGCGGTAAGTTGTGTGGGGTTGGGATAAGGGCCACGATACCTTCTAGATACCTCACACGAGTATTCGAACGACCTTTAACTGGCGTCGAGTTTTAGGTGCCCCCGTCAAGTCAAGGGAAATTGGTAGTAGTTGCACTTGAGGTACGCCTCCGTGCTGTCGCCCATCCCAAGTGGGAGGGGTAAGTCCGGTTAGGGATCTTGACACCGGTTATGACCTTGCCGTTGGCCCTTAAACGTTAGGTTGTACAATTTCAATATGTCAAGAAATGTTTTGTAGGTTGCTAGTTCGGCTAGGAGAACCTCTGTATTAGAGAATCTGTTAAGGTTAGCCAAACATCGCAATATGGTAATGAAATTGTACATAACATGAAACGTTTAATGTTTTAATTTTGTTTTAATAAATACGGCCGGGATGGTCACTCCATCCCACTTCCAAAAACTTCAAGAACTGTTTCCGGTTTCACTCCTTGGGGATTGTGTTGAGAGGGGGTGGCGGGTATCTCGGCTATATGAACAAGGCAAGGAGTGAATCAGTAAATGAGTGATTAAATGACTGTATCAACGAATGAGTGAGTAAGTTGGATTAGTACTCTGACATGTAAAAGGTACTCCTCATGTGAACAGTTTAGCCGTGCAGGAAAGACAGTGCTCTCCTTTAGACCTTTAAATTAAAGTTGAGGTAACAGGTCTAGAAAGCGGGCGCTCTGCAGGAATTTGGCTCAAGTAAAGAATTCACAAATCACAGCAGGTGCTCAAAAGCAAGACAGGGAAGGTCACCTCACTCCCCCAAATTTCCTTGAACAAAAAGCTCTAGGTATTCAAATTCAAAATTTCTCGCTGAGCACTCAATAAAGATAATATCCTTATGTCAAAGTTGATCCATCAGTAATAATAGTTACAAGTCCATTGCAAGTCCTTTTCAAGTCAGACACCAGAGTTCTTTAGTGATGGTGATGTAGATCCACTTTATTTATGGACTTCAGACTTCACAATTCTTAACACAATCTGCAGCCCTTTAGACCAGATTTTGTGGAACTCAAGATGGACCGCAGTGATGCAGTACAAGCCACAAAGTGGTCTGGAGTTGTTTCTGTTCTCCTTCAGAGAGGGGTGCCAGATAGGTTTGCCAGATAGGGGTGTCTGTAAGGGGTGTGGCTTGGCACGTGGAGATGGACAGACTCTTTCCATTGAAACGGGCCGAATTTTGATCAGAATGCCGTTGCTCTATGCCTGTAGTGGGACAGTGGGGAAACCAAAACAAATGAAGGATTGAACTGTGTTTATTCAGATAAAAGAAAATTATTTTTAATAAAAACAGTGTAAGCATTACATTTCAGTCTGAGATTGTAACTTGGGTTTGGATCCGCATGTCTAGTGAGGTGATGCTGAACAGCTTTCTTGGTGTGGGGGTTCCAGAGAACCCTTAGAATGATTGTGTGAATAGTGAAGGTGTATAAGATTTTCCTCCAGGGATTTTCTACTTTGCTTAGTTGTCTTAAGAACCCTGTTCCCTGGAACAAGTCGGGTCATCTCTCTTTTTGTTTATTTAATCTCCGGAGAAGTGTCAGATGCTTGACTTGGGCACTCAGGTGGGCTTGTCCCACTCGCGAGGTCTGGAGATGACATATATTGAGGCAAAAGCTTAAGTATGAGGAGTCCCTGGTTATGGACTTTTCCATGGCATAGGCCAGTTACCATAAGTCCTTTGCTCGCCATAACTCTCAGTGGTTCAGCATTAAATGGAGTGTCCGTCTTGATTGTCCACTTTTGCTTAACAAGAACTCAGTCTCCTTTCTGGAAAACCGGATCTCGAGCGTGTCAGTGCTTGTCAGTGTAGGCCTTCATTTTGCACTTGCAAGAAGTGTGAGTGTCAAAAATGTCATCAGGGTCTATTGACAGGCTGGTGGTCCATTGAGGTATCTTCGTTCCAAGAGCTCTCTCAAACAGTAAGGTGGCAGTGGGGAGGGCCTTCATCTTTCTGAAAGCAGAGCCCCAGGTGGCTCTGACTTCAGAAAGCACAAAAGTTTAAAGGCCATCACAGTGAGGACATCAGGCCATCTATGTACATGGTTCAGGACAGAAAAAAAAGAACAAAGAAACACCATGGGAAAAAACTCCCAGAGTATGTGGGTCATTAGATTTTTGGTTTTCAATAAAAAAAATCCCAAAACTTTGGTGTGTGCTAGCCTGAAGGACGGCAGCCAGACACCAAACTTGCAGTGCCTTCAGAGTTACTGCTGTGATGGCACTTGCTCTGAAGACAGGGAGATCACTAGTTGGATAGCAGTGATCTCTAAAGTATTAGGCTGTTTTCTACCATGATGGCTTATGTATTGATCTCCACCACCATGGCAGATGGGTGATCTGACTGCCAAACCTTTCATTGCCCACTTGGTGGTCCTGTATTTTGTAACAGACACAAGTTCCTTTCTCTACACTGAAAGGGCCTCATTTATGAGGCTGTGCGTCACTTTTACGCCACCACGTAAAAAATGCGCCTTGTTGCGCCATATTTACAAAGTGACGCATCTAGGTAGATGCATCACTTTGTAAACCCCCGTGCCACATTATACCTGCGCCAGATATAATGTATGCAAGGGGGTCGTATCAGCGCAAGAAAGGGTCATGGAAGTGACGCAGTGAAATCTATAAGATTGCACTGCGCCACTTCTCGGACACAAATGCGTCAATTTCTTACGCCTGCTTCACAGCAGGTGTAAGACTGATGCAGGCCCTTTCACATGGGGCTTGCCCCATGCGAAAGGACACATTGCTGGAGTTGCGTCACTTTTGTGACACACTCCAGCAATGCGTCACTTTTGCGCCATTCAGATACGTCAGAAATACTGACGTATCTGTAACTCCTTGCGCCATGATGCGTCATACTGTAAATATGATGCATCATTGGTGTCGCAAGGAGGGCACAAGGAAAAGTGACTCATCGCTGTTTTCACGCAGCGATGCGTCACTTTTCATAAATGAGGCCCGAAGTATTCCAAATGCTGCCAGAAGCTATCCAACCAGATGAAGTCTTCTTTTGACTTTTACAGAGGAAGGCCACCACTGCACAGCTTGGCCCCACTGGTTGTACAAAATCCTGAAGTAACTTCTTATCAGTTTTTAGTCACAGATGACCTCATCTTGGACACATGCATGACACCTCTCCATACAGCTAATGCCAGAGAGTCGGGCTGGGTAACCACCTTAGATCAATGCAATCAATACAGATCGTGCCCCCAAAAATGAAGTGCCCCATTTATGCGATTTTGCCGTAGGGCCTTCCTGCTACACTGCCCTATGGCTAAAAAAGGCAGGAATGCGCCATATCTATCAGATACTGAGCATTCCTGTCTTTCTCCCCTGCACTGGCGCACAATGGGCTGTCGTGCGGCAATGCAGGCACCTTTGCACTATGTTCAAAGGGACCTGCATTGCAGGGATGATTCTTTTTGTGCAGGAAGGGAAACCTTACTGCACAAAAACAATCACAAGAGGCTTTTTCCTTTTTCTATGTGTACTGCAGAATGCAACACACATAGAAAAAGGAAAAACGGGGAGAAATAAAAATATTTCTCCTCATTGTGCCTCCCTTAGCCGTTCCCTAAAAGGCGTACATTTTTGGCACTGCCACAGAGTTACGATTTCTGGTAAATCTGGGGCAGCGTTAAAAAGCCATAGATGTTGCTTGGGATGCCCCACACAACACCCGTTGCATGCCCCTTTAACGCAGAAAACTGCTTTAAAGGGAACAATATTTACAAGGCAGCATTAAACCCAAAAAAGTGGCTTACAGGCGGCACAAGGGGCTTAGAAATAAGCCCTGTAGTGCCTGCGCAATCGCAACGAGATATTTCCTCATTTACCTGGGAGTGTGGTTCACTGCAAATGATGGGAAAGTTTGCCTTGGTTTCCGCGCCATATTATAGGCACAGGTTTAAATGCAAAAAGGCCATGAGGAGGGGCACTGTCTGTGCTCAAAAAAGCGTTATCATGCCAAAGAGGAAGGCACTTGGAAGGGTGGAAAGGAGTCCTAAGGACCAACAGATATCCCCGCTGGAGGGGTTCAGAGACTCACTGCACCTGAGTGCAGGGGAATCTTTGCGTCCCTTTCAAATGCAGGCCAGGCCACTGTCTGCTCAGCGAAAGGTGGAATGGTGGCCTATAACAGCCAGTCCACCTTACACTACATCGCTGCTCAAAAGGCAGGCACACGTTTGTGGCTGCTCTGTGGCCAGGACATTCAGTACGACAGCGTGAACTGATCGAGTCTGCGTATGGTGCACCTAGATAAAGGTGTTACGTGGCACAGACCAGGGCAGTGAATGCTATCTCTGTTATAGGCCAATGTTTTCCTGATCCATCTCAGAGAAGTAAAGGCCTTCACACAGCTTTTAGATGAGTTGCAGTTCTTCCTCCCTAACTGCCTGCTGTGAGTCAAGCTGAGGCTCTTCATTACCTTTGTGATGTCACCTGTTACCTCTAGCCACCTCATGCATTCCAACCTTCTCAATACCAAGTACTTAATTGCCTGTATCTGAAGGACCCGAATGTTGGTGCATGAGAATACAGATTCTCAAACTGAAAACCTTTCAAGTAAAGATCCTTTCCCTATCCCCCTGCTGTCTGTTCCAGTGCCACTGATGCATTTGCCCCCATCCCTTCACTTCTCTGGTCCAACGGGGATTATTGCGAATTTTTCCCTCAAATGTAATCATGTAAGATGGATCAGTGACAAACCATAGCCTCTTCTCTCATTCTACTATTGCCTGCAGAGATTATACTTCACGATTTGCACATTATATTCTATTTTACCTAGCACATTTGCCACGTATTCATTGCAGATGTCCCATCCTTCAAAAAAATGTGGACATTCAGCCTGATTCATCAACTGCCCGTTTTGCGAGTCTATAATAGCGATTCATAAGGAATCGCTCTTACAGGCTCGCAAAACGGGATTCATGTAGGAATCGCAAAAAAAAATGCGATTCCTACATATTCCTTATTTGCGATTAGCAAATTGCTAATCGCAAATAAGGAATAACTCCCCATTCATTCCTATGGGCCAAAAGTCCCATAGGAATTAATGGGGAGTGTTCCTTATTTGCGATTAGCAATTTGCTAATCGCAAATAAGATAGCGATTTAAAGGGTGCCAGGGGTGTCCAAAGGACACCCTGTAGCACCCCTTAAATGCAAATTTAAACAGGTGTTGCGCACACACATGTCCAAAGTTCATGTGTGTGTGCAGCATGCAACTTAGAAAAATGCTTTTTAAAGCATTTTTCTAAGTTTTCACTATTTACCACGAGGTTTGACCTTGCAGTAAATAGCGGGCCGAAATTGCGAATTCGCTAATTAAAAATGGATGATGAATTGCATTTAAGGAATCTTAAATAGAGATTCCTTAAATTTAATTCCTCGCAAAATAGCGAAATCGCTATTACCGATTTTTGCATTTGGAATGATGAAACCCAAAAGCAAAAATCGCACTCGCAAAGGGCCAGATTCTCAGAATCTGGCCCTTTGCGAGCGCAATTCAGGTTGATGAATCAGGCTGATTGTTCCCAAGGGTTGGAAACTGTCATTGGGTGACAGAGATTGCACAGGTAAAGAACTGTGAATGATTAGAGTTGTAAGGGTCTAGGAGTTTGTGGTGTCCTTCACCTAGGATAATGTTACTTGTGTGTGGGGGCTTTGCAAAAGAGCAGCTCAACCTCTGGTGAAATTTCATATCCCCTCCAGCACTTTCATAGTCATGATTACAGACTAATGCTGTGATGGCAGGGAGGCAGGCGAAAAAATCAGAGGAAGCCAAGGCTATATGAATCTTAGAAGAGGAGGGCTTTCAGATTTTCAGAAAGAGAGTTTTAGGAGACATGTAGAATTAGTAACTGTAAGAAAATGCCCTTCTTGCGTTGACATCGCCCCGCACTTTTTGATAGATTATTTTGCTGGTGTATGTGCTCTGAACACTGGGGCACTGACACGCAGCGCTCAGTAAATGTGTTCTGACCCCCTAAAAACATGTAAAATTGGCTACTCCCTGGTCGCATTATTTAAGTTACTTGTAAGTCCCTTGTAAATGGTTCTTTGTGTACCCAGAGCCAGTAATTTAAATGTCAGTAGAGGTTTGCACCACATATTATGCCACCACTAAAGTGACTAGTGAAAACATGACACTAGGCCTGACACTGCAACCTAGCATGCCATTTTTAAAACGATCATTTTGACCTGCACAAAGCACCCTTTAAACAGACCTAAATCTTGCTATCAAACACTTGTATGTCACCCCTAAGGTAGGGAATAAATGCTCATAGGGTATTTAAAAAGTAGGATACGTGTTCTTAAATTTTACATGTCCTGGCAGTGAAAAATCTCCAGTTGTTTATCTCTGTAGCAAGGCTGGCTTTCCCATAGAAAAACACTAGGTTGTACAATAACACCTTATAATACACAATGTCAGTTTGGGAAGACACTAAAAGTATCCGGCTGATGAGGGGCCTTCCCTATGAGCTAATTTTGCATTTCTCCCATGCTTACCCGTCAAAAGTCAATTGCTTCACCTGGACTTTGTCTGGTGGCTATCTAGCCTCAAGGAACAATTGCAGCCTCAGTCTGCTGCCTTGCTCCTCTGAGGATTTTTGACTTCTCTTCCAAAAAAAGTCAAATGTAAAACTTTCCACAAGGTCGAACCTGGTCCCTGTATCCAACCTGTGCATTATTGCGGTCAGTATTAAGTTTAGTTTTTTCCCTGGGTCTAGCTTGTCCAGGTACCCGTGGTTGGTGGTTTGTACTTTTTTGGCACCAGAAACATCTCAAACTTTGACAAATCATATCTCCAGATAAGTACATCTGATTTTTGTTGTTTTGGTGTCTATGTGCTCATTACATTTTCTCTATTTCAAAAACTGCAGTAGCATTTTTATTATTGTGTTGTGTTTGCTACTTTTTAACGGTTTTGGTACTCATATATGTTTTACACATTAATCATACCTTAAGCCGGTCTGCTGTGTGCTATAGCTCTGCTCTGTGCTATAGCTATCAAGGCTCGAGCTAAGGTTTAAATATTTGAAACCTAACTGGACCAAGTAAGGAATAGTACCATTATTAGTTGAAGAGGACTACCATTTACTTCAACTAATAATTCTCACATTGATCTCCAAGGGGTAGTGACCTGAACATCAACGCACTTATCCTTGGAGTGCCTAGGAAAAGTCTTTGATCCAGGTCATTATTTCATATAAATTTGTAAAATCATGATTTTTATGTGAAATTCTGAGAAAATTTCAGGAAATTACATGAAATTATGCAAGACTTCTAGACGTTCAAAGCCCCAAGCACTGTCTGCATCACATCCAAACCTGGATGTCCAGAGTCTACCAGAAGCACAGCCAAGGCAGAATTCCAGCTATTTTTCAAGAATATAAGCAAGAAATAGTCCTAATCTGGCTCAATGACATAAACCTTAATGGCTTCAAACACCTTCTTTCACTGAATGGCAAGATACCTGGATTCTTCCTGGGCATCAGCCTGGTTCTCAATGAACACACTGCCAAGAAAACAAAGACTGTCTGGTACCAGGTGTTTGGGCTAAAGGCAGGGAATCCATTCTACCCAGTAAACAACTTCAGAACAACTGTTGAAGCCCTCACACTCTTGCATCTGGATATTGAAAACGTCCTGTTCCATGGACGGCTAGATTTCACACTGGTCCTCCGTTAGGGCATCCTAAATGCCTATCCAGGTGGAACTCCACAAGTTCTTATTGTTGCTCCCACCATCTTCAAAACTAGCTCTGTCATATAGTAAGCCATCCGAACCAGCACCTCCGTCTATCTGGCTGACAAGCTTGCTATTGGCACACTTACAACCAGGACTCCATCAGACTGGAGGAAAGTAAGCACAAAAAACACAGCCACAGACCTTTTGTGTCTATGCACCCAGAATCTGAAAAAACCTTCCTATATCCATTAGTACTGCCTTAACCTTCCTGCAAATTCGAAATGAGGCGAAGACACACCTCTTTTAAGACCACTAAATCCCAATGCAGCAGTGACAGTGGGTCTGCTTCTGCAAACCAGCTTCAAATAAACTGTCACCGATTGGTAGTCATGGAACAGCAAATCACTTCAGCACTGAATCCTGCTTAGAGGGAAGAAAATCGCTGCCTGGTGATGGTGGTCCATCCTCTACCTCTTACCGCTCCGAATGGCCGCAGGAATGGTCCTCGGCTTCCCCTTTGTTTTAAACAAATCTTTGCCAAGTTACAACGTTGTTTAGAAAAATGTGTAAATCTGCAAGTCAGCAGACTTTGGCATACCCTTTACCTTTTTTTCTAAATTAACATATCTCGGAGTCTGATAACCTACTGGGTTGTTTTAGCCACGTGTTTGTGTTTATAGTTGAACAGAACTTTCAGAACATTTGGCCAAAGCAACAACCATCCTCGTGGGCATCAGTGAATCTACTACACCGAACCACCAGCACACTTTTATCGTCCAGTTGTAACATTCAGGGGGAAAACTACATAACATTTCAGTTCGAGTACGAAAGTAGCCACAAAAACCAGCAGAACAGTAAATCCCCTCGTAAGCTGCTGCACCTGGGTTTTGTGACCTAAATTATACTACTTCATATGCGGAGTACGCCCTCTTGAGGTTATAGGGGAAGTAGTAATTGTACTAGCTTTACATAGAACATCCAATAGTTATAAATAGCCTTTAAAAATACCTCTTTATATACAGCCATTAGCCACTTTCTAACCTCTTACCACTTGCAGTACTGATATTCTGTCCTGCCGTAGTTGTGTGCTCAGAAGAGATTACCACTTAGATAGTTTTAAGACATTCAAAACCATGTAACATAGCTATGACATTACCACCTGTTAACCCGCATGCCTTTCCACACATTTTAGCAGTAAAGTTTACATGCAAGGATGTTTGCATCTGTCACCAATAGAATAACAGTATTATCACACTTGGTTATTTTGCTCTCTATTAGCCAGCGGTGGCTCCCCCATTTAGGTGGAGGGGCCATCCCCCATCCCCCACTAGCTCCACTGACTTTATTTCGATTTTCTTTTTCCTCTGCCAGCCCAATCTCATTATGAGGGTGGGGGCCATTGTTGCTGACCTGCAGCAAGGGAGGGGGAGTGGTGCACAAGTATAAAGTGCGCATCTCACTTTGGCCGACTGTCTTGCGACGGGCAGCCTGATATGCGCACTTTAAACGTCTATAACCCAAGCTTTCTTAGTCAGCTGGGTGGAGAGCAAGCACAGGCTTCCAGTGCATTTGGGAGCGCTGAGACAGCCCGTTCCAACCAATGCTGGCGCTTCTCTCATGCTGGTTAACAGCATGACAGCAGCATCTGGACTGTTTGGGGGAGTTGTCTGAGGCCCGCGTTGGACGACTGGAGAAGTACACCGGGATCGAAAGACGTGCAGTCAAGTAAGTGAATATTTCATTTTAATTTTTTCAAGGTAAACTAAATCACCAGCATTCATTACATTAACGTTTTAAAGTTAAACATTTTACTCTTAAATGTTTTTTTTCATTAGTCCTCATTTATCTTTAAATATGATTTGAATTCAAGGATGGAAGTTTACCGCCCATCACAGATAGCCAGATATTTCGGGGGGGTTCCCGGTCACTCCTTACGGAGAGATGGAATGCCCTAGGACTCCGGAAAGCCACTCCTTCGGCTTCATTTGATGGGACCAACCCCAATCTTGATTCTTAGATGGAAATACTCTGATAACGTCCCCAACCACAGGGGTCTATTTATAGCATATTTTATAACCATTGGACCAGGCAGCACAAAAAAAGAGATAACCTACATCCGTACCCTACAACATAACCAACATATGTGTGAAGGGGAAACCAAAATCTAAATATCAACAGATTTTTGTGCATTTCATTAAATTATGTTAAACCCCAGACAAACGTTTTTAAGTCTAAACCGAAGAACTTCTCTCCGCCCAACTATCCCAGATTTCCCAGAATTTTTTTTTTCTCCAATTTGTACCAGCTTGATCCAACTTTGATACCCTCTGAATGGAATGTTTCCACTCTTCTTCTGTTGAAGACCCAGCTGAAATCCATTTAATGCACAGCTCTCTTCGAGCCAGCAGTACTAAAGTGAAGAATTATGTTCTATGTTTTTTTGTTAAAAAACCCTGGTTAAATCCCTCAGGAGTATCCCAAATATTATGACCACCGTCGTTAATTTTATTTCAAACCCCATAATATTTGAGATAGTCTTACCTACTTTCTGCCCAAACTGATGTATTACTGGGCAACTCCAAACATGTGCACCTCATTTGCTTTTTCTTCTCCACATTTTGGACACTTCTTAATTTCTTGACTTCCCATTTTCGATAGTTTCTGGGGTGTCCAGTAAGTGTTATGAACTGTAAAGAGGTGTTTTTTCTTTAAAGGTGCAACATTTACATAAGACCATAAAAAAGACATAGATACTTTCCCAATTGTTTCGAGATCTACATCCGGCAGGTCATTCTGGCAGGTCATTCTTCCAGGTCTCATTGAATGGGACCTGCATGTCTTCTCCATTTTGGGCTAATAACAAGTACCACTCTGATACTTCTTTAGGTTTTGTTTTGTAGGAGCAAATCTTCAATGCCAGTCCCAAATTCCCTTGTAACTCTTTGCCTGCAGATCTTACCCAGCTACTCAACTGATAATATTTAAACTTTGAGACTGAGTTCTCACATATCGACGATAGATGGGGCCAAGAAATCAGTTTTGCTTCAAAAATCAGTTGCCCCCAAGTAGTGATACCGCAGGTACGAAGCGGAGTTGCGAGGACATCTTCCAAACACACTGGTGTCCCTGGGGAATCCCAGACGGGTGCTACCTCATTGTAGTATGGTATCTTTAGAAGACGTCTAATATGGGACCAAAGCTTTATAGCTGAGACCAGATCTTATTCAATCGATTAGTTCTTTAACAATAGGGAAAGTGGCTGGCCTAGATTCTATCCCCAACAAATTTTACATTAGTTTAAGGGATGAACTTGTTCCATTTTGCCTCCAACTTTTTAACTCCTGCTTTATTGAAGGTCCAAGTCCCCCGGTTTCATGGGAAGAAGCTACAATAACAATTTTATTGAAACCAGAAAAAAAACCTAGACGCTGTCACTCCTATAGACCCATTTCACTCTTGAATTGGGATCGCAAGATTTACCCTCAGATAATCACCAAACGTTTGATTAAAGTAATGGGTAATTTAATACACCCAGACCAAAAAGGGTTTACAAAAGGGAGGCAACTTAGTGAACTAACTCATGACTTCATTGCAGCGATAGACATGGCACAGACCTATAAACTTCCTTTGGCTGCAATGACATTCAACGCCGCCAATGCTTTCGACCGGGTCAATTGGGCTTTCTTGTTTAAAGTAATTCAACATCTTGACCTAGGTGAAAATCTTTTGTCAGCAATTAAAGCCATCTATAAGAATCCCACTGCTAGAATCCTTAATAATGGGAAATTATCTAGGTCAATACAAATAAGCAGGGGGACTAGACAGGGGTGTCCCCTGTCTCCGTTACTTTTTAACATCTATATTGAACCTTTAGCGTGCACAGTGAGAGCCTGCCAGAAGATCATCCCTTTTAGTTGTAATGGTTGGGTAAAAAAATTGGATTATATGCTGACAAGCTTAAAATTTATACTACCAAACGAGAAAAATCGCTTCCAGAGATATGGTTCACACTAGAGAGCTTTGGAAAGGTCTCCGGGTATAGTATCAACCAACAAAAAACTGAATTAATTAAATGGAACACTAATGTTAGGAGCACTTATACAAAGAAGGAAATTAGATATTTAGGCATCCAAATAGTCCAAAATATCGACAAAATTGCCTTGGTTAATTTTGAAAAAGTTACTAAAAAAGTTAGATCACAGTTGCAATCATGGGGGGGGGCTCTCGTTTTCATTATTAGGTAAATCAAACCTACTGAAAATGTCAATTTTGCCAAAGTGCACCTTTTTATTTAATTCAATTCCACTAGATTTTCCAAAAGTGTGGTTTAAAAAGGTGCAGGGGTTATTTTCAAGTTTTATTTGGGAAACAAAAATCCTAGAATCGCACTAAAGTAGAAAGAAAAACGCTTATGGTGGCATAGCAACCCCTGACCTATTTTTATACTTCTGTGCCTTCCACCTAAATTTTTTTGACAATTATTACTTGAAAGCGAATTGTGTTTTCTACTATACAAGGCCTTCATAGCAGAGTTCTCTCAGCAAGCGGGTGTTTTCTCTTAAAATTTGGACACCCAAAACACTTTGAGACGGTTAAACTCTTAAATGTTAATGTAATGCATGTCAGCAATTTAGTTAGTGTTTATTGCATGTCAAGGTTTAATTTTCCCCGAGTTGGCACTTTGCACCATTTTGACCCATTTGTTTGCCCCCCAACTTTTGTAAATTCACTGCACATCTTCCCTACCCTTTTCTTCGGCGAATGATGAAGTCGCTTCACTCTTTAAGATAAGGAATTCACTTTTCACTGTTTTTGTTGGACATTAATTAAGACCCGTTTTGGTTATTTCTCTAAGGGTCATACGGCTTGTATATTAGTGACACGTAATGTTGGACTTGCTAGGGATAGATCTGTACCTTATGGATCATTGTGGTTAAGCAGTAAGATATGTATCCGCTAATTTTGAATGGAAAAATGGGCTTCATAGGCACTAGACCGCAGAAAACGTGGATGCTACTGGATATCATTTATGGCTTATATTAATAAAGCATTGTCATGATCACAGGCACTAGACCTTCTAATCATGTTATTTTCATGCAAAGTTAGAAACAACTAGGATGGCAGGCACTAGACCATTAATTCAGTATAACAAATGCTAAAAAAACTTGTCTTACTGTTGTTTCTTCGTGCTTTGCTAGCCCTTCTTTTTCTTAAATATGACATAATGTGTTTCCTTTCAGTTTATGTATGGCAACATTGAACTGTTAACATTTACAACTGGAAATGTATGCTGTACACATAGATCTGCATACCACTCCAAAATGGCCGATCCTTTAACTTTGAATAACAACAAGCCAGAATATGTGTACTTTTTCACTGTTTGTTACACTTTTCCATTGTTTCTGTTTATTTAAAGAAGCCAAATGTCGTGTTGGTTAACGTGTGAACAAGACACATCTAGTGTCGAAACGCGTAACGTTTTCTGAGAAATAAAACAACCGGAGCATCGATACTACTGAGTGCGCGTTATGCTTCCAAGCACACTGTGGATTAAATATATATATATATATATATATAGATATATATTCACTGAAAAAACCATAGGTTTCACACCAGGTTTCACACCAGTTATAGTTACCTGGAAATTTTACTGACATAAAACCTTTGAAATTCCCACGTTATAGTTAGTTGGACTGCTGATGACATCACATATTACATCACTCATGACATGGTCAGTGACATCACTCATGACATCACTGATGACACCATCCAATGAATGTGTGCCTTTTTGAAAAATAAACATGTTTTATATTTGTATATGTAAAGGTCAATGGAAGAATAAATGTTTAAATAAGTGTCTTAATGGATGTTTAAAAAAAAAAATGATTGGTTAACTGGATTATTAAGTGTATCATAGTGAATACATATATTAGCGAGTATTGTTTAAATATTTAAATGTTTGTATCAGTGTTTCACTTTGTGTATAAGTGGCTGCATGGGTTGGTGAGTAGCTACGTGTGTGTATATGTGTTATTAGATGTTTTTTTAGTATCAGTATAAGTGTCTGTATGATTTGGTGGGGGTGTTACTTAGCACACAGATGCATCAATGACTGACTCACTGTTTGTATGTGTTTTGAAGACAGCACATGTGCCGGACTGTATGGGTGAATGAGTGTGTATATGTATGTGTTAGTAAGTGAATGACTGTCTTACTAGTGTCTTTATCAGTAACTACATATGTTTTAATCTAGTATATGTGAGTATTGGTGTATATAAGTGAGTATATGTGAGAGTCAGAGATTGAAAGAGTTCTTGTTTAAATAAGTATGTGTTTATATAAGTGATTGTTTAAAAAAAAAAAAAAAAGAGTAAGTATGCGTAAGTTTCCTTAGAAGTAAGGTGGTAGTGTGTGTATAGCTGTATATGCAAAAAAATGGATGTTCAATATTTTATTTGCATGTGTGAATATGTGTGTGAGCAACTTTTGGAAGACTGTCGGTGTGTTAACGGATTTATAGGTGTCTCACTACATATGATGAGTGAGTATATGTATGACTGACTATATAGAACTGTTGGTGAATGAGTGGATGTGTATGTAAATGGTGGAATTACTGAGTTGGTTGTTGTAACTGGTATAGGTATCGCCACTTTTTTGAAAATGTTAGTTTCTATTTTTGAATATGTGTTTCAAGGGTTACTTTACAGTGAAAGGAGGTCAGTCTCTCTGTCACAAGGATGGTGTCATCAGTGATGTCATGAGTGATGTCACTGACCATGTCATGAGTGATATAATATGTGATGTCATCAGCAGTGCATTACACGCGCAAGTTATAGTGAGTCCAACTAACTATAACGTGGGAATTTCAATGGTTTTATGTCAGTAAAATTTCCAGGTAACTATAACTGGTGTGAAACCTATGTTTTTTTCAGTGAAGTTAATAGTTTTTTAAAATGCTAATTCCTAACTATAACTGGTGTGAAATCTATGGTTCTTTCAGTGAATTTCAAAGGATTTTTTAATGCTAATTCCTAACTAAAAGTCTCACTTTATAAGTAAGACTGTTAGCTCTAGTTGTTCTTTAGAACACTCTGGTACATACTATCATTGGGCTATAGTTGCGCTACATCTGGCTGATATTTGGGCTACATTTGTATTTTTTTGTCTCTGGTGGCCATCTTTGGGCTACATTGGGCTACATTGAGCTACATTGGGCTACATTTGGGCTACATTTGGGCTCTAACATATATAAAGCCCAAAGTAGCCCAATATATATTTTTTGAAAGTTAACTTTCTTAAAAACAACTGGAGCATATATTTTGAGACATAGCAAACCCACATCGGGCTACCAGTCCTTACAATTTTTCTATTGTTTTTTTTTTCTATATTTTTTTTTTGTCTTGGAGCGCTCCCGGTGCGCGCCCCGGTGAGCGCCCCGGAAAGCGTAGTATTTTGAAGCGCCCCGGTGCACGAACCGGGAAGCGTCCCGTTAGCACCAATGTCGCGATCGAAAACAACATCGTGACGTATCGCGTAGCCGCGCGATGTGTCTTATGACACGCTGCGTAAACGCACCCGGAAGCGCTCCGCGGCGCGGCCCGGATCGCGTAACGTAAGCGCGCCGGAGCGCGTAACGTAAGCGCATCGGGTCATGTGATTTGAAAATAACACTTTTCATTGGTTCCTAATATTTTTTTTTCCAAATGAGGAAAGCCCCCACCTTTTTTCCTCATTCTTACTTTCTTCTTTGAGAGAGCAAGAGCTATTTCTTTGTGAGAGACCAATAATGGCTACTCTACTTGCTGCTGCTGGTGCTCCAACACCACCACCACCACCACCACCAAAAAGGACCACCACCACCTCTGCTTTTTAGTGGTGAGCAGGACGAAGAGGAGGAAGAGGAGCAGGAGGAGCAGGAGAGACAGTTCCTACCAGAGGAACCCCACCCATCTCGTGTAAAGGAGCACTACATTTGGCAATTATTTAAGTTTCCTGCAGGACTGAAGAAAGTTAATGCCCCTAAAGTAACATGTCTAATTTGCAAGAACATCCTTTCACGTGGCAATCCTGCTAATAAATATAGTTTTGGCAACCACACCATGATTCGCCACATGGAGAGGTGGCACCCAAATATTTTGGCCCAAGCACAGGTGAGAGCTATGGCTGAAAACCCACAGACCCCTCAGCCTAGCACCTCAAGTGCAGAATCATCTTTTGCAGCACCTGAAGGGCGAGAATGGTGCCCAACATCCAAAGCAAATTCTCAAACTTTAAAATAGTTTGTATTTATTGTGGGGCTACTATTACTTATGGTGAAAAAAGTATCACCTTAATTAACAGAGCAGAAGAAAACCACAAGTGCTCTCACAAACGAAAGCAATGATTCTTTATTGGTTTTTTTTGCTCCTGTTGAGCCATTTTCAAATCCTTTTGTTTTTTTCGAAGTACTAAAAAATATATATATAAAATTGTTTTGAAAAACCAAAAAAAGTGAAAAATGTTCACAAAAAAAATATATATAAAACAACAAAAACAATTTAAAAAAAAGTTATTTTCAGAACTACCTCCCATTTATATAAAATGACTTAAATTTTTAAAGTCTGTCATTCTTTTTCCCCATAGTACGCTCCCCGGTGCGCGTACCGGGCGCTCCCCCCGCAAAAATTGAAAAAAAAATTACTTTTTTTTTGCCCCGCGGGGCCCTTTTAAAGCCCCCATATCAAACCTAGGGGGTCAGGGAGGGTCTACTCTGCCCCCTTATGGTCAATTCCATCTTTGTTTTGGCCACCTCTTGTGTCTTGATCCTACCGAGACACAAGTTGGCGGCCGCTCCGGACTGTTTAGAATGTTTACAGACACCCGAGAGCCAATCAGCTTTCCGTGCGCAAGTCGCGTGGCGCGCCCGGAGCGCTCCCCGGTGCGCGTACCGGGGCGCGCTTACAGATATATATTTTTTTTAACCTAAATTACTCAAAATCCACTGGAGCACATATCTTGAGACATAGCAAAGGCACATCGGGCTACCAGTCCCTACAATTTTGCCACGTTTGGTGAAAATTCATTCAGCCATTCGTGCTATAAGTGAGGTCGACCGCCCTATGGAAATTAACATGGGGAAAACGCGTTTTGGGACCCCTATTATCTCGGCCCCCGCTTGACGAATCCCCCCCAAACTTCCAGGGAAGGACCGGGGCGCCGCGAGGCCATTTTGAGGAAATTTCAGGCACATTCGTCGACCGGCGCCAAAGTTATTCCAAATAGAATTTTGAGATTTAACATTGAAAAAAAATCCTAACTATAACTACCTACTGGCGACCGCCAGTAGGTAATATATATATATATATATATATATATATATATATATATATATATATATATATATATATATATATATATATATATAGTCACTGAAAAAAACATAGGTTTCAGGGACGTTATAGTTAGAAATTAGCATTTAAAAAACCTTAGAAATTCACTGAAAAAAACAGGTTTTAGGGGCGTTACAGTTGGTTGCACATTTCACTCGTACAAAACCATAGAAATTCCCCCATTATAGGTAGTTCAGCTAACTATAACTCGCGTGTCCGCAATGCATTGCTGATGACGTCACATATTACATCACTCATGACATGGTCAGTGACATCAGTCATGACATCACTGGTGACATCTCGAATGACATCACTGATGACATCATCCAGTGAATGTGTGTTTTTCTGAAAATTAAATATGTTTTATATATGTATATCTCAAGGTTGATAGAAGAATAAATGGGTATGTAAGTGTCTAAATAGATTTTTTTTTCTTGTAAAATTGATTGTATAACGGACTGATTAAGTGTATCTAAGTGAATACATGGATTAGTGAGTAATGTTTAAATATGTAAATATCTGTATAAATCTCTTACTTTTTGTATAAGTGACTGCATGGGTTGATAAGTAGCTACATGAGTGTCTATGGGTTATTAGTTGGTTCTTAGAGTATCAGTATGAGTGTCTGTATGGTTCAGTGGGGGGAATTACTTAGTTCATAGATGCATGAATGAGTGACACACTGTTTGTATGTGTTGAACATTGCATGTGTGCAGGACTGTATACGTGGATGAGTGTGTGTATGGGTGTCATAGTGAGTGAATGAGTGTCTCAATAGTGTCTTTATAAGTAACTACATGTGTTTTAAACAAGTAAATGTAAGTATTGGTGTATATAAGTGAGTATATATGAGAGTGAGGGATTGGAAGAGTTCCTGTACAAATAAGTAGGTGTTTCTATAAGTGATTGTTTAAGAGAGTAAGTGTGGTAGTGTGCGTATAACTGTATATGCAACTAAATGGATGTTTGATACTTTGTTTGCATGTGTAACTATGTGTGTGAGTAACTCTATGGATATGTGGCGGTGTGTAACAGGATGTATAGGTGTATGAGTACATATGATCAGTGAGTTCAAGAATGAGTGACTGTATAGGACTGTTGGTGAATGAGTGGATGTGTGTGTAGATCTTGGAATTATTGATTAGGTGTTTTGTAACTGGTATTGGTATCTCCATTGTTTTGAAAATGTTCGTTTCTATTTGAGTGTGTGTATCAAATGTTACATTAGGGTGAGAGGAAATCCGCCACATTATCACACGGATGATGTCATCCGTGATGTCATCAGTAATGTCATTTGAGATGTCATCAGTAATGTCATGATTGATGTCACTGACCATGTCATGAGTGATGTAATATGTGACGTCATCAGCAGTGCATTGCTGGCGCGCAAGTTATAGTTAGCTGAACTAACTATAATGGGGGAATTTCTATGGTTTTGGAGTGAAATGTGCAACTAACTATAACGCCCCAGAAACCTATGGTTTTTCAGTGAATTTTTAAGGTTTTTTAATTGCTAATTTCTAACTATAACGTGCCTGAAACCTATGTTTTTTTCAGTGAATTTCAAAGGTTTTTTGAATGCTAATTTCTAACTATAACGTGTCTGAAACCTATGTTTTTTTAGGAGAATTTCTAAGGTTTTTTAAATGCTAGTTTCTAACTATGCCTACAGAGGTAGGACATGTGAAGAGAGAAGAAAAAACACACAGAAAGAAGCAAAAGAAGCAACAGAAGTCCTAAAAGATTAAGAAAGGTGCAGGAAGAAGCAAGACATGAGCAGAAAGAACCAACAGAGGTGCAGAAGGAGGCCTTGCTACAAAATCATACTGTGCCCACAACTTTTTCAGACGGGTATTAGTGGTAACTGACTCTGACTAACCAGGCCTAGAGCCAGTGGTATGCTAAAAGACACTTAGAATACAGTAAAAAGACTTACATACACTAGAGAACACTATGTGTTGGGTTACTCTTGTGATTAGCATGACCTCCTCTGTAAGCACCTAGTAATAATGAGCCAGGGGGATTAAAACTACCTCTTAAAATGCACCATGGGGTGCATTTGCACCTGGTGAAGGCAAAGGGGGGCCTGAGATGACATGTGCGCAAACACGCCCTGTTGGCGTTTTAAGTTGGGGCATAAAGTCCCCTTGAATCCTGAGGGTCCCTGGGGGCCAACTAACCCACCAGGTATGTCCAGCAAGCGCCACAGAGCTGCGTTCGCAGAGAGGTGTATAAAGGGGCACGGCCTAGACCACCTCTCTGCAACGCAGCGCAGTGGCGCCTACTGAAAGCACCTGGTCGGCTAGTTGGCCCCCAAGGACTCCCAGGATTGAAGGGGAATTATTTCCCCAACTTAAAATGGGCCACAGGGCGTGTTTGCACACTTCACCTCAGGCCCCGTCTCCTCCCCTCACCACTGTGTAAACACGCTCTGTGGCCATTTTAAGTTGGGAGATTAAGTCCCCTTGAATCCTGAGGGTCCCTAGTGTCCAAATAGCCCACTAGGTACCTCCAGTAAGCGCCACACAGCTGCGTTGCAGAGAGTTGTTAAAAGGGGCACGACCTGGACCACCTCTCTGCAATGCAGCGCAGTGGCGCTTACTGAAAGCACCTGGTGGGCTAGTTGGCTACCAAGGGCCCTCAGGATTGAAGGGGAATTATTTCCCCAACTTAAAACGCACCACAGGGCGTGTTTGCACACGTCACCTCAGGCCCGGTCCCCTCCCTTCACCACAGTGT
The DNA here is from genome assembly GCF_964263255.1 of Lissotriton vulgaris. Taxonomy (NCBI): domain Eukaryota; kingdom Metazoa; phylum Chordata; class Amphibia; order Caudata; family Salamandridae; genus Lissotriton; species Lissotriton vulgaris. The sequence goes on from NW_028243022.1 coordinate 971,587, forward strand.
AAACACGCCCTGTGGTCGTTTCAAGTTGGGAGATTAAGTCCCCTTGAATCATGAGTGTCCCTAGTCCAACTAGCCCACTAGGTACCTCCAGTAAGCTCCTCAGAGCTGCCTTGCAGAGAGGTGGCCATTTTTATCTCATTTATTTATTTGGAGGGGGGCTACCTTGGCCCCTCTCCTCATGCCATTTATGGTCCCGGGGACCCCATCACTTGGGGCTGGTCTTTGTTGTTTTTTTGTATATATTTTTTTTAATTTTTGAGGAGGGGGGCCGTGTAGACCCCCTCCCGGGACACTGATAACCCAGAGGACCCCATTTCCCGGGGTTGGCCCTCTCCGTTGGGGACCCTGGGGTGGTCCCCAATCCCCCCACAGTCCCGTAGACTCCCTGCCTCCTGCGGAAGCCGGCATTGATTTTCCACACGGAGAGCTGCTAAGATGCAGCTTCTCGTGTGGAAAAGCAATCGGCTTTGGTTGTTGGAAGAGATGAGGTTTCCTGCTCTCTCTTCCAAAAACTAAAGCAGTTTGCTATAGCAGGGCAGGAGCCACGAGGCTCCCACCCTGCCGTGGCAAACAGCAGTGTCCCGCGGGTGGGCACCCCGGGACACTGCAGGAGCCGTCCTTGGGTCCAGGAGGGGGCTGCACGGCCCCCCTCCCAACATTTGCAAAGCCCCAGGGGGTGGTGGTCCCTGGGGCTTGGGGGTCCATCACAGACCCCCAATTTAAATATTTAGAGCCCCGGGGAGGTTGCTGTCCTGAGGCGTGTGGGGGGGTTCGAGCCCCCCCACACAGGTAGTTGCTTTGTTATCAAACACAAGCCCCGGGGTGGCAGTCCCCGGGGCTGCGTGGGCCGTGAGCCCCGCCAATATTTTCGAAAAGCCCCAGGGGTGGCAACCCCTGGGACTTGGGAGGGGGCTTTGAGTCTACCCCCCATTTAATTTCAACGCCCCGGGGGGGGCTTTCCCCGTGGCTTTGGACCTCCATTAATATATAATCATTGCCCCCGGGACCTGGCTCACCCTGGGGTTAATTAATAACGAAGCGCAGGAGCCCACACTTCATTTTTTTTTATCCGCGGCCGGATCCGCTGATACGTTGGGCATTTCGCCGTTCTTTTAAAAATATATATTTTTGGGGCCCTGGGGGTCCTTGTGGGACCCCCCCTAAGCAGGCCTAGGGGGTCAGGGGTGTTTCTACCCTGCCCCTTCTTCTTTTTTTTGGTGTTTGCTTTCCTGAGTTCTTGTGCCTCAATTCTAACGAACAGATTTACACCATTTAATAAAAAGGTCTCTTTCTGAACCAAGGGCTAACTTTTTGCCAAATTTGGTGTAATTCAGTTCAGCAGTTTGGGCTGTAGGCGTGCCTAAAGTTTCCTCTGGAAAATTGCATGGGGAAAACACGTTTTGGGACCCCCCTTTTTTCTTGGCCCGCTTGCTGAATCACCCCAAAACTTTCAGGATAGGAGCGGGCCAGAGCGCCCCACAAGTTTTGAAAATTTCTCGAAGATTCGGCAATCGGCGCTAAAGTTATTGGGAATAGAATGTTGCGATTTTCCTATGGTAACTAGGTCCAAACCATAACTACCTACTGGCGACCACCAGTAGGTAATATATATTATGTATCAGTATTTCGTTCCTTTCTCCTCGCTATTTTTCAGCACTTATCCCTTCTTTGTTCAGCAATTTGATTCACCTGGGTCACAAATTTGCAAAGATACGTGTACATCGAAATTCATCTTGGAAAATAATATAAAAGAGTTGCATTTGCGATTTACGAAATTAGGAATGGTGGGATTTTAATCAATAGGAATGCCTTGACATTAAGCAAATCCTTGATTAGGGAGGGTGTGTGACTCTTTCATTCATCAATGGGTCTAACAAGAAAAATGTATGTACAATAACAAATTCCCAAGTTTGGCCCACATAATGAGTGGTGTGGTATCCTGCATGTTAGCTCCGCCCCTTATCAGTTCGGGGTTACTGCTAACTATGGAGGTAGGTTTAAAGGGGCCACATAATGACAAGTTTGGCCCACATAATGAGTGGCGTGGTATCCTGCAAGTTAGCTCCGTCCTTATCAGTTCGGGGTTACTGCTAACTATGGAGGTGGGTTTGATGGGGCATTACAAGTGGAACCCTGAATGACCCCTTAGAAATAGGAAATTACCTGGGGAATTCATGATTTTGGGTCCAATTCACTGAGTTAGTCTTCATTTTGCCCCAGGGTAAACAAAATAAACCTGAGCTCTTCCCACAAATCTCATCATTCCTATGAGACCTACCTGCCTTTAATGGCCCCATCAGAATTAAATGGGACTTCTATGAAAGAAAACAGCAGCTCCGAGGTCTACTTGAAGCTTAAAACATATTTACAATGCAAAAAGAAGAAAAATAGCAATATTGCACCAAAGAGAGATAGAGCTTCACCTTCCCAAAGCTAGTGAGCATATTGTGAAAGGAATTAGGCACTCAAGAAGCTCATAGAAGTCAAACACGCTTAATGCAGAAATATTCTAGCAAAAACAATAATTTTCCAAGTGCGAGTCGCAACGACAATGAACCAGCGCTACTCAGTCTGAACCATTAGAGCACATTCTTGCTCCACTCTTACATTTTGCTTCAAAGCAGCAAGCAGAGAAAAAGAGTGATCAAATCAGAAATCAGCATAGATGATGATGAGCGGGTGTCGTATTACACAAAGTGCCCCCGGGGCGCAACAGGTATTTGAGCCTGCTTTTTGTGCCCCTGGGGCACTTTGGCATTATAGAAGGGGCCGCTTACTCTTGTGCGTTCACTTCTGTAATACTGAAAGCTCTGGTGCACATACAGCTACATTGTTTTCTCAAGAGGGCATTTTCTTACTTTCATGGAGGCATGCCCCATGCGAAAGGGGGAATCCCTTTTCCTCTGCAACTGCCCCGTATTAAATACAGAGGTGCAGAGGCAAAGAAGTTGTCAAGGGGCACACTGACATTACGCCACCTTTTGCGCCCACTGAGAGCAGCCATCTGGAGGGGGGAAAGGGAGTCCCATGGACCTCCCAGACATCCCCTTGCAGGCGGGTGCTGTAACTGACTACACCCACCTATAAAGGGATCTCTAATGCCATTAAAAGTGTAGGCGGGTTGCCGCCTGCACAGAGAAACACGGAGCGGCTGCTTTAAAGACGCTCCGTATGTCATTTGAATGAGCTGCCCCCAGGGCAGCACAAGTTTGCGGCTTGCCTGGGGGCAGCTCATTCTGTGTAATAGGGCGCACTTTCTTTGTTTGCGCCTGGCGCACCTGTATTAATGTGGGCCAGGGCGCAAACAGGGAAAGTGCACCCTATACATAATAGGGCTGCAGGGGTCTAACTCTTCTTGTGGGAAGAATGTGAGAAAAAATTGTGAGGAAGATATAGGGAGTTACGCAAAAACCACAGTTGATGGACAGAATGCAGAACAATGTCATACATTCACCCCAGTACAGAGATCTGGGCCTAAATCCATCATTTTTTTGCACTCCACACCACCCCAGTTCAGACATGGTCATATGCAAATCAGTCTGACCCTGTGCCTCATGGGAACAGCCCAGCCAGAACTGCCAAGCCATGCCTTCCCTGGACCGGAAACAAGATTCCGAGGACTGGTTTCTGGCATTTCAGCCGTCTTCAGCCCGGCTTGCTTGAATCCAGTGGTTTGGAGAGCATGGGACTCACGTCTGAGCATACCCATCCCACTCGGAGTGACAAATGCAAAAACCACAGTTGATGGACAGAATGCAGTCATACATTCACCCCGGTACAGAGATCTGGGCCTAAATCCATAGTTTTTTTGCACTCCACACCACCCCAGTTCAGACATGGCTATATGCAAATCAGTCTGACCCTGTGCCTCATGGGAACAGTCCAGCCCGAACTGCCAAGCCAACGTTTTGCATTTGTCACATGTGAAAAATGCAAAAACCACAGTTGATGGACAGAATGCAGAACAATGTCATACATTCACCCCAGTACAGAGATCTGGGCCTAAATCCATCGTTTTTTTGCACTCTACACCACCCCAGTTCAGACATGGCTATATGCAAATCAGTCTGACCCTGTGCCTCATGGGAACAGTCCAGCCCGAACTGCCAAGCCATGCCTTCCCTGGACCGGAACCAAGCTTCAGAGGACCGGTTTCTGGCATTTCAGCCGTCTTCAGCCTGGCTTGCTTGAATCCAGTGGTGTGGAGAGCATGGGACTCACGTCTGAGCATACCCATCCCACTCGGGGTGACAAATGCAAAAACCACAGTTGATGGACAGAATGCAGAACAATGTCATACATTCACCCCAGTACACTCCACACCACCTTATAGGGAGTTACTGTATAAAGTTCACCACTAAATCTGCAGTACTTGCTTGGCTACGTCAACTTCAAAATGAGGTTATGCTTACTTAAACAGACAGACTAAACGTGGATTGAATTGAAAAAAATGCTGCACATTAAAAATGTTTGTAAATGTGTTATAATGCAAGGGGTTCAGTAGTTCTTTAGGCAGGCAACAATATCATCGGTGTTAATACAAGAAGATAAAAATGGTCTCTCATTATAATGCTAACTTCTCCCACACTTTCCCCACTTTTATACATTATTTTCTTATAGGAAACAGAAGGAGAGTTCATGTGACGGAAACTGAAACTTGGATAGTGGGAGTGAGCAGATGGTCTGATTTCTAATGAAAGTTATGCAAAATACCTTAAAACTAAATACATGAAGGTAGTATCATCAGCTGAGCTAGCTAGATTCTTAATCCTTGCTTAGTGTGCCAAGAATGAAAGTAAGGCTGTGTTTATCAAAAACGAGAAGGCCTAAATAACTGGGTATAACTTAGTTACAAAAAATGGCTCAAAATATTCATAAAATATTAAATCAGCATGAAGGAGCAAATGATTTGGGCTTTGAGGGTGGGGGAAACTATTCAGGAGTATTATGAATGGAAGGAACCACATAGGCAGAGAAGCAAGTACCAGACCAGTCTCTAACTAACAGACATATGTTTGGTTACCACAGATAAAGTGTGTTCTATATTCTTTGTTGGGCTGACTGCATTACTATAGGATTCTAGTGGGAAGGTGGGTCTTGAATCATATTGCATTATGGACAATGTCACACTCAAGCCAGCAGATAAATGTCTCGGCATTGTTATCATGGATAGATCACACACATGATGCTGAAGTGATGAGGCAATTGAGTAATCCTGTCCTTGAATCTCCTGAGGGGGAAAGTCGGGAGTTGTGTTTTATATTGCAATGCTTCGTTTGTACTTTTTGTACCCTTTTTAAAATCGTCAATCTGAAATTTTAAAACTGTAGTCTGGTAACCCCCCCCCACTCACCATACTCAGCCGATTGAGGCGCTGGGCAGTGAGAAGGCAGTATGACCCCGGAGGCGGCCGGTGGAGAGAGCAGCCATCTTGAGGGTATAGAAGGGTGACAGGCTAGTTCTGGGAACATCTGACGCCATAAATGATCGCGTCAGTGTGCACGTGCCGCAGACACGCGCAGCGGGCGTGCCGGTGGCACACCAAAGTCAAGCACGTCCGTCTGCGCCCGTTCGGCGCCCAACCGAGCCCAGAGGCTATGAACCCTGCCCCAACTGAGGTAAATATTTCCCAATCCTCTTGTATCTCTTACTCAGTTAACTCTCTACAGAGGATTAGAAAGAGGGAAGTTGACAATCACCGGGATTAGCTATGTTGCCAGTGGAAATTTCCTAGTGTCTTGAGTGCCCAGTAGCTTGTAGATATTATCAATTCCAAAGTGGTCTGACGATAGTAGGCCCTGAGATTAAGAATAAAATAAAGGAGCTAGATACAAGTGGACTAAATTGCATACTATGTAATGTGAGATCATTAGCAAAACATCCTTTCGAAATCTGGGATATGATTTCATCACATACCCCGGATATATGTTTTCTCACAGAAACGTGGTTAAATTCTACTAATTATCATCTGATTGAGCTGGCCATTCCTGAGAAGTATACTTTTTACATCTGGATAGGGAAGGAAAGAGAGGAGGCGGGATAGCCATAGCCTTTAAAAATCATCTTTCAGTAAATTGGATTACCACTTTAATCACTGAAAGCATTGAACTGGGAATTTTTAAGATTATTATGTCACCCACAGACAGTTGGAATGGAGCATTACTATATCGCCCCACAGGAACAAAGTCTAATTTTTCAAACTAATTGACAGAATTAATTGCCATGCACATACTTTCCTCAAATAAATTTCTCCTACTGGGGGATTTTAAATTTCATGGGGAAAATCTTATGAACCATGAGGTTAATAAACTTATGTCCACTCTTGACATGATTGGACTCACCCAAAGAGTGATTGGTCCAACTCATCTTGCTGGTCATGTGTTGGACCTAATTTTTTCTAACATTGACCATCTAACATGCAACCTCCCAGAGCCTCTCACATGGTCAGACCACTCAATGATCAGGTTTCGCCATCAAACTGCCCTGCCCTAAGAGTTTGGATTTAAGTCTAGGAAAGAAAGAGTAGTGCACAGATCTTGGCGTAATTTTTCTGTTGAAGCCTTTGATGAGGCTTTTAAATCGGAAATGGAAAAAAAGGATATGGAAAATGATATGACGCTGGAGGTCTTTAACAATGCGTTTGTTACTGCTTTGGATGCGGTGATCCCCAATAAAAACCATGCCTATATCCAACGCTGACCATCAGCCCCTTGATATACCAAGGATCTAAGGATTGAAACATCCAAATGTAAGAGATTGGAGAGAGTCTGGCGCATCAGTAAACAGTCACAAGACAGACTGTAGTACAAACAATCTTTGGCCATCTATCATTTGCACTTAAAATCAGCAAGACGTAAATTTATTATCAACCAAATTGAACGTGCCACGAATGCCCCAAAGGGCCCTTTTTAATATAGTAAAAGATTTTGTATATCCTCAAACCTGCAGATAATCTCCCATAGAAACACAAGATTTTTGCAATCAGCTAGTGAGTTACTTTCAAGAATAGATCATTAAAATCTATGCTAACTTTCCATCGAAAAGTTTTCAAGACCCTGATGCCACTATCAGACCAGAGGATCTTGGAAAAATGGTAGGAAGTACCTTAGACTGCTTTGAACTAATTTTGCTTGAGGATGTTTTTAAGGCACTTTTCTGAGCAAAATCTGGCTCACCTACTGATCTTTGTCCTCCTAAGACGATGGCTCTCTTAGCCACCAGTTGTGAGCCAGCTATTCCTAAAATGTATAATTCATAAATACAGTCTGGTATTATTCCAAGAACATGGAAGGAAGCATTTGTGCGTCCAATACTGAAGAAACCAACGGCAGATCCATGAGAACTCGGCAACTATTGCCCAATTTCTCTACTACCCCTGTTGGGCAATTATAATTAATCGGCAACTAAGTCAGCTAAACGAAATTCTTGATCCATCACAATCCGGTTTTCGGCTGGGTTACAGTACCGAGACTGCTATTTTAGCAGTTACGGATTTGCTTAGGCAAGAGATAGATAAAGGGGGATCGGTTACACTGATACTATTAGATCTCTCCGCAGCATTTGATACCATCGCACACGAAGTGCTCGCAGAGAGACTAGACTCATGTGGCATTCAAGGAACAGCCCTGAAATGTCTGCGGAACTTTTTGTCAGGCAGAACACAAACAATCATGCTAGGAACTTATCTGTCAGAATCAATCAGCCTAGACAGAGGCGTACCCCAGGGCTCCTGCCTAAGCCTGACTTTATTTAACATTTATCAGGCTCCGTTGACAGGAATAGTAGAACAGCTAGGTTTTGAGATCATCTTGTATGCTGATGATACTCAGCTTATGTTCTCTGTTGGCCCGGATATAGAAGCAGAGAAAGTATGGTTTGCCAGAGGAATGCTTGAGATTTCCAAGCTGGATGACGCAGAACTATCTCCTGTTGAATCCCGGAAAAACTGAGGTAATGCTAATGGGGAAAGCCACAGCTAGCTAGTCTGATGACAGGTGGCCCTCCCAACTGAGAGTAGCTCCTGTTCCAACACAGTGTGTTAAAAATCGAGGTTTAAAACTAGACCAGTCTCTAACTATGAAAGATCACATTGCCGCCACTACCAGCTCTTGCTAATATAGGGCCAGATGCATCAAGCGAAATGCGCTCGCAAAAGGGCCAGATTCTCAGAATCTGGCCCTTTGCGAGTGCAATTTTTGCATTTGGGATGCATCATCCCAAATGCAAAAATCGCAAATAGAGAATTCGCTAAATTGCGATTGTTTGCATTTAAGGAATCTCAAATTGAGATTCCTTACATGCAATGCATGAAAGTATCAAAAATAGCGAATTTGCTAATAGGGCACGCAAATTACCACGAAGTACAACTTCATGGTAATTTGCAAAAACTTTGAAAAATGCACTTTTGTGCATTTTTCAAAGTTTCATGTTGTGCACACACATGCCCTAAGGGCATGTGTGTGCGCAACATATGTGCACAGATCACATTCAGGGGTGTAACAGGGTGTCCTTTGGTCACCCCTGCACCCTTGAACTCGCAATCTCAATTTGCGAATCGCTAATTGCGATTCGCAAATTGAGATTGTCTTCCCATTCATTCCTATGGGCCTCTAGGCCCATAGGAACTAATGGGGAGGTATTCATTAATTGCGACTCGCAATTTGCGAGTCGCAATTAAGGAATTCTAAGGAATCGCTATTTTTATAGTGATTGCTTGATGCATTCCATTTTGCTATTCCTTATTAGCGATTCCTTATTTTTCGCTAATAAGGAATAGCAAAATGGATGCTTGATGCATCTGGCCCATAGTCTGCGTTTGCTTCGCAAAATCCTTCCCTATATGCCCACGAACCATCGCAGAACCCTGGTCAAAGCTATGGTCATCAGCCGCTTGGACTACAACAATGCTTTGCTGGCAGAAGTGGGAGAAACCCTGCTAAGCAAACTGCAAATGATTCAGAATACTGCGGCCAGGATGGTACTGAATCGCCTAGCGGGCTCTCCCTCGGTTTCCCTATTGCGAGAGCTTCATTGGCTTTCGGTGAGAAAGAGATCGTTTTTCTAGATCTGCGGTCTCACCTACAATGCGCTTAATGGAAGAGGCCCTCAATACCTCCAAAAGAGACTTGTCAAACAAGTACCGAACAGAAACCTCAGGTCCGGGGCTCTTGGCCTTCTACGAGTGCCGTGTATATGGCTAAGCCGCACTGGAGGAAAATCATTCTCGTATCTGGCTCCAAGATATTGGAATGAACTACGTGTTCCTCTCTGAAAAATTTCTATTTACACCACTTTCCGGAAACATCTAAAAGCGTTCCTATATTAATTATACTCCCGACTTCTAGTCTCAGGTCAAAATTTCTAGTCCAGTGCCGAGATGCCCCCGGGTGATTTGCGCGCTAAAGAAATAAGAATAACAACAACAAAAAATTATCGCTGGATCACACAAAACCTCAGCTTTGAAATAAAAAAATCAGGTAACTATGATCATTGAAGAGGGCCTACATAGGAAATAATTCTGTCATAAAGAATATGATTTTTTAAAACAACAATGGATCCATTCACTCCGGTGATCTACATTCTTCCAAAAATTTACAACAAAACTACTAATCCAATGGGTAGGTCAATAACATCTTGCTACGGTTCCCTGTTTGGACCCCTGTCACAGTACATACATTTTTTCCGAAAGCCTTTTCAGACTGAAGTGCACTCCTTTCAACACAGATAGTGATTTGTCAACTTTGACACTGAATCACTATATACCACCATACCCCGCGTGGTGGCCCTAGAAGTCACTGGAAATGTTTTGAATGAAACAGATAACTGTGACCATCTTCCCACTTCTTTATTAGTCCAGTTAGCCAGCCTTTGCCTGAAAAATAACTTTGTTTTGTTAAAAAATGACTGATACCTTCAAACTGAAGGAGAAGAGATGGGATGCAGATTTGCACTGAAAATATCTCATCTATACATGGCCACGTTTGAGAACAAATGGATCTTTAACACCAGCAATCCTTCTCAAACTCAAAACTGATGTTAGTATCAATACTTTGATGATACATTTGTAATTTGGGGCGGGTCAAAGGTAAGTTTGGAAGATCTTTCATTTTGGCTTAATTATTGATCAGGTGATCCTGATCCAGCGGAAGCGGATCAGGCAAAAACCTTTCTTGCTACTTATCTTTGTGATATAGCTTAAAGTCAATTCATCAGGCCCATTTTCCTCATTCAACTTTTGACAGTTAGAACCTGCTACCTACTGCTACCAACATCACGTAGGTCCTCCAATGGATCTTGCGTTGAGGTATAAGTGACCAGAATGTTCGGGAAATAAATAATTATCCTCTGAGGACCTGGAAAAGATCATTGTTATCTCAAACTATTTCTCCACATAACTTAGCACCTTTATCAGCCTTGAAATTAGATTTCTAGAGACAAAGAATATCACCAAAAGAATGAGACAGAAACAATAAAGGTAGTTTAGTAAAAACATCTATCTAATGACTCAAGAATACAGTAAAATCAGAAATACATTTATAGATCAGATTTAATACCAAGTGTGATTGCAAAGTAAACCAAACAGTACATGAAATTTCAGGTTCCGTGATGGTCATACAAACAAAATCAATGTTATCTCAGGTTCTGTCCAGAAGAATTCAGTTTGTGTAGGTTATGCAACTTTGATTGCCACATCAGGAGTCAGATTAACCCCACAGCCGAGAAAAGTTATCTCTGTGCACCTAATTGACAGCCAGAAATAGCACAGGGTAAGGTCACAGTTCACTGGAAGTTGTTCTTTATAGTCTATGCCACTCAGAACGAGTGATTATTAGAGCAAGAAAACAGGAAAGTTCACAACAAGCAACATGTGTGGATCAAGGGAAAAACCAACAGCATGTCGAGCAGGAAATGGTCAGCCAGCCAGTCTGTCAGCCAGCCAGCCCTTGACTCATCCTTAATTTGGGCAATTATACTCCAATACATCCAAGTTTATACCCCTTAAAGTATCAATTTTATCTGTCCATTGTGTTTCAATGGTCGCTCACGATGGGCTGTAATGTGGTGATCAGTAAAATATACAAATTCGAAAGAGTTAAGTAATCCTTTCCTACATTTTCTTTAGGATCATTATATTCAATTTAGTTAGCGTCTAGTAACATCCTCTGAAGTAGGCAGTGCATTTTGTCATTCGTCATCAGTCCATCCCCAGGCACCTTTCGACTGGGATGCAACAGAGTTGTTACAATGTCAATAGAACGTGCTACTTGTGAGAAACGAGTTCATGGTAAATGAAAATTCAGATGGAAACATTACAGAAAGGTCCCATAGAGCTTGGGCGACAGTTTTCACATGACTTAACATTAGCTAAGGAAAGAAATCCTTAGAGGCCTAAGCAGAAAACAGCGAAATCACGAAATAATAACAATATTAACGAGCACACATTTCCTAATGCATTTAGCTTTTTCTTAATAATGCAAATACATTTTGCTTATGAAATACATGTCAGTATTAGGCACTACTATGAAGGAAAAAAAATCTCATCCCTTCAGTCATTAATCGTACGTTACCATGCACGTTTGATTTTCAACGCTTTCAATCTTCGATGTGTTCAAATAAATATGTTATGTTACAGAAGCCCTGTAACACTCTCTGTCAGTTCCTTGGTTAAATGCATCCTTTACACTAAATTAGTTTCAATACACAAATGTCTACTGCAGGTAAAGGTATAAACCTATTCTATTCACATTATTTATTTGTCAATGTACATTTTCTCAAAAGGTTACAGTTGGATTTTTCATCTTTTCTTCTATATAACGTAAATACTTCAGCATAACTTTATCGTTTCTTAGACTTGTTTATCATTGCTACATATATCATATATTCTAACATTCTGCATGCTTTTATGAGGCAGTATCTAAAACATGAGTGTGCAGATGAAATTTCTCTCAGCAGGTAAACATTTCATTTAGGGGCAGATGTATCAAGCATTTTTTTATCGCTAACGCTGTGAATCACTAAATAGCAGCGTTTGCGATAAAAAAATGGGAAATGCGATGTATTAAAGAAATCGCATCGCAAAATAAGAAATCGCAATATTTGCGATTTCTTAATTTGCGAGAATTGGTATTCTGAGAATTATTTAGCGATTCCTTATTTTGTGTGTTTCAAGTTTTGCGAAATTCGCAAACAAGAAATCGCAGCATAAGAAATCGCAAGAAGATGTATGAAAAATTTGCAATTAGCAAATTTGTAAAAATCGCAAATTAAGAAATCGCAGTTAACACCAACTACATGCAGGTGGTAACTAAAAAAATATATAAAAAGGCACCCACAATGCACTGATTTTTCTTCAAAATGGCTGGACTATACCTGATAGCCAGGAGGCTGCGGATTCAAGCTATTGCACAGAGGAGACAGAGACAGGAGAGAATTTTCCGATTACGCATCACGCTGTTCCAGCAGACTGAAGAGGACATATATGACAAATACAGACTTCATCCAAACACCATTCTGGATCTCATTGAAGAATTGAAACCTTTTTTGGAGCATCCAACAGACAGGACACAATCAATTCCAACCCATGTGCAGGTATTGTGCTCACTGCACCTTTTGACGTCAGGGTCTTTTCAAAGCGTCATTGCAGAGGTTGGCGGGGTGTCACAAAGTGCCCTTTCACGCTTTTTCCATGTCTTCCTGGATGCAATGCTGAACAGGCTTCAACATCACATCTACTTTTCAAATACCCGACAAGCCATACAAGAAACCAAGTTTGATTTCTATCAAATTGCACGTTTCCCACATGTGATTGGATGCATTGACGGAACCCATATTGCCATCACTCCACCAGCAGCCACAGAATATGTTTTTCGAAATAGGAAAAGCTACCACTTCCTCAACATCCAGATTGTGTGCAAAGCAAAGGATAGCATCAATGATATGGTTTCAAAGTACCCAGGCAGCACACATGACTCCTTCATTTTCCGACATAGTGGAATTCATAGACGTCTGAGTGCTGGACAATTTGAAGAGGGATACCTGCTAGGTAAATCACACTCATGCATACATTCATCCATTCATCCATACATCATTCATTTGACAATGGAACATACAGTTACTATTTTGTTTCTTCCATGCAGGTGATAGTGCCAATGCAGTGCGTGACTTCATCCTAACGCCATACTTGAACCCTGCAAATGCAAGTGGGAGAAGATACAACAGGGCACACCGGTCAACACGTGGGGTCATTGAACGCACATTTGGCATTTTAAAAAGCCGTTTCCGATGCATACACAAAAGTGGAGGAGCTTTGCAATACAGTCCTGAAACCTGTTGCAAAATTGTAACTAGCTGTGCAATGCTCCATAACATGGCTATGCGCAAAGGCACAGACATTGAAGTGAGTGAGTCAGACACATCTGATGATGATGATGACATACCTCCACCTAGAAGGGCTGCAGCAGGAGTAGGAGCTGCGGCTGGCCGTCAAAGACGGTCTGAGATTACTCAGAATTACTTTTAGGTAAGACAAGCAAGTCTACAGAATTTCTCATTTTGGCAAGTGCTGTTTTTATTCACAACACACAAACCATAGTGCAGTTTTCAAATAGAAATTGTTAGTTCACAATAAATGAAAAGTAGCACAAATGTAAAACAAAGCCATGTTAGACAATGCAGTAATATAAAAAGTATTACACTGTAAACTGTCACTTCCTGCGCTGGCGGCTTGGCGCAGGGCGTTCTTCTGATTGCATGCTGTCATGATCAGGTTCAGTGCCAGCGCGCCTTACACTTCTGCGCTGGGTCAAGTGAGAAGTTGGTGTGGGGTTCCTAATACTCCTGCTGCAGGTCTCCTCGCTGTCAGCTGAAGCAATGAGAGCGCTTGCGCCAGAGTTTGTATTTTGCAACATTTCAACTGCAGAGGTCACTTTATCCAAGCTGTTTGCCATGTTATGTGTGCATTCACTCATTTCACGCTGCATGTTGATACTGCGCCAGGTGAAGTTGGATGTCACAGTACATTGCCGGTTAATGGCTTTTGTGTAATCTTGCATTCTCACATTTGCATGGTGTGCAGCCCTGTTGCGAGAAGTCTCAGTACGTTCGAGGGTCAGACACAGTCTGTCAATTGATTCTGCCATGTTTTCTTGATTTTTGTTTAATTTTAATAGCTGTCTATTTATTGATCGAAGGGCCTTATGTTGCAGGCGCTGCACGTGAAGCATATCCTGCTCCAGACCGGCAAAAACTGTAGGTGTTTCTAGTTGACCACTGCTGCTCCTACATGTATCCAACCTGTATGTACGTGGCCTTCTTTGACTTTGGGGTTGCTCTTGGGAGTCAGGAGAGCACACTGTGTCATGGCCACTGTCTACTGTATCCCCATCATTATTGTCATCTTCTTCCAATGGTGGCAGAGGAGCTACCTGCCTGCGCTTTCTGCGCACAATTGGAGTAGGGGCAGTGTCCTCAGTGCATCCTCCTTCAGCATCAGATACAACATGTGGAGGTGATTCATCGCCCTCACTTTGATCCCTGGATTCCCTTGATAGTTCTGTGGATGTAGAGTGAGCCAAATGAGTTTGTGTTTGAATGTGCACTTAGTGACATAAAAAGTTTTTTTTTTTACAACTACCTTTCACTATACTATATTTCTGCATTCTAAATATAATTACAAACTTTTCATGTGTTTCTGTGATGGAAATTTGAAAAACTAATGAGTGCACTACAACTCCCATGATGCATTGTTTGCTATATGTTTAACTGTCTCCCAGGACTACTACATTCCTCACACTGAGTACATGCACTACACAAGCACACATGCATTACACCTTCTTCTGGACTTCTTTGCATGCATCTTACCTTGTGCAGTTGGTGTAGGGTCAGAGCTGTCTATATCAGCCACTCCACTCACACTCTCTGGAAGCAGGGTGTATTCAACAAGTTCCTCGTGTGGTGTCGGTTGATCTGCTGTTGAAGTTCCACCACCAGTTTTGTTTGCTTCCTTGATTCTTTCAGCAACCCTCTCTTTAGATCTTTGACGCATGTCTTACCATCTTTTTTTCAGTTCTTCTATGGTACGGCTTGTTACTCCAACAGCATTAACATTTTGCTGAATCTCCAGCCAAATTTTTTTTTCCTTGATTCAGGAACTTTTAATGCCTTTTTCCCAAAAAGCAACTCATGGCTGCACACCATTTCTTCAATCAGAATTTCTTGTTCCTTTTCTGAAAACTTGTGTCATCTTTTCGATTGTCTCCAGCCATTCCCTCCTGTGTGTTCTGGGACTCTGTTATACTCCAAACAGGTCTGCTCTGCCTCCAAACACTCTTCCAACTGCCACTGGGTGTGGCTCAGGCAAGCAGGTGCAGGCAATCACTCCACTTCCTGGGTGTGATGTCATCAGCCTGTACCTGCATTGCAGATTCCCGTTTTTTGCCATTTCTTAATTTGCGAATTTCACAATTTAAGGAATCACAAAATATTCTCAAATTATTAGCGATTTTTAAGAAATCGCTAATAAATCGCAAAAAACTACATACATATCATTTTGCGATTCTGTAATTGCGATTCGCAAAAAATCGGAATTACAGAATCGCAAAACACAATATTGATACATCTGCCCCTTAGTTTGTCTAGTCCATTTAAAAAGGTGTAGTAAATAGGTTTGTCACAGTTGGGAATTGGTGAAGATGGATGCATGCTAACATTTACGCTATATCAATCTTAATTTTACCATGCAAGCCAACAAAATCAAATTGAACTTCCTAGACCTATGGATATTAAATGACTATGGCAGTCCCAGGATGAGTTTATTTACTAAGCCCACCCATTGAACACTTTACTCCACTATTTGAGTTAAAATCTGGGGTTCCTTAAAAAAAACCTTCCCTATGGCCAATTCCAGCGTATATACAGGAACTGCACACAAAGGAAGAATAAATCCTAAATGCAGAAAGACTATACAGTAAACTCTTTAATAGGGGTTGCCCTAAGAAAATTGGTTAGAAGCCCAATGAAGAGGCCTGGTTTACCTCCAGAGAGGCACTCCTCGAACCTAAGACCAAGAAAGACTCAGTAGTCCTTACATGTGCTTTCACATATAGTACCACAGCCCAAAAAATCAAACGTATAATTCAAAGAAACTGGAAAATTCTTGAAAATTATTTAAAGTTTCTTCTGCAACTGAAACACAAAAACAATTGGTCTATTGTATCACCTACCCCTGAGAAAGGCACAACGTGGGACAAACTACACAGGAGGTTAAAAACGTATTTCAAAACACAGGTCCAGAACCTGTTTCCACGCACAGGGTGCCCCACTTTTTCACATCCCACGCGATATAAAGTGGACAGTATGTGCCACTGTAGAAACAGACATGAATGTTGGGTCTCTAGAGTGAAGGCTATCCCAGTTGGAGGCACGAATGACAGAAAAATATCAGACAGCTACCTTTGGACTCAATGAGCATAATCAACTGTTCAGATTTAGGAGGACTAAGGACTACCGACACACTCATACATAGGCCACTAGACCAGACAAAAGTTTGCTCTGTGAACTAGTGTAGGGGAAAAGCCCTTAAGGACTGATTGAATATTCACAATCCAAACCTTTAACACAGTTTCTCTAGCTTTTCAGTGTCTGTGATGGAATAGATATGAATTCATTGCGTATCAGGAATATATGTTCAGTTTAAGACGGTGGTATGTTGGATCATGTACACAAGACCAGTACAACTAGTAATATGTGTTGACTAGATGGTTCTCATGAAAAATTGTTCCATCTGTGCGAGTGAATAGAACAGGAATATTTTCCGTTTAGACAGATATTTGGAGAAATTCACTTTATTGAAAGCAGACCTGTATCTCAATGTATATAACAGTACTCGGAGGCATCAAATATGTTTCTTTGCTCTGCATAACAGAGACCGTGGATCCAAAATGTGGACATCTATATGTTGGTACAATGGATATTGGAATACATGTTAGGGATGACCCTGACCTTGTAAACAGTTTTCAGGGTGGCAGTTTGTTTAGTTATGTCCCACGGCAGGATCAACGCATATTAAATCTAATATTTAAGCGGGTCGCACATTAATATGCAAAACGATTCTGTACATTTACCACCACTTATAGGTGGCGGTTGCTATCTAGCATATAACCAGGGCTACTGGAATTATGCGATTTTACGGCTGCTGCATTTATTGGATTTGCCACATTTTCCACATAATCCATCATATGCTGCATAATCTGCGGATTTTAACAAGAAAATTGTTTCTAGCTCAAATGGATGAAAATTTACTAAAAATGCTGTGACACTTTCACAAAGGTTGACTGATCACCTTTCTGTTGTTTATTTCTATAGTCGAGTGTTAAACTGGTACTAATGAGTTTCAACCTATGGCCCATTAGTGTTCATAAGTGGAAATATTCAAAAATAATAAAGTAATACTATCTCAAAATAGGCCACATTATGCAGCATAATTTGCCTTTTCTTGCTTCATAATTTAGTAGACCTGCCTGCATAATTTGGCCCTCTCCTACCGCATATTTCCAGAGCAACAACAACACGGTGATAGAATGAATGCTTGAACTGATCTCAGCCACTGACATTTGCTCGAAGACACAACCCAATCCATTATTTTTCACCCACTATGCCTCCTCAGTTTGGACTCAGCCATATGGAAATAAGTCCTGACTGTGCTCCAACAGGAACAGTCCAGCCTGAGCTGCCAAGCCAGGTCCTCCCTAAACCGGAATCCAAGAAATGTAGGACCTGTTTCGCCTTACTATTAGGTGAGTGGAAACGTTGTCCAATGGGAATTGTGTTTTAACCATGACATATGTAGCAATTTTAGGACATGTTTAGCTAAAGAAATATAGATTGACAATATTATGGATAGTATGTGAATAGACCAGATTTGAGTGAATATGGTTTCAAAACACCGAAGAACTGATTTACGCAATACAAATGTTACCCCGCTTATGGGAATGCAATTTGAAAAACCCAGTTGAATATCGTACTTACCTTTGTGGCAATAGTGGCTTTTTCACAAATGAGTAGTATGCGAAAGCTATGAAGTGTATGTAGGTCCATCTCTATGTCTAATAAGATGTGATATGAATAAATAAGCTGAGAATGTACAAGAACTGATTTAAGTTATGCGAATGTGAACTTACTTATGGGCATGTACTCTGGGAAACCAAGTTGAACATTGTACTTACTTGCATGGCAATGGTTGTTTTCAACACGAGGATCATAATTCAAAATGGTTTTGTTTTGTTTTTTAGCAATTTCAGCCTGAAAAAGCGGTAGGCATGCGTGGCAAAACACGTGTCGGTTGGAGTTACTTTGTGGTGGTTAAAAATACTTTTATAGTCAAGAACAATTTAGGCTGTAATCACTTTGTTGTGGTTGAAAATACTTTATTTTCAAGAATAATTTATGTGATATTAGATTTTGTCTCGAAGAAATGGTTGGTGAAATAATAGTTGTGCATATTTTTAGTGGCAAATTATTTGGTATGGATAGCTCTTTATGATAATTCTATGTAAATTCTGAGTATCAAGTTGGGTGGGCACCAGTACATTAGGCGTGCTTGCGCAGGGCCACACTGATCCTTACCCAAATCAGATGCACATTTCCTGTTTCATGTTGCAATTCTAGTGTTTTCTCAGTTGCCAGGGGTAGAGTACAGAGATCACTCCTCCGCTAAGGTGGAGGAGGCGCCCCACTGCTCTCAGAGCAGGAAAAATAAAATGATAGCTTGTTATTATCATTTTATTTTTCACTATGGGCTAGGTTAGGGCAGGGCGGGACTGAAGTCACAGGGAGAGAAGTGGTGGGCACACTCAGTGCACATGACAGGTTGGCCGGCCGTCCTTGGCACGCAAAACCGTCATGCGCACTTTGCATGTTGCATGGTGGGGAACATGCACAGCCTCCCGGTCCCCGTCTGAACATCAAACCACGGCGATCTGTAGCATTGTGATTGGCTTAAGGGAGGCTGTGCGCTTCCGGGACCAAAGCTGAGAAGGCGGCTGTGAGAAGGGACCAAGGCTGAAGAGAGAAGGTACGTTTTTTTAAAAACATTTTTGTCCCCCCCGCCTCACCACCCTGTTGCTTGCCAGCCACCACTGGAAACTTAGACCTAAGTCAGATTCTTTCAAAAGTGCCGGCAGATGACATACACTACCTCGGAAACATGGGTAGTGTCCCACTACTTCCAGAAGGCCTAAGCATTGTGTATGGTATTGGTCATATTTTCTGCCTGGGTCTCGTGTATAACTGTGTGTGTTTAAGGCTTCGGGCTCTTTTATGTGAAAACAGTGGGTAATCCCATTGTTCGGAGCCTGTATTAAGGATGCACCATTTGCATTCAATGATTTTCTTTATAAAGTCTGAGACAATGTTGTATGTGGTAACACATACTATTGGGGGATTCAGTGTTCTCTCTCACTGTTGTCCCAACGAGTGCATCACAGTTTTGGTTTCTGGTCCTTTTCCTCGTTTATTGGATTTTCCATTCAGAATATTTGTGTGTCCTCAGTTTGCCTGCTAGATTTTCAGCTTGTCTTTAGTACGACTGCAGTTCCGTCGTAGACGGAGTAACTGCCTATAAGGTAGGCTCTCCCACAATGGACGGGGGCAGCTGTCAAAGCTGAGTAGACATTTTTGGCATTCGATTTGTGGTAGGTGTCAGCTTGTAGTGTACCCCTTTCGAGAAATATTTTGACATCGAGAAAGGTCAGTGACTTGTTGCTGTAGGTATGAGTGAATCTCAGATTTCTGTCTTGGCTGTGAAAATTTAAGCCATGCAATGGAATTTAAGGACATAGGGGTTTCTCCCTTTCATACTCAAGGATATCATTGATATAAAGCTTCCATGTGGAAATGTGTTGCCTGCATTGGTTATCATCATGTAGGATGTTTTTCTTGTGTTGGTAGTAAATGTACAACCCAGCCACACTTTGGGCAAAAGTACTACCCATATATGTGCCATGGTTTCGGAGTAAGAGGGTTCCCTCAAATTCAAAGACATTTCGATACAAAGTTCAGAGGAGTTAAATGTGTCCAATCCACATTCTCCAATGTTTCCTTTATGAGGAAGGGGATGTCTGAGGGGTCCATTGGATCCTCTTTTCCCCCTGCAGAGGGCTGGTGTCACGAGGCCCACTGATAGTGCACCACCTTTTAAGTGGCACACTGTCAGTGCACCTCCTAAGGGCTTCCTTGACACTGCGCCCGCATCTGTAATATGGCACGGGCACAGAGTCACCCTCTGTTGATAGCGCTGGCGCTTTAAGTGCCCCAGTGCTATTTGGATTCTAGAAGAAGATGCACAAGCAAACGCATCCCCTTCTATAATACCAAAGTGTCCCAGCGGCGCGCAAAGCGAGCACAAATGCCTGTTACGCTCCCGGGGCACCATCTGTAATACAGCCCCAGGGATTTCTTTTGTGTTTGGGGAGCTATCCCTTGGGCAAGAGTTGCTCCCCATGGGGGCAAGATATTTATCCAGGTTTCTGCCTCCCATGGGGTAGATCTGCCTTTTTTCCAGCCAATCTGCCCCCGGGGTGGGCCAAAACTCACTAGATCACAAGGGATTGTCTTTTTGGGCATTTCTTATGGGGAGTTACCACTTGGGCTAGGGAGGCTTCCCTTAGGAGAGAATGTTTTGGAGAATTACACTCCCACAGAGGGAAGATCGAACGTTTTTAGGCCTAACTGTCCTCTTGGGGGGTAAAGGGGGCGAAGACCACTAGAAAATCAGAGCTTATTTTGTTGGTGGGCGAGTGACCCCTTGGGCAAGTGTTGCTCCCCTTGCGGGCATGTTGTTTGTATTGCATACCCCGGCTCCCCCAAGGGCAGCTCAACCATTTTTAGGCCAATCTGCTCTCTAGGGAGGCGGAAACCCTCTAGACCACCATGGCATGTTTTGTTGTTGGGGGATCGAGTCGACCCCTTGGGCAAGGGTCTTTCTCCTTGCACAACATATTTCTGTATTCCGTCTCTCTCAAGAGGGCAGATCAGCCATTGTTAGGCAGATCTGCCCTTGGGGGGAAGGGGGGGGGAGCCACTAGACACCAGGGATTTTTCCCAATTAGCGCAATTTGGCGCGTGGCCCCTTTATTTTGGGCACATATTTATGCCCTTCTTGGGGGCAGACCGACCATATTTTTAGGCCCAACTTCCCCCCAAGAGAGGCAGAAACCCAATAGACACCAGGGATGATAGCGTAATTCAGGCAGCTCCCCTTTATTTTGGGTACATGTTTTGGCTGATTCGGACACCTTGAGGGCAGATCAGCCATATTAGTAGCCCCACCTGCCCCCAAGTGGGGCAGGAAACCATTAGACACCAGGGATGGTTTCTGTGTGTGCGTGAATTGGAGCTCCGCTGATGGTCTGCATGCACTGGCGTTTGGCTAACAGTGTCTACTGGCATTTGGCTGGCAGTGTGTGTGGACTTGCGCTTGGCTGGTGGTGTGTGTGGACTAGCACTTGATTGGCGATGTGTGTAAACAGGTGTTTGCGTGACGGTGTGTGCACACTGGCGCTTGCCTGGGTATGTGTGTGGACTAGCGTTTAGATGATGCTGTATTTGAATTGGGGATTTTGCTGGCTGTGTGTGTTGACTTACTTCTGTCTGAAGATGTGTATGGCAGGCATTTGGATGGTGATGGGCAGACTTCCTAGTGTTTTATAATGTTAAACGTTTTATTACATTTCATCATTTCCATTTGTGATCGTAATATTTTATTTCTCCATTTTATTCTAGTGCCAAGCTTTTGATTTCCTTTGCTGTGACTCCTGCTTCCGGCTAAGGCACTGGCAGATCTGCAGTTTGTGTAGTTAAATGTGTTTGATAAGAAAAATAATTTTGTACTGTTTACTCAAAATGAGTGTCATTGCCCTGCATGAATACTTTTTTTGCAAATGGTGTAATAATAGCAGCATATTTACCTCCTATTTATTGTGTTTCAAATTCTCCTTGGATTTGTGCAAGACGTGTATTGTGTTGTCTTGATTGCAACTTTCTTTTGTTTTTTCTTTCAAGTGGGATATCGTTGATGCTTGCTGTGTCTGTGCAGAGTAGGTTCTGGTGCTCCTCAGTCTAGCTGTCTCTGGCAAGTGGGTGGTATAGTTTTTTGATTATATAGGTCTTTGTGTGCTTTGTATTGATTGACTTTCCTTCCAGATTACTGTATGCCTATAGTATTACTTTCTGTTTGATAAAGTCACAGTTTGTATCTTACTTACTAAACACAGTGTTGGTTATTAGTGATTTATTTGCTGTGTTACTTTTATTAGCTGCAGGATTACAACTCAGCAGATTGTTAGCTTGATTTTTTATTCTTCCTCTGACCATGGTTCTGAGATTGACTCTGCCTCAGAAGCAGAGTAGGAAGTCCAAGATTCTGGCATTGAATTTCCTTTGACGCCGAGTCATTGTATACCTCGATCCCCCAAAATGAGATCTTGGAGGTGATTGAAGAATTACTACTAGCACAAGATCTGGATTCTATAACACCTGTCTCCTTTATAATGAACTTGGCCACGCTGGCTATGAAAGATTTTTTTTTTCAATTTGAAGACAAGGTCTAACTGCAAATATCAGGGACTAGTATGGGCAGTATTTTTGCCCCTAGTCTGGCGAATGTATACATGCACAAATTTGAGCAAGACTGCGTACTGGTAGCTGCGCGCAATATAAGTTTAAATAAATAAATAAAATACTCCACACCACTAATCCATACCTTGCTTCGGTGCGGTCATGTAAGCGCTACATCGACGATATTCTAGTGGTGTGGCAGGGGACGGAGGTGGAATTGACATCTTTCCATAAGTGGCTCAATGAACGAAACACCTTCTTACGCTTTACGGTAGACTATGATCAACAGTCGCTAGCTTTCCTTGATCTTTTGATTACGGCATCATCTGAGGGTTTAAGATCGGAACTCTATAAAAACCCAATGTCCCGCAATTCGCTATTACAGTACGACAGCTGCCATCCGAAAGCGTTACAGGACAATTTTCATTCGGACAATTTTTACGCATCCAGCATAATTGTTCCACCAAAGAGACCTTCCTCAAACATGCCAAGACTCTTGAAAACCAGTTAAGCCAGAGGCACTACCCCAAAAAGTTAATATGGAGGTCCATGAAAAGAGCAGCTAATAATAACTGGGAGGCATTACTTGAACCAGCTTGCCCCAAAGAAGCGAATCAACGCATCACCTGCGTAAATACCTTCAGTACTAAATCCAATGCAATCCAACGCATTGTAAAAAAACACTGGAGGATTCTCAATACAGGCACTGATCATTTGGAATAGCCATTGTTCGCCTTCAGGAGAGGGACTAGTATTAAAGATCAACTGGTACATACTAGACCGCTCACCAGGGTGCATCACAAAGTAGGCAGGCTATGGAACATGCCACCTGTGGTAGGGCATCATCCATGTGGCAATTGTGCAGCCTGCCCACAAACTAAACGCTCCATGAGTGTTGATATTGGGACAAGCCGCCCATGGGAACAAAGGCGTTTTACAACTGTGGTAGCAATAACCTAGTCTACATGATTACATGGCTGTGCCTTTTGAAATACGTCGGGATGACGACAAGAAAGATCCGCGTCAGAATCTCAGAACATAAGAGCACCATTAGGTGCAAAAAACAGGCAACCTGTCTCACGAATCACTTCTTGGAAGTAGGACACAAACCCACCGACTTTGAGTGGACAGTACTGGAACAACCACACATCCCAGCACATGTGACAAATACTTCAAAATATCTGTTCAAACTTGAACAAAAGTGGGTATATAAATTGAATTCTGACAAGTCAGGTCTGAATGAGGACATCCCGTGGATGTCACTCTAGTACCATCTTTAAAATGACTGTTACTTTTTGACATCAGCCTATGTACCACTACCTACTTCTGGGTAAAATAATTCCATCTCTCCGTTAAATTAATTCTACCTATCTAGCTCATTCCATCTGGCTCTCTCCAATTAGGATTCATGGTTCCTTGCTGGGAATAACGCCGCAAGAACGTACAAATCCATTGCGTTTCTAGGATTCCCACCATTGGACCCCACATGGTGCTTATGAACAGTGACCACCGGCCAGAATATATATATTACATAATATATAATATACTCCGCTTTCATCAGAGTGGATTATTCAATTATAGGAGATCATTTGCGCCTCCCACCAAGAATCATAGGCGGACTGCACCCGGAGTTATGAGTGGTGTTAAAAACTCGCTTAGTGCTCAACCTTGTGAAACCTAGTTTCTATTATCCTCTTGTTATAGGGATATAAACCTTAGCACATATACACTGATTCAAATGCAGTACATTATCTTCTCTTGTTAGTAGAATAAACGCACTGTGTCCTGTTCATTCAAACCCTCCTCTATCTAATTCGAAGTACTGTCACCGAGGTTTAGTTGGCCTACAAACTACATGACCCAGAGGTATACGGGCCTTTTCTGTCACGTGTATCGCGTGGTTGCCTAGCAAGTAGTGACGCTTTCGGATCTAGCCAATTAAGACGTACTATGGCGTTCGTACACCACACGTAATGACAAATATGGCGCCCGACTCACTCCCGGCACCTCCCCAAACAGCCCGGTCGGCTGTACGGTGTACCGACAGACAGGTGAGTGCCACGAAGGAATGCTGTAGCTAGTGCGCGATCCTCTGATGCTTCAAGTGCTGTATTGTTCTCTCACTCGACTTCGAGTGGATGCGAGTGTTTCTAGCACCGATAACGTTATTTAGCACTGATCAGCCAGCTGCATATGCCACAGCCAGCGCGTTGCTCTACTCTTAAAATACTTCTATGTTTGCAATGTTTTTTCACTTGACTCTGAGTGGATACTAATGTTTGCAGTACTACTAACAATATTTAACACTTAGAGACTTACTTGTTAGCTGGGGTTGCACTATAACTACCCCCTCGACACGGGGACCATGTCTAAGAATGCCCCTCCCTATTTGAAGCGCTATAGGGGTGTTTGACGTCTAAATAGCCAGTATCTCCATCTCACTGTGATTAAGGAATATGAGACACACGTCTGTCTAAACATCTTTAAACGTGTGATTGCAGATAAATCACAGTGCTCACGAAGGCAATTGCACTATTCTCGTGGTAAACTTGGTTACTCTTGCACTCTAAAATATAGCCAAACTACCAGTCTCACAATTAATAGGAGACACCATGGAAAGATCGAACATATACTCCGTTTGTATCTTCACTTAAAGATAGTCTCTTTCTGTAAACAGAGCATCATGACACTTTCATCCTATAATTGACTATGAAGATCAGATATGAGTCTTCAAGTAATTTTTCGTGGACTCTTGTACTGAGCAATTCCTTTTGAGAACTAAAGGTAGGGAAGGAAAAACCCTAGTTCACTTGCTGTAGTTGAAGTGCAGTTTTCGCCTAGATTATCATATTGTCTGTATACGTTTTTTCTCTGAATACAGAGCGGTGCCCCTGGATCCTGAGCTGTAGCCAGGTGAGGAGAGGCATGTTCCTCTTACATTGAAGGTGAGCGAGAGGTTCTACAACCGGTTATGTGATGGTAGGAGTGTCACCATCTCTTGTGAGATAACTCAATTAACAGAATATTTTTATTGTGTTTTCTCTGTTTATTTGTGTTGTGTGTCTCGACTTGATACCTTGGTGTCTTCAAACCTTTGGAAACATATCCTCTACAGAGGAGGAAACGACTTTACAGGTGACATTTTCCTTTTTTACCTTTAGTCCTGGGTTTTGATATTCACAAGCAGTAGCGAAGTAATGATGGTCCTGATGAAGCAGTAGACACCTCCAAGGGTCAGGTAGACTGCAGAAACATGTCGACCAGTAACATCTAGTCAGTAGCTATTTGTTGAACCTACTGATTCTTTGCACTCATGTTGTTCTTTTAAAACTTGGAAGTGTACGGTTATTGAATAAAATGTCGTTGACGTTCACTCTCCAATTTTAAACATCACATTTTTTCTTTCATTCACTGATATATTCTTTTCACGCACTGCTCTCAGTTACTGATGATCACTGACTGTTATACCACCCTAGTACACACATAAACATCGAGTTTAACCACTTTCACTATTTTCCTTAGAGGAAGTGGCAACAGCATGGACTTCCCACTCTGTGAAGTGGTCCTAGTGATGAAATGGGCGGCACAGTTCGAGTAACTGATGGATATATTTTCATACGTAAAGTGAAGCACCACTCTGTAGGCCTTGTTAGTATACACTGTTTCAACAAACAAGGGAACCCTCTAGGTAAGCAAAGGACCTGGGGTATTACTCAATTTGAACAACAACGGTCCTCGACAAGAAAAAATAAACAATAAAAATAATTATAGGCCACAATCTGCACTATAATGACCATAAAGTCCAGCCGGACTTCGTATTTAATTAGATACTGGAATGAGTAAAGATAGCCAAACAACAATACAGCAGTGGGACACAGTCCTGTATCCACAAGGCTAGACAAACAATTCACAATACAAATAACAAAGGGTTTTCAGGCAATTTTAAAGTAAAGGAGCAAAAAGGATAGAGTCACTTTGCTTCACAATATGTAAACAAAACATAATTTAGCACAAAATTGTGAACTGGTGTTTATACTACACAATTTGTCGACAGCGTTTCGATCCAGTTATAATTATCGATCATCATCAGGACATTCAGTGTTTTGCCTGAATTAAAAGCCTTGTAATGAATTGTAATTCCAATCAGGAAGACGAAAGTAGATTGTTGGGTAGGATGAGTCGAAGGTAGGAGAGGGGGCAACCCGCAACCTCGGGGTTAGAATTCCATCCCCTTAGTGCGTATTACGTGGTGGTAAAATTATTTCCAAGGGCGCGGCAATGGCGGTACACGAGGGATAAGAGAACAATGACCAGTTAAGGAGAATGTGAAGGTCTCTTGCTGGAAGCCGTTCGGCCCGTTCGGCACCAATTGGGCGCAGTTCTATCGGGCGACTTCAAGTGGTGGAAACCTAAAGTAAGGTATCTAAAGTTCACAGTGGAACTCCCACACGCGTCTTCGGACCTCAGTCTACCGGAGAGTTCTTAATTTAGTTTTAAACATCCAGCACATACAGCATGAAAGGACATAAACAGGCATACCGGCAGAGGACCCACCCGCTCCCCCCCCCTCCCCCGGAGGTTAACCCACCCACCCCACCCTGGCTGGTCCTTGAGGAAAAGATATCAAAGGAAAAGAAAAAGAAAACAAGAAACGTTCCTACCTGTATGAGAGACCCCGAAAAGACAGACAAAAGAAGCACTGTCTTTACATAAAGCTACAAAATCTTGAGAACATTACAAACATAAAACAATAAGGCCATTTGGGCCATAAACATTGAATCCCTTAAATGGGCTATTTTTTTAGTGCCTATCGCCAATATTCAGGCTGTCCTCGGACCATCTAATTAGGGGGGCCCAGATTCCTATTCCCTTGGCGCTTGCTCTCCACCACCTCCTAGCATATATTGCAGTATCAAGCCTAAACACTGCCAGAAACCTTGCCAGCCATTGTTGACCCGTAGGTGGAGTGGGATCGAGCCAGTGAGTAGCTGGACAAAGTCTGAATACTGTCATAGCCACAAACAGAAAGGTCTGGACCTAGGCTGGTAAATGAGAGCTGCTCACTCCTAGTAAAATCAACTGAGGTGTCACTCACTTTGCTGACCCAGATGAGATTCAAGAATCTTACCAACTTCCCTTTTAATTGTACCCAGATCGGGGCAGGAAGCAAACATTAGTACGATGTCTGCTGCTGTATAGCTACAGCGTGGAAATAATGTTCCCGCCCCTCCTCCCCACTTCAAGATCTTCTCCAGTGTTATACACAGATTAAACCAAGTCTTAAAGCATTGCAATTGGAGGTTTGCTGCTATACATGAGGTTTGGGCCATAGTCAGTGAGTCCTCTACTTCCCCTAATTCAACCTGTAATCGCTCCTGCCATCGATCACAAAGTTTGGGTAGATCATCAGTCGTCGTCTCACTTAGATTTTTATAAATCCCGCCCAATGTCCCTACCCCCTTAAGTAACATCTCCACCAGTGGCACCCTGGTGAAGCCAATGCTGTCTCCCAGCTTCCTCACTAGGAAATCCCTAATCTGGAGATATTTAAAAAACTGCCTGTTATTGATCCCAAAAGTTTCTTCGTCCTTGTCAAAAGAACACACCCCAGTAGCTGCCATAATATCGCCAACCATCCTGACACCTTTGTCGTGCCACATTTTCATATAATTCAAAATAACAATGGATTAAACCCAGATCTGTGACTGGGGGTGAATGTATTGCCATTGTGCAACATTCCGTCCATCAATTGTTGTTTTTGCATTTGTCACCCCGAGTGGGACGGGTATGTTCAGACGTGAGTCCTGTGCTCTCCATGCCACTGGAATCAAGCTATCCTGGCTGATGGTGGCTGATAGCCAGAAACCGGTCCTAGTATGCTTGATTTCGGTCCAGGGAAGACATGGCTTGGCAGTTCGGGCTGGACTGTTCCCATGAGGCACAGGGTCAAGACTGATTTGCATATGGCCATATCTGAACTGGGGTGGTGTGTTGAGCAAAATAATGATGGATTAAACCCAGATCTGTGACTGGGGGTAAATATTTTGCCATTGTGCAACATTCCATCCATCAATTGTTGTTTTTGCATTTGTCACCCCGAGTGGGGCGGGTATGCTCAGACGTGAGTCCCGTGCTCTCCATGCCACTGAAATCAAGCTATCCTGGCTGATGATGGCTGATAGCCAGAAACCGGTCCTAGGATGCTTGATTCAGGTCCATGGAAGACATGGCTTGGCAGTTCGGGCTGGACTGTTCCCATGAGGCACAGGGTCGAGACTGATTTGCATATGGTCATATCTGAACTGGGGTGGTGTGGTGATCAAAATAACGATGGATTAAACCCAGATCTGTGACTGGGGGTGAATGTTTTGCCATTGTGTAACATTCTGTCGATCAATTGTTTTTACATTTTCATATACCCATCATTAAAAATACAAGGAAGTAAATTGTTGCCATACAGAGGGGTATAAATATGTATGCAACTCAGACCATGTTTTTTTCGGACTGCAGTCCAGATTTTAAAAGCTCACATCAATGTCTTAAACTTCACCCTCTTGTAATACTTAAAATCAGTATATTGAACGAGACAACCCCTAGCCCCTGCCCCCGATAATACATCATAAATTGATGCGGGTGCCGCCTCCTGTACCTGATCGGATTCAACCTTCCCATTTTAAATAGTATAGCAGTCCAATGATATAGCTGTAAATTAGGGACCGCCCACCCGCCTCTGTCCATAGGTAATGTCAAGAATTTAAGGGCCCTCCGAGGGTGACAATTAGCCCAAAGAAATTTAGTGAACAACTGATTCATATTTAAAAAAATATATATTTTTAAACCAAACATTGTTGATAGCCAATGGCATTGTCATAAAAAAATGGGTATGGGGTCATAATAGCTAGATCATCAGCATATGCCAACATCTTGGTGCTCCCCCCCTTGCTGTGTATAGCTAAAATCTGGTTATATCTAATAATTTCCTAACAAGAGGTCAGTTCAGTTTAGTTAAAAAATAAGTTTATAATGACCAATTGGTCTTTACCCGTTCCGTGCTCCCGTCGGCCATTGGCCGATGGGAGCACTACCTCCCTAGTGCTGCCGTCGGCCAATGGCCAACGGAGCCCTGCCCACCTAATGGAACGCCCGCACTGCGCTGAAATAACGGCTGCAGTTAAGGCGTTTAACTGCACATACCAACATTACACAGATAAAAATACAATTATTAAAATGTTTTAAAACAACCTAAAACCAAAATTCATTAATTCTCATAAAACTTATTTTTGTAATATCATGTTGGACTCCAACCAATGTGCCTAAAAATTCAATATAGAAAAAAAAGGCATATTATAATTCCAATCATTCAATTTAACTCTGATTGTCCCTCCATGGGCCATTCTTACAATTTCCTTAATTCATAAGAAGTCTTTTGGGTTCTTGGACAAACTTCGCCAAGGCAATTGCAATGTCCAAGAACTGCATGTCCGTAAGAAGCTCATTTGCTTAAATCCTTGACCTTATTCCATACTTTAAAAAAATTGGCCTTAAAATCAATCGTCGCACAGATAACAATTTTTGGCAATCCATTAAAATATGAACACACGTACATTTTGCACCAATCCTGCATGTGCATTTACCAGTATTATCCATTAATATATTTTTTATTTTCTCATTTGACTTTGCAGGATCGATGTCTTTTCTCACCTTTAGTAATTCCAATCTCAACCAGTGGTTCGGTGCGGTATCTAAATACAGATACCGGTTATCATTACTCCAGCTATTTAACATAAAATGCACAGACTCTTTTTGTTTCAGGTAATTCATGTCGATTAGTTTAGATTTTTCATTTCCCAAGCTTTTTAGAACACTCTTCCATTCTTCAATACATAGTGACTCTGGGTCAATTTTTACTTTTAGGGATTCACAAATAGAGAGGATAGTCTTTCTGGAAGCTTTTGCCCAAGTTAGTTCACTCTGTTGGATCTACCTCCTGCACCAGCAGGACACTTTCACCTCTCCTGATCCTAAGCGTTTCCAAAATCTATATAGATTTACCTGAACTTGTATGTTCCATGCTGGCCAATCTAGTTCTACCCTAATGGCCATTATCATTGATGAGTTGGGTAAAGAGAGAAGGGTTTTTAAACATTTCCCTTCCTCCTTATCCCATGAACATTTCCCCACAAACACAAAATTTTGGCCCCATAATGCATCTGCGGGGGGGGGGGGTCATAGCCTTGAATGCTTTCAACACTGGTCTGTGTGACATTTCTGCATAAAAACTATTACATTTTTTCAAACCGCAAATAAATGATAGGCCTTTGGTTTTCTTGGCCTGTAAGTGCATGCCCCAGTTCAACGCTCTGTCAAACCATATTCCCAGATATTTGTATTTATTAACGACTTCCAATTTTGCCTGACTCAGGAACCAGCTATATTTATGTTTTTTCTTTCCGAAGCACAATATTTATGTTTTTTCCATATTTACTTTTAAGTGTTTGGATATACAGTATGTCTCAAATGCATTTAGCTTTCTTTGCAGTCCTAGTTTCGTTTGATCAAACATAACTAGGTCATCTGCATATAATAGGCAAGACAGATGGTTTCCATTTACCTTTGGACTTGCTACTCTTACAGTATTTAATAAATTTGGTAAATCAGCTAGAAAAATAGAAAATAGGAGTGGGGCCAATACGCAGCCCTGTCTTAACCCATTATTAGTTTCTATCTTTTGGGTTAAACCTCCTACGGTGTCTTTAATAACCTGTGCCCAATTTCCACTATGCAGCCCTTTAATAACTTCTAAGAGGTTCTCAGGGATATTATATAATTTTAGTATCTCACATAAACACACTCTATCAACTAGATCAAATGCTGCCCGGAAGTCAACAAAGCAGCAGTATAAACTTCCCTGCTGTTCCGTCGACTTCCGAGCCAAAGCCCACAATGCAAAGCCCCTCTTTGAACCCTCCTTGTTCTACCGGGACAATCATATTTAATTCAACCCATTACATCAATTGTCCCAAAATTATTTTGGAGAACACTTTCACTCCGATATCCAATAGAATAATTAATCTATAATTCTTCGGGTCCTTCCTTTCCCCTTTTTTATGCAATGGCCTAATTATGGCTATACAAAGCAATAAAAAGGGGGGCGCAAGGGCACCCCTGACGTGCCCCCCTACTAATTAACACAGGACCTGACAATTCCCCCATAATATCAATTCTAGCCACTGGGTTATTATACATTATTGAAATAGCCTTGATGAAGCCTGTGCCAAATCCTCTATTCTCTAGTGTTGCCCACAGAAACGGCCAGAAGACCATCTCAAAGGCTTTCTCCGCATCCAACAGGATCAGCCCGATAAAGTGTCCCGTGATCCCTGCCGCATCAAAGAGAGCTATCACCCTCTGTATATGATCTATTGAGCTCCTACCAGGAACAAACCCATGTTGGGTGGGTGACACCAGCTTCTTAATCACGGTGGCTAGGCGGTTTGCCAAAATCTTGGTATAAACCTTTATATCGCTATTAATTAGCGTTATAGGCCAGTAGGACCCCAGCTCTTTAGCCGATTTCCCTTTTTTAGGAAAGACCACAATGTTAGCTGATCACCATGATTCGGGTGCCCTCTTGTCCAGACTGTGCTTTAAGAAAGACATCGACCATAATTTCCACTTAGCAGGGAGACAATTTTTTATAGAATTCCACTGGAATGGAATCTGTACCAGCCGCCTTTCCCTTAGCCAAAGAGCTGATAACGTCCATAACGTCTTCAGTCATAATAGGTATTTCCAATGCTTCTCTTTCTTTCCTAGTTAGTTCCCCCCCCCAGGAAGCTCTGTTAAATAATCCTGAATTTCTTTCTCCTTTCCAGTATTTTCTTCTGTATAAAGCTGTTGATAAAATCGCGGAAAGGCAGCCCGAATATCTGAGGCCTCTGAGACTAGCCCATCTTGAGGATCGTCAATTTCAATAATTTTTCCCTATGTCGCCCTTTCTCTAGTGCAGACCGCTAGTAAATGTCCCACTCGCTCGCTACATTCGTACATTTTAGATCACCACGCTGCATATTTCCCCGCTGCTTTGCCTGTTGAGACTTCTAAAATTCGAGATTTAGCTAGTGGTACCTGGATTTGTACCTGGCACACATCTCCCCCATCCGTAATAGTTTGTATTAGTTGTGCCTCCGCCTCAGCTAGCTTGTCATAAAGTTCCTGCATATAGCGTTTGCCCGCTTTCTGAGACCACCAACCATACCTTGAGGTTTCACCTCTTATCCAAGATTTCAGAGCATCCCATAATATATCAGCCCGTGCACTACCCTTATTCTCATATAGAAATCTAGGAATCCATATTTTCATATGTGCAATATTTTCCTGATCATAAAGGAGTGCCCTGTCAAAAGTCCACCGTGGTATCTCTTTTTTGGTGGCTTGAAATGGGATCTCTAGGACTAACGGGTTATGGTCAGACATAACCCATGGAAATTTAAAGATTCTGCAGTTAATGGAGAAACCCTGGGACACAAAGAAGTAGTCGAGCCCAACATGTGTCTGATGTGGGGCTGAAAAAAGGTAAAGCCAGGGTCATGGAGTTTTTGCAAAGTCCAGACATCCATGAGACCATGAATCGTACTTAAGTTCTGCAAAGATTTAAAAACTTTAGGTTTACGGCCACTGTAAAGACAAGGCCCAAGCTTCAAATTATTGACCCCCAGATTTAACTTAAAGTCACCACAAATGATCAAAGGCAGGCGCCAGCCAACAAAAAAAAGGGCAGGATCGTCCAGCACTGATCCATAAACCTAGCAGAGCGTAAAGGAAAAGTTATCGACCTTACATAGCGTGACTGCCCATCTGCCCAGATGATCTGCTTTAGACTCTGGGATACAAAAAACTTTTTGGGAGCCATTATGACTACCCCTTTTGAACGAGTGCCTTGGGTTGTGAATTAAACTAACTGATTGCCAGCTAATTCTGCCACTTTTTGTCTCCCAGCTTCAATGAGAGTTTCCTGTACACAGATTATGTCCACATTAAGATGTTGGATATCTTCGTTGACCCTGCGCTTCTTAATCGAGCAATTCAAACCACATACATTGACAGATGCAATCCTTAGCTTACCCTTTGTCATTCATTAACTTTATTAGCTTTCCTGCTGCCATAGCCAAACCAAAAATAGATAAAATTCCTCTTCCTTTCCATTGCAGAAATTCCTGCTTGCCCCCAGCCCGCTGAACCAGCCCCCTCTCTCCACCCAAAGCCCGGCAAAATAGGTCCGTAGACCCTGGTGATGCCTCCTGCATCCTGCTGTTGCCCCCAGCTGCAGCCCCCTCTAAAGAAAAAAAGAAAAAAAATAGTATGCCATATACGATCCGGACCCTTAGGAACCCATAGAAATCGGACAGGCGTTCTCTAGTTCTTTCCTCCTGAAACTTCATGCAAATACTCCTGCGCTTGAATTTCTGAACTAAACACTCTAATCATCCCTTTAATTATAAACTTCAATTGTGTAGGACTCATTAGATAGACTTCACAGCCAACCTTCTGAAAAGGGGCAATTAACTGCCTAAGCCTCCATCTTCTCTCCACTGTTGTGTGGCAAAAGTCTGGCCTGACAAAAAAAGTGTGTCCCTCTGCAGATCGCCTAGCTTCTGGTCGGGCTTTTTCAAAAACCGCCTGTCTCAACAAAAAATTCCCCCAAAAAATCAAAATAGTGGTTGCCCTGACCCTTTTTTTTCTTGAGCCTCAGAGGGAATCTATGCACTCTCTGCACCTCTGAATCTCAGTTCCAGTATTTTAATTCTGGGAAGGCTCCCTTCAGTAGCCACAGATTAAATCCATGAATATCCTTTCCTTCTGCATTTTCTGCTATACCGAGAAGCCTCAGATTATTTCCCTTTGGCGATTCTCAAAGTCTTCGAGCTTCCACATGACGTCCGTCATTCTCGCCTCTTTTGCCATTGTTTGTTGTACTCTGGCCTCGGACCCTGCCTCTAGCACCAGTACTCGTTCTTCTAGTGCCCCAGTTCATTCCGTAATCTCTGAGCAGGTTTTATTTACCTTCCTTATAGCCCCTTGTAGTATTTTAGTCTCCAAATGTGCTCTCTTGTGCTCCTGTCGGGCTTCAACTTGCATTTGTTTAAGTGTGGAATAAATCAGTCCTATTGAAGGAGAGGAATCAGAAATATCATTTGATCCGGGGGGAAGCTTATCCGCCTCCAACTCAGTACTGTCATTTATTAGCTTTTTGGCCTCGGAGTCCAAGAGGTTCCGATTCGAATCCCGCACCCTGAGGGATTTTTCCACCCAACCATTTCCATCTTTTCCTCGCAATGACCCATTTATGAGTGACAGGTTCAGCCTCTGTGCTATCTGACTCCTCTCTAGAATTGTCGAGATCAGAAGCTTCCAGCTCGCTATCATTAGATAGTTCAGAGTCATCTGTAAGGGAGAAGAATTTATCTCCATCAGGGGTTCTCGCGTCCTTCAGTATTGTCCTAACAGTGTCCGATTTCATAGTTAGGCTGGACCCCCCTGAATCAGACTCCCCTCAGTGTCTCTCAACAGTACCCATTTGCACCTCTATCACAAATCCTCCCCGGCTACAGACTCCCTCAGTAACGTGCTAGGAGTACTAGAAGCATTTATCAAACCTATCAGGTCTGTTTCAATATGAGCCGGGGTCGCGTTACTCACATTTCCAGGCGCTTCGCTTGCTCCTGGCTGCTCCTTACTGCTTGCCCCATTTTTGCCAAATGTCCTTTTGCCGCTGAGTGGCCCGCGTCCAGACAACATCCCTGGGACTATCGGTTGTCGGGGTTTCCCTGCTGTTTCCAGAGGACGCTGCTCACGAAGCCGGCGTGTAGAACGAATCTACTCCTCCTTCTCTTTTTCAACCTGTGCCGAGGGATTAGCGTCTTCACCCTTGCAGCCGGCCGGCGTTTTCCTGGGTAGAGGCAGCCCCTGTTGAGAAGTTGCCATGCCACACGCGCTGCTCGTCATACGATCTTTGAGGGCTTTGGAGTTTTTAGGAGGCATCCTGATGAGCCACGAGTGGACACCCGCACCGGCGATAAATCTGCCAAAAGAATCCATCAGCCAGGACACCAGTCCCTGCGTGAGCTGCTCGATTCCTGAGGTAAGATTCATGGCATAATTCTTACATCTTTATCCTTTGAGGTAGGAGCGGCATCCACAGCAGTCACACAGCTGCCATCTTGCCTTCCTCCACACCACTTGAAGTTGATTTTAATTCAAAATGATTGGGCTTAACAAGTTCTGGGGTTTAACTTTTTGATGGGATTGATAAGGAAGCTGTATGTGCTTCATATTGATATACCACCCCCTTGATAGCAATTGCTATATTTCCTACAACCATGAGTTGTGGTTGGTATTTGCTTCTGCTTTGGATGCTGCATTTTATTGAGAAGGCAGCACCATTGCCACTGTATTGCCCTGATTGTGACCATCTCTTCAAGATTTGGCCTGTACTTGATCATATTGTAGATCGCTTTTCAGAGATCTATGTATTGGGGAAAGAAACAGCTGTGAATTAATCATTGGTCCTGTTCAAGGGCCATTTAGTTTCTAGGCAGTATATTCCTAGCAAGAGGGCACGCTATGGAATTAAGATGTATGTGCTGTCTGAGAGTGGTCATGGATACGTCTATAATTTTAGGTTATACACTGGTAGAGATTCCACTATTGAGTCCCCCCCGCCCCCCCGGTTGTCTGTCCACTTTCTGAGTCAGTGAGAAAATTGTTTTGGAAATTGGTAGGGAATTTTTTACCAAAGAGCACCATTTATAAACATTTATAAATGGATAACTTCTACACTGGTGCCTAATTGTTCAAGAAATTGTTTAAAGTGGACACTGCTGTTGCATGTGCATTTGGCACAGTCTGGTCTAACTGAAAGGTTACCCTAAAATGCTTGTTTGTAAAGAAAAACCTCAGATGGGACAGTGAAGTGCTTTGCATAGTGATGAATTTCTAGTTGTAAAGTTTGCAGACAGGAGAGATGTATGCATGCTGACTACCATTAATGATTTAAATACTTCACCTGGGACTATTTGGGTTCAGGTTGATGAAGTGTGCAAACCTGTGTGCATGTTAGACTACATTAAGCACATGGGTGGTGTAGATAGAGTGGAGCAGAGGTTGAAGCATTACAGTGCTGTTTTTAAGTCATACATTTGGTATAAGAAGTAGGTTGTTCATCTGTTTTATTTGGCAACCTTCAATACTTTTGTTGCATTCAAAGATTGTTCTCCAGATTCAAAGATTACTTTTGTTCAGTTTCAGCAGGCTGTGGTAGGCAACCTTATTGAAGTGGAGCAGGCAAGTGTTCCTAGAGTTAGAGTGATGGGGAATGTGGCTAGATTGAAAAATCACCACTTTCCTGATGACAATTCTCCCACACCCCAAACAATCTTTCCCTGTAGGAGATGTAGAATCTGTGTCCAATGAGGCATGTAGAAGAAGAGTTGTATGTACTGTCCCAAGTGTCCTTCTAAGCCTGGGCTATGTATTATATGTAACTGAACTATTGGGAGCAACCATAAGCATAAAGGTGAACTGACTGGTCTGTATTGTTTTATAAAAAAAATTCGGTTTCACAGCTGGCAGTAGTTTGATGTGTTTAGTTAGACCTTTTGTATTTGAGGTCATAGTTGTTTTTTCACCTCCTCCTTCAAATTTGTGTTTTTTTTTGTTAAACAAAATGTGTTGGCGGTGTGTGGTGGACTGGCACCTGGCTGGCAGTGTGAGTGGACTGGTGCTTGGCTGGCGGTGTTTGTGGACTCGCACTTGGTTGCAATGTGCATTGACTGGCGCTAGGCTGGCAGTGTGCATGGATGGCGCTTGGTGGCGATGTGCGTTGATGGGGCTTGGCTAGCAGTGTGCATTGACTGGTGCTTGGCTGTAGATGGGTGTAGACTGGCACTTGGCTGGCGCTTGGCATGGACTGGCGCTTGGCTGGGTGTGTGTGGATGGCTCTTGGCTAAAGGGTGTTCATGAACTGATGCTTGGCTGGTGGTGTACGTGGACTGGCCTTAAAGCTGGCAGTGTGCATGGATGGTGCTTGGCTAGCAGTGTGCGTGGATGGTGCTTGTTTGGCAGTGGGCGTGAACTGTTGCTTGGCTGGTGGTGTGCGTGGACTGACACTTGGCTGATGGTGTGTGTGAGCTGGTATTTGGCTGGCAGTGTGTGTGTAGTGACTTGCTGCTGGTTACTACACACACATTGCCAGCAGAATGCCAGTCCTCACACTCTGTCAGCTTGCACCCGGTGTGATTGCTATGTCAGTTATCGGGGAGTATGAGTGTTAAGGGCCTTTAACTAGCGCTATCAATTGATGTGAGTTTTGAAATGTGCTGGGCCCACAGCTGGCTATGTGACTGGTTTATGGTGTGTCACGCATGAAAGTTGTGTGAATAGTTGTGTGCCTTGTCGCAGCTTTACAGCTATGTCATTGGTTCAGTTTCTTAAACTTTCAATTATCAACAGTGTATTTTATTTTTGTAAAATCGCTTGGTAATAAAATGTACATTTTGAACCTTCCACTCACCCTCGTGCCTATTCAACCAGTATATGTGTACAATGAGGGATAGATGGTTGTGCAGTTGTTTTTTCTGTCTGTCTCTGGCAGGTTGTATATTTTCTGTAGGGAAAATCCACCAACTCTACATATTTTTGTAACCTAGACACGCAGGAGAGTACAGAGTGATATGCCGCTTGTGGCTCCCATCAGGTTTTCCTACCGACATTGCCCTGAAAACCTCATAATAAGACAAACATCACACATATTCTTTGCATTTCTGTGCAATATTCTTCTAGAATCAGAAGGAAAACACAAAATTCCTACCATCCGATATTCCTCCAAGTCTCTAGAGAAAAACAGTGCCTGCGACAGGGAAGGGCCCAAAACGAATTGTGGAGCTATCAAAAGTAACTATGGTTTTGCAAGGCGGGCACCAGCGTTTTTGGTCCCGGGCTCAGCAGCCATCTAGGGCAACCCTAGGAAACCAAGACATTTATGAAAACTAGACGCCATGTCTGAACTGGGGTGGCAGAGTGGGCTAAAGAACGGTGATGGATTAAACCCAGATCTTTTGACTGGGTGTGAGTGTTTGATTGATTCATATGCTCCGTCCATCACCACCCCCTTTTGTACCGCTTTTGGCCGCCATAAGTGTGGCAGGGTATGCTCAGACGTGAGTCCCTTGCTCACTTTGCCACTGGATTCAAGCAAGCCGGGCTGAAGACGGCTGGAATGCCAGAAACCGGTCCTCGGAAGCTTGTTTTCGGTCCAGGGAAGACATGGCTTGGCAGTTCGGGCTGGACTGTTCCCATGAGGCACAGGGTCAGGCTGAGTTGCATATAGCCATGTCTGAACTGGGGTGGCAGAGTGGGCTAAAGAACGGTGATGGATTAAACCCAGATCTTTTGACTGGGTGTGAGTGTTTGATTGATTCATATGCTCCGTCCATCACCACCCCCTTTTGTACAGCAGCCATCTAGGGCAACCCTAGGAAACCAAGACATTTATGAAAACTAGACACCTGGGGGGTCCAGGGAGGTGCGGCATACATAGATCCCTCAGCATATCCCTACCCCAAATACCCTGAAAACCTCAAATTGATCTAAAAAGTGATATTTATCTGACATTTCTGTGTGGGAAAGTTGAGGGCTCATCGGGCCGGCACAAATTTCCTACCACCCAGCATTCCCCAAGGTCTCTCGATAAAATGCTACCTCACTTGTGTGAGTGGGCCAACTGCCTTCAAAACATATTGTGGAAACATCAAAATTATCTATTAAACAAAACTACCTGGTTTTGCAAGTGGGGCACCTGGGTTACTTATTCAGGATGGTGCTTTCTCCTTTACACTCTTCACTGTAATGATTTGTACTGACCTAGGATTCTGAGCAGTTGAGCTGGAAGTTGATGGTGGATGTTTTCTGATTATTAAAGTTGCAATCCTGTGTGGCAGCTTTCTTTACAGAGTGGCAGTTTGGCACACGCTCTAATACAGTCCCTCAAGGGACTGATTTTGCATTGGAGACTCTCATGGGTCTATTTCATTCTGCTGACCTGAGGCTCATGTTTTGGTTTGCTCGCTTCCTCACACCAATTAAAAAATACTGGCCACTCTATCGTTTCTATCTTACTTTCAATTGTAATTGTAACTGTAATTATATAGCGCATACTAACCCTGACAACATGTCGAAGCACTTTTAGAAGAGCAGCACGCTACTCCGAAACCCAAAAAGGATTAGTAGTAAATTAGTATAGGGAAATAGGATTTCAGTGGACATGTGAGTTTCTTAGTTGGATTGAAATGGATAATGGAGGGATATAATTAGGAAGAGTCTAGATAGGGTTACTTGGGAAATCACTTCATTAAGAGGGGATATGGAATGGTAGTAGTAGTAGAAAAAATGAGTTTTTGGGATGAGTACAAGGAGGGATACATGAGGAAAAAATCTTAAAAGGGTTGTTTGGGAGATCACAGTAGTAAAATGAGATTTAGGGTGATCCAAGGAGGGAAAAGTTTAGAAAGACTTATTTTAGAGATCATAGTGGTAGAATGAGGTATGGGATGTGGCCTAGTTCAATGGAGAGACTCAAAGTTCCTTTTCTATACAGTAGGAGTAAAATAATATAAGATCATAGATGGTATACATATGCAAAAAAGGCAATATATCAAGATTTAAGTTGTATTTAATAAATTCTGATTTCCAAGTGTTGCTGTACTTTGAGCTAATTTATATTTGTAATCATTTTTTTCAATATTTAAATAGTGAAGCAATTGTAGATAAAATAGTTATGACAATATTTACATATTGTGATAGATAAATAAATGGCGAACCATAAGTATCTAAGCAAGTAACTTATAAGAAAACCATGCAGTGACTATTTTCATGTTAAGCCTAGAATAATCTATATATATTTAACCATAAGTAATATGTACTTTTGTTAAACAGATCTAAAACAGGCCTCGGAAATCATACAAAGTTTACTAGACCTGCAGGTCTTGTGAGTCAAATAATCTACTCGACCTAATTGTAATGTGTTATAAACAGAAGTCCATGAGACGGGAATATAATTAGGTCTTCTTTATTGAAGTTAAGTTGCTGATCAAGTTACCAAGATGGAAAGGTAAAACCCCACCAGGAGTGACCTCCTGGCCACTCAGCCTGCCTGCGCCAACTGCCAGTTGACACACAGGCTGAGCCCCCAACATTCCATGATGTCACTGAGGATTCTGGCAGTGACACCATGTGAGGCACAGCGAAAGGAGACATAGATAAATATAACACATCTCCTTTCTTTAGGGAAATTATAAAAGAGCAATTAGGATAAGCAACATCAACATTAGTGTACACAACAACATCAGTG
This sequence comes from Lissotriton vulgaris, assembly GCF_964263255.1. Lineage (NCBI taxonomy): Eukaryota > Metazoa > Chordata > Amphibia > Caudata > Salamandridae > Lissotriton > Lissotriton vulgaris. Next base: position 1,012,604 of record NW_028243022.1, read on the forward strand.
CACACCATACTTTGAAAATAAAGCACTTATATTGAAAAGGAGATATTAACACAAGATTCACAGATAATTAGTCCCATCCCCTTCCCTTGGGAAAAACAACACAACACAACCACCATGAAGACTAATTTGGTTTCTTCCCCGTCACCATACCTGTAACAGGGTATGAACCACCCTGTGAACTGAAACCGGAGTACATACTGCTCCGCCAACAAAACATAACAGAGTACACACCTAACACAGACATCACGCACACAACAAAATAACCCACACACTATTACGCCCACGCATCACAAACTAAAACCAGAAACCAAACAAACCAACTGGCCAGGTCAGTAAGTGGCATAAAGGTCCAAACTCATGGCGTAACAGTACAACACCCTTAAATTGGAGCACTCTTCACTCCGTAACAGGGTACACCTGACCCCGTGAACCACACCCGGGACAAACATCGCCCACAACCAAACGTGTAACAGGGTACCCATCACCCTGTGAACCAAAAAAAATAAATAAAATTGGAGCACTCTTCGCTCCGTAACAGGGTACACATGACCCCGTGAACTGTCACTGGGACCACCATGACCCATAACCAAACATTTAACAGGGTACACCATACTTTTGAAAATAAACACAACACCCTGTGAACTGAAATTGGAGCATTTAGCTTCCACACCAACTACAAAAGGGCACTCACCACCCTAGTGCTGGTACACATAGCTTCCATAACTTAATGCCCTGTGAAAGACATTTGGGACACAGAGCTCCCACAACCTTACAGCCATATGGGTAGATCAAAACTGAGGCATGCACTACCACACAGAAACTAAATATACACTAAAAGCCTCACAATTCTAAGGAACCCTGGCAAGGCTCGCAAGCCTTAGAAACAGAACTAGGGCAAATTGACGACATAAAATACAAAACTCTCCCTAAAAGCAAGTCGCAACTTCCATCATCACCCTTACATAACAACTTAGTCACAGTAAAATTGTACAAAAAAAACAAAATCACAAGCTCCGGTGAACGATTTTTCACCCGAGGTCCTCACCGCACCGAGTGCTCTGACAAGTTCACTGCCGATGAAGTTCACAGCCGATGAATTTACCGCTGGGGAGGCTGATAGTAGATAACAAACACATCACTATTTCGACACAGTCATGAAATCTGAGGAGAATTTGGACGCTCGGTGAGTATCCTTTTACATTTGGCAGACGATGCGTGTGGCAGTCAATGCGCACTCCACGGAAGCAGACAAAATGGCGGCACGCAAGACACGCTGCACCGTGTGGCTCTCGGCACGCCAGTGCCTCCAAACGTGTATAAGCAGCCATCCACGTAGAGGACGAAACGTCACAGAAGGCTGACCTGCTGTCCGGCTGAAGCCCGTGAAACGGTGAGCAGCGCGTGTTCACTTTGAATTTCAAAATGTCAATACAGCCGTTCAGGATTGCCATTCAACAGCTCCTCCGTTGTCACAACCCGAGTGTCCCAAATTAAACGTTACTCTATTGCGCCGAACTGTCACTCGTTTGCTGTGCACATCTGAATCTCCGTGACACCAAACGGTACTGCATCGTCAATAAAGTACTTTTACTGTAAAAGCGCTGTATTGCCAAACTCCATGCGCTGTATTGCCACACTCCAGTTGTAACGCGCCATCACCTGCTCACACCATGTGCTGCACTCTCTCTCTGTGTAGCACAATATAATATACACTAGATCGGTGTCTTCTAGTCTTGCCGGTACGCGTAGTTACTGTTAATTCTATTCACTTGAGCAAACAGTAAACATGCATAGCCACTTCCTTTGCACATGTCAGCACGGTCAAATTTTAGTTAGCAGGACGACTCACAACAGGGCAATCATAAAACAACGATCTTCACTGTAAGCTGACACTTACTTCTTAGATGGTTATACGCCTTTTGCTTGCAGGCTGTCAATATGGCAAATGACACTGGTGGGGTTAGGCAAGGCGTTTTTGTCCGTGTAATAAGCTTAATTTCAGTGGTATGTTTTTAATCACAGTCTCTTTTCAATGCTGTGGGTTCTTTTCCGTAGTTCCAGTTACTCTTGTCTCTGTAGGTTTTCTTTTCTGCACGGTGTAGGTTCTCTTGTATGTAGGCTCTTTCTTGTAGTTGTAAGTTCTCCAAACGTCGCCAAAATGTTATAAACAGAAGTCCATGAGACGGGAATATAATTAGGTCTTCTTTATTGAAGTTAAGTTGCTGATCAAGTTACCAAGATGGAAAGGTAAAACCCCACCAGGAGTGACCTCCTGGCCACTCAGCCTGCCTGCGCCAACTGCCAGTTGACACACAGGCTGAGCCCCCAACATTCCATGATTTCACTGAGGATTCTGGCAGTGACACCATGTGAGGCACAGCGAAAGGAGACATAGATAAATATAACATAATGATCTTGACCCATAAACTGGTTTCAAATGATGTGATCATGGACATATATTTAAATTCACTGAGTGGCCATTTTCTTCATTATCACACATGAAAGCACCTTCAAATATCAGAGTTCAGCATGTCTGTATTTTGTTTCTTTATTAATAGACTACATTTGTGCTCCATTTATATTACAAATCTAGCCACATATAAAATATACATGACCCCTGACTTGCCTCTCAATTCATTAACAGTATTGTCCTCAGGGCAGACAGGAATGTTTCTCAAATCATGTTTAAAAACTATCACTTTTAATAAATACATAACTAAAGCATGAAGTAGTAGCATACTGTCATTTTCAATCTGCAGATTTTACGTTGAAATGGGCACAGAATTTTCCACTGACCTGCGGTTTTACTGATAAAACAATAAAGTGCACAATCAATAATATTCAGAAATCTAGTCTCTCCAAACATGTCATTTGCACACCACCAAATAGTGTTCTGATTCGTTTTGTAACTATGTGAATCTTTGTTTGCATTACACTTCTTAAGTACAGAAAAAATTGCTTTCCTAATTCCTGGTAACGTTTGAAATATTTGTAGCTATAAGCTATTTAGATGTTATGTGTTGGACAGCTGACTTGAAAAAAACGCTATTAGTAGTAAGAGAATGAAACTAAATTTTTCAAGCAGCAATTAGTAAATAGACAAACTGATATTTGACCTCTTTCCTTGAACAGACAACAAATGTGTTGAGATAAAAACAAGATTTAATGGCATCTTCATTGCTCATTCAGTTTCTGAGTGAACAAAACCCCAATGTCTTCCCAGCCTAAGGTCACTCTCCAGACCAGACTAGTAAGTGTTAACAATAGCTCAACCTGATAAAATCTTATTCACCATTCCGTGTGGGTGAGTAGATTTTTCGAGGCCTTCTAAAGAATATATCTATATTCAAAACATCATTATTATACATATTTATACAAGGAAATGCATGGGGGGACTGACCAAGGAAATACACATATCTAGATGCATACATATAATCAAACTAAATGTTTATATACACAGGTCTATACTGTATATTTGTGTTTGGGTATGGTGGTTATGTAGGAAGGAGCCACATTTTGAGTAGTCTTCTGGAGATAAGACAGTTATCTGTGGTTTGGAGGTAATGAGTTCCATAGTTGGGCTGCTTGAAGGATGTGCCACCTATGGTTTTTTTGTTGTTTGGTGGGATTTTGAGGTGAGGTGCCAATCTGGGCTGGAGGTTCTTTTGTTGAATGTATTTGGTGATTTTATTCCTGAGGACAAGTGGTCCTGTTCCATGTATTGCTGTTTGGGTGATAGGAAGCAGCTTGAATGTGGATCTTCTGACAACCAGCAACCAATGTAGGGCCCACGAGGCTGGGAGGATATCGGCTTGTGGCTTTACATGTAGGAGTAGTCTGGCAGCAGAGTTATCAAACCGTTGTAGTCTTTTCTTGGTTGATAAAGATGATCTGTGGTCGAGGCCATTGGGTTTTGTAAATCCTTATTCCAAATTGCTTAAGTGCCCTAAAGCAAAGGTACCTTCCTCAGGAAAGGATTTCTATCTGTCATCATTAGAGAGTCCCATCCAGTGAATCAGATATCTGCGCATGTTTTTCCCATACTGGTAGAAGATAGCATGACCAGAATTCACAGGGGCTCTTCTTGTTTAGATTTCTTAGCCCTCATTTCTTTACTTCACTCGCAAACAGTAACATGCAAAGGTATCAGCCGTGTGCTGCAGCCCATTCATGGAGTGAGGAAGGGAAACGGAAACATGGGAAGGAGGGCTTTCAGATAGTTTATTCTAATGCATCTGGTGGAGGAAGGAAGGAAAATATAATTCACTCATTCATACTGACCTCCTTGCTTTCAGCCAACATCCAGGTAATGCCTTTAGGCTAGTGGGAGTTGGGCAGCTAGATCAGTTAGCCTCTATGGCACATGCATTCATCCTTATGGCGGTATGTGATAGAGTCCTAGCAGGCTGTGTATTGTTCCTTTCAGTGCTACTTTAGAGCGAGCTCACTCTATACCATGGAATATACACACTGTTAGTTACCCCAGGGAATCCTTCAACATCTATCTACTCACCCAGTTTAAACTAGTTGTCTCCTACCCAGACATTGAATGTGCACTCTTAAAATACCCAAAAGAGTGAATAAACCAATTGAAAATAAGCATATTTACAGTCCACCTTTTAATTTAGCTGCACTAACTCAGTATGATCTGATCAGTGGGTAAAGGGCTGGGCTGCGTTCCACTCCAGTTTTCCAGAAGAAATCACTTGCTTACCTTTGGTCCAGTCCATATTTCTTCTCATCTCAAGCCCCGCGTAGGTAGTTACTGGCCCAAGGCACCATGGTGTGTAAAATAAAAGTGCTGAGCCTAATTTAAAAACAAAACAAGGTTATTTTGCAAAACTAAGCATAATAGCAATATTGCAGCACAGAGATGAAGCATTGCCTCCTTTAAGCTAGTGAGTATATAATGTCAACTCATCCCCAATATCCTTACATTTATATATTTCTTCACTTAGGCAAGAGAAGGAAAGCTCACATGATAGAAACCAAAAGTTAAACAGTTGGAGTAAGCTGGTGCTTAGCTTTCTCATGAGCAGTGTGCAAAATACATTGAAACTAGGATACATAAAGGGAGCCTCATTCTCTGATCCAACTGTACTTTGAATTCTCGTTTTAGAGCACCAAGTATGAAAGCAAGGCTGTGGACATCCAAAGCGCGAGGGCCAGAATAACTAGGTGTATCGTAGGTAGATAGGTAGACAAAATGGCTGTGAGTTCAACAATATGGCACGTAGTAATGAAATATTTAAGGTCAGATTTTTAATTTTGATGTACAGCCTACAATCCATCAGGGTGCAAGACATTAGGGCCCACATGCATCAAGCATTTTTGAAGTCGCAAACGGTGCGATTCCTTAAAATAGGCCGTTTGCGATTCCAAAAATGCTTTTTGGAATGCATCAGCATTTTTAGAAATCGCAACATTTTTGCGATTTCTAAAAATGCGATTGCTTTTAAGAAATCGCAAATTTGCGATTTCTTAAAAGCCATGCATGAATACTTTTTAAATTGCGAATTAGCAATTAGAGGGACAAATTTACCGAGTAGTTGAACTACTCGGTAAATTTGCAAAAACTGTAAATAATGCAGAAAATGCATTTTTAAAACATTCATGTTACGGACACACATGTCCTTAGGACATGTGTGTGTGCAACATGATGCGAAAAATACATTCCAGGGGTGCAAGGGGGGGTCATTTAGACCCCCCTCTCCACCCTTGAAATGGATTGAGGAATTGCGATTTTCAAATTGCAAATTCGCAATTCCCATTCATTCCTATGGGCCTTTTGGCCCATAGGAATGAATGGGAATTGCGAATTCGCAATTTGAAAATCGCATTTTTTATGCGATTCGGTAAAAATAGCAATTTCTACCGAATTGCATAAAAATGGAAAAAATAATCATGCATAGGCTTTTGCGATTTCTAAATTGCGAATCGCTATTTATTGCAATTTAGAAATCGCAAAAGCCGAGATTGATGCATGTGGGCCTAGGTCCACAACCTTAATTGACTACTGCTGGCCCAGAGGTGATCTCTGTACCTTGAGAGGAACCACTGTCACAGTGGTTTCTGTCGCTGTACCACATGTTTGGTGGACAGCAGCTACCGGTTTTGGCGGCCATTCACCAAACTTTAACGAAGTGTTGTTTTTCAAAAATTACACTGAATCAAATCAATGGTCTGGAAGAACTAATGACTGGGTCAGAGATTAGGAAAACTATCACTGATCTAGATAAGGGGAAAACACCAAACATAGATGGTTTTCCCATAGAGTTTTATGCTATGTATGTAAATATCCTGGCACCTATACTACACACTATTAATGAAGCTGCGTGCTTCCACAGTGTTTTAACACTATTTATGAAAGATGTGTTGATAGTTACGCTTACCTTAACTTTGTTGCATTCTGGAAAATGTAGCAGCTTTTAGACCACTACCTGTGTTAAAACCTTTATTACAGAAACTTCAGTAAAGTGACGCCCTCATAACACAGAGCACTTTCTTTTGAGACAGAGGCAGGTGTATCGTAGGTAGATAGGTAGACAAAATTGCTGTGAGTTCAACAATATGGCACATAGTAATGAAATATTTAAGGTCAGATTTTTAATTTAGATGTACAGCCTACAATCCATCAGGGTGCAAGACATTAGGGCCCACATGCATCAAGCATTTTTGGAGTCGCAAACGGTGCGATTCCTTAAAATCGGCCGTTTGCGATTCCAAAAATGCTTTTTAGAATGCATCAGCATTTTTAGAAATCGCAACATTTTTGCGATATCTAAAAATGCGATTGCTTTTAAGAAATCGCAAATTTGCGATTTCTTAAAAGCCATGCATGAATACTTTTTAAATTGCGAATTCGCAATTAGAGGGACAAATTTACCGAGTAGTTGAACTACTCGGTAAATTTGCAAAAACTGTAAATAATGCAGAAAATGCATTTTTAAAACATTCATGTTACGGACACACATGTCCTTAGGACATGTGTGTGTGCAACATGATGCGAAAAATACATTCCAGGGGTGCAAGGGGGGGTCATTTAGACCCCCCTCTCCACCCTTGAAATGGATTGAGGAATTGCGATTTTCAAATTGCAAATTCGCAATTCCCATTCATTCCTATGGGCCTTTTGGCCCATAGGAATGAATGGGAATTGCGAATTCGCAATTTGAAAATCGCATTTTTTATGCGATTCGGTAAAAATAGCAATTTCTACCGAATTGCATAAAAATGGAAAAAATAATCATGCATAGGCTTTTGCGATTTCTAAATTGCGAATCGCTATTTATTGCAATTTAGAAATCGCAAAAGCCGAGATTGATGCATGTGGGCCTAGGTCCACAACCTTAATTGACTACTGCTGGCCCAGAGGTGATCTCTGTACCTTGAGAGGAACCACTGTCACAGTGGTTTCTGTCGCTGTACCGCATGTTTGGTGGACAGCAGCTACCGGTTTTGGCGGCCATTCAACAAACTTTAATGAAGTGTTGTTTTTCAAAAATTACACTGAATCAAATCAATGGTCTGGAAGAACTAATGACTGGGTCAGAGATTAGGAAAACTATCACTGATCTAGATAAGGGGAAAACACCAAACATAGATGGTTTTCCCATAGAGTTTTATGCTATGTATGTAAATATCCTGGCACCTATACTACACACTATTAATGAAGCTGCGTGCTTCCACAGTGTTTTAACACTATTTATGAAAGATGTGTTGATAGTTACGATTACCTTAACTTTGTTGCATTCTGGAAAATGTAGCAGCTTTTAGACCACTACCTGTGTTAAAACCTTTATTACAGAAACTTCAGTAAAGTGACGCCCTCATAACACAGAGCACTTTCTTTTGAGACAGAGGCACACCGCACATTAGCCCCGTTGGAGAGGCCCAAGGCACGCCGCACCTTCCCTCGCAGGGGCCAAACTTTTGCTGCAAAATCAACACGCCGCTGTTGCAGCCTTTGGGGCGGACTTCTACACCCACAAAGCCTAGCGCCAGGAAGCACCAGCATCACACCTCTGTGCCTGGAGGCGCATAAAGCAGGCCCAGGGCTGTCGCGGCTTAGGACGCGCACGGGCGTGCCCGGGCAAAGCCCAGGTCAAGGGTGGGCCTGTCTGCGCCCATCCACGTCCGGACAAAGCTGGGCTGGGTCAGGTCCTTTGGCTGGACAACAGTGAAAAGGAAAGCCTGGAATAGCTCATTGGCAAAGTCACAGCGCCGGCTGCTGTTACATCTAAAGGCAATCTAAAGGTAAGGAGATGAGAAAAAGAAAAACAGTCATGACTTCTGCGAAGGGCCGGCTATTAACCTCATCGATCACCAACTTTCTAACAACAGCAAAAAGGGCCATTACAAGAGAAATAGAGTCTATGGAAGAGAGACTGGGGGAAACCCAAAGGGCACTACAAAATGGCACCTCAGTGGAGACCGTACATGAGCAGGAGAAAGCACTTCAACATATTGTACTAATATTGGCACCAATCGGGAGGGGGATTTATTGACGCTCTTTGCCCACCACCACCTAAAAAGTCTTGTGGGAAAGCTCAGAAAGATACTTTGCCAATATTAACACACAAAAAAATCATGGCTCCCCCTCGAAAACCACCAATGAAGACCAGAACTTTGGACGTTGCTACGGACACTATGAGTATTTAGCCTTTGGGGGACAGTGCATTAATTAAACATCTCACAAGTTCGATGGATATTATCCTCAAGACAATCATTGATCCCCTTTTTGGGGTGTTAAACAGCATTGCTGTGTCACTAAAGATACTAATTGGCTCCAGTGTTTCAAAGTTATCCTCCAGTACAGAAACCACGACTAACTCTAGCCACAATACAAATTTGGATTTTCCCCAGGTGCCACCCCCTTCCCCGATTATACCAGCTGTGGACTGCATCATTAATAACAATCAGATTGTAAAACAATCAGTGAACCCGCCAGGGCAAGGAGGGTGGGTTTTACACCTGTACCCGGGGTAAATAGTGGGCTTAATCACACTGGTAGACAAATTAGCAAACACTTAGTTGGTATGGGTAAAAACAACCATAGAACACTCCACCTTCCCCCAGAAGCCACTCCTTATGTCATTGTCCTTCAAAATGTCCCCTCTCTGCCAACAAACAAAGAAGAAGACTTCATAAAGCCTACAAATAAAACAGTGCACTGGTTGGCAAAGACTATGGATTGCTTGTTAAGCGATGCTTTGCAAGATAATATAAATAATGTTGAACGGGTGTCATGGGTGGGCCCATAGGCAAAAACTGAAACAGGTGACTGTATTGTTGTAAACTTTAGGGACAGAACTTTAGTGCACTGGCTTATGGATAGACTCCCCTGGAGTAAGAGCGGGTGGGCCTTATTGAAGCTGTACCACTAGGATACTTCTACAAGCCCCTGATAAACAAAGGTATTGGTCCAGCCCCTGCTCTCTCAGTTTACAATACCAACTTTTAATTATTGCTTACCTTTATATCAGATGGAATGACTGAGTTATCAGCCTCGAGGGCGCTTAGTGTTGAAAACTCAACTTTAACATACTTTCTTTTTGAAACAGATAGCATTAATTGTCACGCACCAATAATGACCCTTTCTTCATCTTTCAATACTAAATTGTTAAGAGAAATCACCCCAGCCAATTCGGGTGATTTGCTGAATCTAATGAATCCTACAGTGTCCAACTTAGATAGTTCTATCTGTGATGTGATATCAGAGCCTTTGCCGGGACTGCTGGGTGAACCTTCTCTGTGGATGCTAGATCCCAATGTATTAATAGATACGGTGATAGAAGAAGGTGGTGTTGCAGATACTTGCTGCTTAGAGAGTGTCCACATTAGCCAGACCAGTAAACAGCATATGGCAGTCTCTTTTGGAATATTGCATGACTGTCAAATAAATTAGAAATGGAAGACTCGGTGGCTTTTATTGATAAGAATGGTATAGTCAGTCTGCTTGCAGGAAACCTGGATTCGTACATAGCTCACATAAATGATTTTTATTCTATTCACACACCAGCCAGAGCTTCTGAAGGTGGCCATGACAAAGGAGGACTACTAACTCTGGTCTCGACTACATTAAATGGCAGAGTAAGGAAGATGTATTTAGAGTCACCGCATTTCCAGATTATCAATATCTCATTTAGGAAAAATCTGATTTTAGTGGCCGTTAATTTTTATCACAATAATTTTAATATTACAAACCTCATCATTGCTCAAGAATTGTGAATCGCAATAATGAAACACATTGAAGAGATAAAAACGGATTTTATGGTGCTCTGGGGGGTGATTGTAATTGTAAATTATGTCCCCTCTCCAAACGTGCTGCATGCCATCAATTAACCTGAGACATGATGGGTGGTTATTATTTTGAACATAGTTTATGTGGGAACATTTTTAATTCTTTAATATTGAAGCTTTCTTTATTTTATTTTTTTTAAACAGATTTTATTGATAGATCACATAGAAATCACAGAGCTCTGTTCCCCAGAGGCAACTACCAATCAAGTAGATACACATAACGCATTGCAATCCATCATGTCTTTTACATTAAAGACCATAAAATGAATGCAATTAACAACCCTCCCTCCGGCCCCCCCAAACACCCCCCAAACCCCAGCCCTCCCAGGTCCCTTCCCCTCGCACGGTTCCAACCAATGTCAGCAATTTGTGTACACAAATCCATCGGCAATGCACACTCAGACATCCAATATTGGGTCCTGTTCTGGCAATGGCTCGAGCCAGATGCTCCTGAAATCAGCCCAACGTTTCCAGATCTTATAATGTTTCCGAGGGCAGGCCCGGGCAAGAAATATGGGCTTCTCCATCCCCATACAAAAATCGAGCCCCCTCTTCCACGCTACCAATGTCGGAGCCCTCGGGTCCTTCCACGCCTGCGCTGTATCTCGTTTGGCAACTGTAAGTCCCAGTAACAATAAGGGCCTCTTGTTGAGGTTTCCCCCCACTCCATCCAACACATGCAACAGTCCCAGGCGAGGCGTGCGGGGGAGCACCCATCCAAGGACCTCATCCAAGCCATTCCAAACTCCATTCCAGAACCTGTCTAAGTGGCCACAACTCCACACCGTATGAAAGAAGGTGCCCTCCTCACATCCACACCTAGTACAGTTTGGGGATGCAATAAGGCCCGCCTGCCACAGCTTCTGCCTAGTGAAATATACCATGTGCAGGTATTTGAATTGGATCAACCTAAGACGGACAGAAATGGCCGCTCCTCTGGGGCCTGCCAGAGTCTCATTCCAGTCTTCCGCTTCTAATGCCCCTACATCGTCCTCCCAGGTCCCCTTCAATTTCTGCAAGTCGGAAGAGCAATGTATAATCAGGGATTGATATATGCATGATATTTTCTTGGTCTCAATGTCTCCCATAAAGACCCGGGCCTCCAGCGGACTAAATTACGGAAGAGAAGTTAATCCCTCCAGATATGGGGCAATGGCATGTCGGAACTGTAAATAACGGAAGAACTGGGTGCGAGGCATATGGTATTCTGCCCTCAAGTCCTTGAACGACTTGAGCAACGTCCCCGCCATGACATCTCCCAGTTTAGAAATTCCGATATCGTCCCACCCCGCAAAGCCCCGAAGGGCCACCAGGTGAGGGAAACGGCCATTTCGCCAGAGAGGAGTTTCTTCAGTCAGGGTCTGCCACCCCCCCCTTTCTCCGCAGGGCTTGCATCCAAACATCAAAATACCACCTGTGTCACTGACGGCAGTGCCCTGCACCTTTGCGTCGCGTACAGCAACGTGTGGAGTGTATGGGGCTCCATAAGGAACCGCTCCAGCGCATAGGCCGGGTCTCCCCTGTCCCCGTACCACCATTCATTTAATACGAGGAGATGCGAGGCTTGGTAACATCGGAAGTCACCAAAACCCCACCGTACGTCGATCGAAAGCACATGCGTAGCGCCACCTGGACCGCACCACCCACCCATAGAAATTGTCCAAGGATCGAGTCCACTTGCCTAAACCAGGACGGTGAAATAGGATAAGGATGATTTTGCAACTGATAAAGTAGTCTAGGCAGAGCTACCATTTTAAAGATGGCCGACCTACCGTAAATCGTCAGTGGCATGCAGGACCATACTTTAATATCCGCCCAGGTCCGCTCCCAAACCGGCACCACATTGCGCTCCCAGGACACAGCAAAGATCTCGGACAGGAACACCCCAAGATATTTAATGTCTCCACTGCAGTCTGAAGGGCTGACGCCCAGTCCCCGATTGCAGGGCCATCCCCCAGCACCCAAAGGGTAGATTTGCGTGGATTAATATAGAGGCCCGACCTCTCGCCAAAAATTTGTAAGATGCGCATAAGACAGGGCCGACCTATTAAGGTCCATTAAAAAGAACAGGACATCGTCCGCATAGAGCGCGATTCTGTCTGACAAACTGTGCTCCCACTCAAACCCCAGCATCTGCACATCCACCCGGACCCACGCAGTCAGCAGCTCCATGGCAAGGGCGAATAAGTAGGGTGAGAGGGTGCAGCCCTGCCTTTTTCCGCTCTCTATGGCAAAGCTCGGGGACCACACCCCCGCCACACGAACGGAGGCAGTCAAATCCGTGTAAAGCAATCGCACATAGGACACGAAAATGGGCCCTAGATTCAGTCGGGGCAGGTGCGAGAACAAATATATCCAGCTAAGTGAATCAAACACCCTGTCCATGTCGGCCAGGAAGAGCGCCGCCTGCACCCCAGTGGAGCGAACCGCTGCCACCGCAACATGAGCCCGCCTAATATTATGCTGCGTCGCCCGTTGGGGTATGAAGCCAGCCTGGTCAGGGTTTATGAGATCAGCAATGTATGGCAGCAGCCGATTGGCCAACGCCTTGGCCAAGACCTTGGCCTCCACATTTAAAAGAAAAATTGGGCGGTACAAAGCATGCTTCTCCGGGGGCCGACCCGGTTTGTGAAAAACCACCACCTCAGCATGTCTCCAATCTGGGGGCAGGTAGCCACGTTCCCTAGCCTCCTCCACCACTGCTCTATAGTAGGCCCCAAGTTTTTAAATTCGCTGGTGAAGCCACTAGGGCCTGGGGCCTTACCCGTGTTCAACTCCTTCAAAGCAACACCCAACTCATCCTCCGTCAGTGGTAGATCGAGGCAGTCACGAGCCTCATCTGTAACCGCTCTCGGTGGCAGACCAGCTATAAATTTGTCAATCTGATCCGCGGAGATGCATTCATGCGGGACATACAGATCGGCATAGTATGTCGCAAAGCTTTCCTGCTAGCGCCCTAGGTTCTGTAATCAGGGATCCAGAGCCATCCACAACCCTCGGTAGGGTCTGAGCCTGAGTCAGGCCCTGACACAGTCTATGGAGCATTTTTCCATATTTATCGCCCCATTGGTATATGCGACTGCGGGTCGCCATCCAAATCTGCCGTGCCTCATCCAGTAATAACGAGGCGTAAGATTATTGAGCAAACAATAACTGCTCCACTGTCTGGCCCTCACCCTCCAGGCTGCTGCGCCGCTCCAGGTCTCAGATCTCTGTCTCGGCCCGGTCCAGATCCTCCCTACGCCTCTTCTTAGCCGCCGCACACCAAGCAATATCAATGCCCCTCAATGTGGGCTTCATGGCCTCCCATAAAGTCGTCTCGTCCACCACCGTACCCACGTTTTCAGCCATATAATGGGCGATGGCCTCCCTCATGTGTATTTGGTAGTCTACTAGTTGCAGATGCCATACGGAAAGGCGCCAGCGAAATGGCTGTCACCGCCTATCTAGACAAATAGTAACGGTCGTGGGGGAATGGCCCGTCAGCCCACGTGGCAGTATAACCGCTGTCTCAATCCTGCCCTGAGCTGCCGTAGGGACAAATAAATAATCCAGTCTAGAGAAGGATTTACGGACTGCGGAAAGAAAGGTATACTCTTGCCGTGTACCATAGCTTTCTTTATTTTTAACTTTAGATTTTATATAACTGTTCAATTCTGATGTGGTAACATATGTTGCTAGAGGCCAAGGAACTTTGATCGATTTTATTGCTCTGTCTGATTATTTTAACTCACATTCTGTGATTTTTAACATTCCTAAAAATTCATTTCAGTGATCACTATCCACTAACTTTAGAACTGGTGGTACCATCCAAGGATTTATCCAAACAACTCAGAATACCTCTTTTAACCAATGCCAAAATGAAGAGGTTGACACTGAAATGGTCCACTCTTAACCCCGATTTTGTTCTGGAGGAGATTATAAAAAATAACATCAGGCAAGTTCTGGATTGTCTGAAAGATAATATAAATGTACAAGTCATGATCAAATCATTCATGGTAATAACTGAGACAATCAAGGTGCGTTTAACCAAGAACAATAATGATAGACCGTATAGTAGTAAAAGGAGGTTCAATAGTGAATGTTCCCACCTACACAATAAATTACTTAAGACTTTAAAAATTAAACCTCGTAATAAGGTGGAAGTGAGACAGACACGCATGGATTATAAGCGTGCGTTGGAGGCTCGTAAAATGGAAATTAGGCAAGAAGCATGGGGTCAACTACATGCGGCATACCAGAGTAAATACTCCAGACTCTTTTGGCAGACTGTAAACCATAAGTAATTTAGAGATACAGAAAATGGTAGCATTGATGTAACAATTATGCCTGAGATCTGGGTGACACATTATGCTGGTCTCTATGCCATTTGTACTATCATGGCAGTGCCGACCTCCAATATGTGGCATCTACTTTGGAAACTCCGGCTCTAGATGAGGTACATAAGGTGCTATACTAGACTGTATTACAACAAAGTGCCGGGCCAGATGGGATACCCTCGGATCAGTGTTTAGCCAACATCACCCTGTTACTTCCGTTGCTCACTAATATCTTGAGATGCTATGCGGCACAGGGTCCCCCAGACTCATGGAGATCGGTTATAATAGTCCCTATATTTAAATAGGGAGACAGGTCAGACCCTAAATGTTACCGACCGATAACTTTAATCAACTGCTCTTGCAAGATTATGGGACGAGTAATATTAGAGAGGTTGGAGACCTGCACAGCAGAAAATTGGAAGTTCTCCAATGTTCAATATGACTTTAGGAAAGGCTTGGACACTGTAGAACAGTGTCTTAACCTGCACCTGGTCATTGGAAAATATACCATGGCTAAGTCAGGGTCCTTATACCTTGGGTTTATGAACTTGACCTCTGCCTTTCACTGGGTGCAGAGGGGGAGACGCTGGTAGAAAATGCTGTTTATGGGTATTGAACCTCCAATAGTTCACTTTTTAGCAGCAATGCACCAGGGAGTCACAGGGAGAGTGCGATATAGAGCTGATGGCGAATTCACGTCTCCAATAAAGATGGACTGTGGAGTTTGCCAGGGATATGTACTAGCACCTTTTTTATTTTGTTTACATATAAATGATTTAGATAGCCACATCAGAACTGAAAACACAGATGCACCTTTGGCAGGCCATAGGTCCCTTCCAGCATTATTATACGCTGATGATTGTGTTTTAGTGTCGAGAACAGGGGTGGGACTGCAAAGGCTTTTAATCCGTTTTAATAATATTTTGACTGGGGGTGAGTGTTTGATTTGCTCAAACTCTCCGTCCATCATCCCCTTTGGTATCGCTTTGTTTGCCCTAAGTTGGCAGGGTATGCCCAGACGTGGGTCTCTTGCTCACTTTGCCACTGGATTCAAGATAGCCTGGCTGATGAGCGTTATGACTCAAAACCGGTGCCAGGATGCTTGTTTCCAGTCCAGGGAAGAAATGGGTTGGCAGTTCGGGCTGGACTGTTCCCATGAGGCAGAGGGTCAGACTGTTTTGCATATGGCCATGTCTGAACTGGGGTGGTGGAGTGCTAAAGAATGATGATGGATTAAACCCAGATCAGTTGACTAGGGGTGAGTGTTTGATTTGCTCATACGCTCCGTCCATCATCCCCTTTGGTATCGCTTTGTTCGCCCTAAGTTGGCTTAAAATAAATGTTGCAAAATCACATGTAATGGAGGTGGGCAAACTTCCATCAAAACAAAAACCTTTGATGTAAAGAATGAAAAATTGCTTCAGGTGCCAACCTTTTCTTATCTAGATATTCTTTTTAATGAAAATAATACCTGGTCTCGCCTAGTTGACGCAAGGATTGGAGGTTTTAATAAAAACGGGGAGGCGGACTCTCGCCCTATAAAAGCCATTATAGATATTTACAAAGCACGTACATGCGCTGTCACCTTGTATGGTGCCAGGATCTGGGGTTGTTGCAACTCTTTAGGTCTTCAGAAAGCAGAAAACATCATTTTAAAACGCAGCTGACAGTACCCAAAAGCATTCCTGCTATCATCTATCACAATGAACTGGGTCTATTACCATTATCTTTTCGTACTCAACTAGCACCCTTGCTGTTATGGCATTACATCTGGGTAAAAGAGGAACCAGTTTTAAATCGAGATATAATTACGGAGTTTTTGAATCTGGATAATGTAAAAAGAATACCCTGGTTGTCTTATACACAAGGCCGATTGGAGAAGCTGGGACTGAAGGATTGTTTTGACAGCCCCGGAAATATATCCACAATCACAAGAGCCAAGCTGAAAAGAGATTTTTATTTCCATTTAAAGCTCACCAGAGATACACAAGAGATGGTCAAAAAGGGTCATAGAGCACTCATTGTTAGTAACTCACCAGGAATCGAATCCTACCTCTCTTTTTATTTCAACCACGCCAAAATGTTTTATCTGATTAGGTTTAGGATGGGTATTTCTCATCTCTTAGTCTCATATCTATGTGATACATACTGCAATGCCAAACTAGAACTGTGTCCATGTGATTCGGCGTCTACACAGAGCACTTTGCACTTTATGTTTTTCTGCAAACTTTATCTTAAACCAAGACTCGCTTTTTTAAAACCATTGTTAAGATTTTTAAATATTAGAAAGTGTTGGCCCGCATTAAACTATTTGCTTCTTTTAAATGATGAATTTACCTGAATTTACCATGATTTATAAGTACATCTCCGCTGCAGTACGGCTTCGTAATATTGTCGGAAAATGATTTTTGTTTTCATTTTTTTTCTGTGTATTAATCATGTCAGCTAAGCGTCAATCGTATTGTGTTAATTGCTCCAAAACATTGTTCATTTATGTGTTCTTTTATGGCTGGTACACTGCCGAATAAAGATTTTGACGGACTGACAGTAAAGTGACAATGAACTGCGTGCTAAGAATATTGCCTTCGATGGTTCATCAAGACTTGGTTGTAGCACCTTTTGTAAGACTACAGTTCCATGTATTGGAGTGGACCCCCACAATAGCTCCAGCCCTGCATTATTTGCAGCAAACTTACAAAAAGAGGTTGGCACAATTAGTTGGAGGTATCTTTTCACAGTACTTGAAGAGGTATGGGTTAGACCATCTTGAAAAATATGAGCTTGATTTATACTAATCTGGCAGCCGGTGTGTGGGCCGCTAAGATGATGTCTGACTTGTTCCGTATAGGTAAAGGAACAAGGAAGAGGTTTCCCCTGTTACCCCTGATACTTACTCTAGCTCACCGGCATCTGGCGATTGTGATGTAGGCCTGAGAAATGGCTAGTGGCATTCCCACAGCTGATTGGCAACACAGAATTTTACTATAAGCAGACAACATACTTTTGTACCTGTGAGATGGGGAAGTGGTTGGAATTATGGGGGTTTGGTGCTGTGTAAAGGTTTAAGATACCTGAACTAAGTGTGTGTATTTCTAATCAGGAAGTTGCAGGTTGAGATGGGGCACCACATGTTAAATTATTTTCTCAGGTGGGAACAACAAATGTTTTGTTACTTAGGTGTCCCAGTGGACTGGACTACATGACTGAAAGTAATTTTGGCAAGACACTGGCTAGCCCAGGGCTAATACCACTTTTTGAAGGACTTTGACGATCACTATAATGTGCATGGTCGCCTGGACAAAGATTATCAGCCTGATTCATCAACGGGCCGTTTTGCGAGCCCCTAATAGCGAATCATAGCGATTCGCTATTAAGGACTCGCAAAACGGTAATCATGTAGGAATCGCATAATAAAATGCGATTCCTACTGATTCCTTATTTGCGATTAGCAAATTGC
This sequence comes from Lissotriton vulgaris, assembly GCF_964263255.1. Classification (NCBI taxonomy): domain Eukaryota; kingdom Metazoa; phylum Chordata; class Amphibia; order Caudata; family Salamandridae; genus Lissotriton; species Lissotriton vulgaris. The sequence continues at coordinate 1,030,682 of NW_028243022.1, forward strand.
TAATCGCAAATAAGGAATGACTCGCCATTCATTCCTATGGGCCAAAAGGCCCATAGGAATGAATGGGGAGTATCCTTATTTGCGATTAGCAATTAGCTAATCGCAAATAAGATTGCGATTTGAAGGGTGCCAGGGGTGTCCACAGGACACCCTGTAGCACCCCTCAAATGAAATTTCACACAGGTGTTGCACACACACATGTCCAAAGGACATGTGTGTGTGTAACATGCAACTCAGAAATATGCATTTAAATGCATTTTTCTGAGTTTTCGCAATTTACCGCGAGGTCTGACCTCGCGGTAAATTGCAGCAAGAAATTGCGAATTCGCAAATTTAAATTGGATGTTGAATTGCATTTAAGGAATCTCTAATAGAGATTCCTTAAATGTAATTCCTCGCACATTTGCGACATCGCAATTAGCGATTTTTGCATTTGGGATGCTGAATCCCAAATGCAAAAATCGCTCTCGCAAAGGGCCGGATTCTCAGAATCCGGCCCCTTGCGAGCGCAATTTAGGTTCATGAATCGGGCTGAAAGTTCCTATCAAGACACCTGCATTATTTTTCCACCCTATTGGTAATACTGCCTACCAGACTTTTTATAGAGCTTGATGCTGAATTATTTGTTCTATTCTGGCATGACAGCAGAAGTAGGTTAGCACTCAAGTCTCGGCTTCTCACTGCAGAGAGTGGATTGTGGGTTTGATAGTTGGTGGCCTTGTTGCTATGAGAAGCCAGATTGTTTCCATATGTACACCTGGTCAAGGTGAAATATGTCATAGCTGCTAATCTCTTAGTGGAAATACCTAACATGTTCCTGCAGCCTAGGAAGGCAACTGCTAAAAAGGTATTGCTGATCACACACTTTAAGGAGATTGTCTACCAAGACAGTATAGATCCCAATTATTGCACTTCAAGTGCTTTTTAGTCGGCAAGAGATTGGGATGGTGAAATGGGAAGTCTATGGGATACCAATGGTGAAGGACCTTGAAGACTTTGCAATTTTTTAATGTTTTTGAGCTTTTACACATCACAATGTAATTCCTGTGTGGCAATTTCTGACATATGGAGGTCTGGTTAATATCATGTATTCCTTCTGGGAAGGGAATGTGTCAACAGAATCATCCATATATAATGTTCAGTTAATACTACTCACCTTTGGGTCTGGGAGGAAGACAGTGACACTATTCTACAAGATGCTCATGCCCAATGTTAAGAATGATTTACTGGACTCATGGGAAAAAGGGTCCCAGAAAATAGGATAGGACTTGAAAGAACCAGACTGGAAGTTGATATTGCATCACACTCTAAGAGCCTAATTACGAGTCTGGTCGTCTTCGGACCATCAGACTCGTGGTGGAGTGGCGGTGGGGGTCTTCCAACCACCACATTACTACGACCTTGTCTGTCGTGTCGCCATGGGACCGCGGACTGCTTTCAAACCTTCCCATTCAGAATAGCTGGGTTCTAGTGTAGTATGCCCTGTGAAGTAGCTTTAGCTGAATTAATCGGAAACCTGCCCTGATTGTTACTTTTTCCGGATATCGACATGACATTTCCCAGTCGTCATCTTCAAGTATGCCCAGCAGCCCAGGTCCCCCTTCCACTTCTCTCTCAGTGTATCAAACAGTATGAAACTATTCTGGAGGAGGGTGGATACATCTGAAATATATCATGGCTCTTTTGTTTTGGGAACCACCTGTAGGTTGCTTAAGTCTTCTGACTCCCATAGTGGGGTTTCTAACATCAGCTTGCCTTGTCACCGTATGGCTCAAGTTGCTTGTTTCCTTATCTTCACCACTGTGACCATCGACAGGGGCAGGGGTGCCAATACCTTCCGCCTATATAACTAACGAGCATAGCACCTGGTTCCATTGCTCTCCTATCTGCCATCAATGAGGGCTCTTGATGGATCGAGAAAACCCAGTTGCTAATCACCAACAGTTGCCTGGCCCATTAATATAGACAAAAATTCTCTGTGGGAAGTCTAGTCAAAGTTGACGAGGCAATTATGGGTGTCCCTATATTAGAGCAATACTTGTTTTACCTCATCCACTGAATGAACAAATGAATTCGGGACCTCACAGGGAGTGTTTTGCAGTACGTACAAGAACATGGGGAAGTAAATCATAGTTTAAAAAGCTGCCAGTTCTAATAAACATAGTGGTAGTTTTCTCCACCATCCTGCATCATTCCTTTAATCATATAGACCTTAATCAGAGTAGTTTTCTGGAGAAATAAGTATTGGTCTTCAGTTACAAAGAGCCCCAGATACATAAAACCCTGGGCATCCCACCTTGAAGGGAGGGTAGTTCCAATCCCAACCTAGCTCATCCCCATAGAGCGCAAATGATGCAGGCCATTTGATATAGATCAGAGCAAAGGATCCAAAAATTTCAAAAATATGTAACACCCTTGGAATGGAGCACTTTGGGTCGGCTAGATACAGTAAGAAATCATTTGCCTAAAGTTTGAGTTTGAGTTTAAAACATTTATAGAGCGCACGTACACCTGGCGGTTTCATGGCACTATGTAGTACTAAACCCAGGAGGGCAGGAGGATCGGGGAGGGGGGGAGAAATAGGACAATTATACTGGGAAGGCTTGTGAGAAGAGGAAGGTTTTGAACGCCTTACGGAAGTGCGAATATTGAGTGGAAGATCTAAGGTGGGCGGGGAGAGAGTTCCAGAAGGCAGGGGCAAGTGTGGAAAATGTTGTGCCCTCCCACTTTTTACGCCGGAAGCGGGGAACTGTCAGCAGTTGTTGGGAGGATGAACGTAGTTCCCTGACGGGTGCGTAGGCTTTGATTTCCGAGGAGATGAAGGCAGGGGCTGCGCCGGCCCAGGCCTGAAAGGTGATACATCCCATCTTGAACTGAGCTTGTTCTCGGATAGGGAGCCAGTGCAAGGACTTCAGGAGCGGGGTGACATGGTGGAATTTGGCCAGGTTGTAAACCAGGCGGGCAGCCTGGTTTTGGACAAGCTGTAATCGCCGCATGCTGTAGGCAGGCATGCCGCAGTATAGAGCGTTGCCATAGTCTAGGCGGGAAATTACCATCGCCAGGACAATGAGTTTTAGGGCGGAGAAAGAAAAGAAACGGGAGACTTTACGGATGGTGCGGAGTGAAAGAAAAGAGGAGGACAGCACAGAACTGACCTGGGAGTGCAGAGTGAGTTGGTCATTCAGTTTGATCCCCAAGGTTTTCACAGAGGAAGAAGGAGAAGGGGGGACCTATGGAGGGGGGGCAGAAGAGAGGGGTCCAGGGACTGGAGCAACACCGGGCCCGAACCAGCTCGGTTTTGTATGGGTTTAACTAAAGTGAAATGACAAATGCAAAAAGAACAATTGATGGACAGAATGCAGAACAATGTCATACATTCACCCCAGTATAGACATCTAGGCCTAAATCCATTGTTTCTCTGCTCACCATGGCATTCCAGTTTGGACCCAGCCATATGCAAATCAGTCTTGAACCTGTGCCCAATGGGAACATCCAGCTCGAACTGCCAGGGCCAGGTCCTCCCTGGACTGGAAACAAGCATCCTAGGACCGGTTTCGGGCTTTCAGCCCTGATCAGCCCGGATAACTTGACTCCAGTGGCATGGAGAGCACGGGACTCACGTCTGAGCATACCCGTCCCACTCGGGGTGACAAATGCAAAAAGAACAATTGATGGACAGAATGCAGAACAATGTCATACATTCACCCCAGTACAGAGATCTGGGCCTAAATCCATCATTTTTTTGATCATCATGCCATTCCAGTTTGGACCCAGCCATATGCAAATCAGTTTTGACCCTTGCCCAGTAGGAACAGTCCAGCACTAACTGCCAGGTCGGGTCCTCCCTGGACTGGAAACACGCATCCTAGGACTGGTTTCGGGCTTTCAGACCTCATCAGCCAGGATAGCTTGACTCCAGTGCCATGGAGAGTACGGGCCTCACGTCTGAGCATACCCGTCCCACTCGGGGTGACAAATCCAAAAAGAACAATGTATGGACAGAATGCAGAACAATGTCATACATTCTCCCCAGTACAGAGATCTGGGCCTAAATCCATAGTTTTTTTGCTCACAATGCCATTCCAATTTGGACCAAGCCATATGCAAATCAGTCTTGACCCTGTGCTCCATGGGAACAGTTCAGCCCAAACAGCCAGGTCAGGTCCTGCCTGGATCAAAAACAAGCATCCTGGTACCGATTTAGGGGTTTCACCCTTTATCAACCAGGTTAGCTTGAATCGGGTGGTGTAGCAAGCACAGGACCCACATCTGGGCATACGCTTCCCACTTTCTTGACAAATTAAAAAAGAACAGATGATGGACAGAATACTGAACCAATCAAACATTCACTCCAGGTCACAGATCTTGATTAAATCCACAGGTTTTTTTTGCACAACAGGCCTCCATTCCAGTTTAGCCCAGCCATCTGCAAATCAGTGTTGACCTCGTGCCCAATGGGAACAAGCCAGCCCGCACTGCCAAGACAGGTCCCTCCTGGACTAGAAACAAGCATCCTGGGACTGGTTTAATGGTTTTACTCCTCATCAGCCTGGGATAGCTGTAATCTGGTGGCGTTGCGAGCACGGTACCCACATCTGGCCATACCCTTCCCACTTAGGGCGACAAATGCAAAAACAACAGATGATGGACGGAATGCTGAACCAATCAAACATTCACCCCCTTCACAGATCTGGGTTAAATCCATTCTTTTTTTGCACACCATTCCACTTTAGACCCAGCTATATGCAAATCAGTCTTGACCCTGTGCCCCATGGGAAGAGTCCTTCCCGAACTGCTAGGCCAGGTCCTCCCTGGACCAGAAACAAGCATCCTGTAACCAGCATCAGAGTTTAACCCCTCATCAGCCAGGCTAGCTTGAATCTGGTGGTGTAGTGAGCACGGAACCCATGTCTGGGCATACCCTTCCCAATTAGCGCAATAAATTTAAAAACAACAGATGATGGAGAGAATGTTGAACAAATCAAACATTCACCCCCAGTCACAGATCTGGGTTAAATCCATAGATTCTTTGCGCACCACGCCTCGACAGCACCCTGTGGACCCTGACTGTGGGGTCACTGTACAGTAGTATCACCCAGAACAGAAAACTCAGGCCAAAACCCATCTTTTGTATGATGGCAAGCATGTAAGGTCATTTCAGGGAATCAAATGCATTTCATTATCTTGAGCTAGCAGGATAGCTGGTTTGCCTAAACAATTCCTGCACGCCAGACATCCTGCCAACCAACTCAGAGTGTTCCTTGTTGCCCTGTAGGGAATGAAACCCAATTGGTCCAGAGCCACCATGTAGTCTGCCACCTGAGTCAGCCGGTTTACTGGAGCCTTCACCAATATTTCGTTTCCATGTTCAGCAATGATGTTATCATCGCCTTCCTATGATTTCTCAGGAGTGCACCTATCTCTATGATGATTTGAAATATGATTGAATGGTGTTTAAAAAATAATATTTTTTTCTTCAACAATGAAATATTTGAGCAACAGCGTGAGGCAGCTATGGGAACATATTTCGCCCCCAGCTCATCAAATTTGCATTTGGGCTGATGGGTGGAGCAGGTTCCCAATGACCGTCAATTGAAAAGTGGATGGATAACCTCATACTATGTGTCTGCTTTATAGATTATTTTTTTTTAAAGGGGACAGAATGTGAGCTAACTATGTTGTGTTTGAAATGAATGAGGGTGATTTAAACCTGAAATTTACTAGTACAGTTAGTGACACCGAAGTGGAATTTTCGACGAGAAATTAATTGTCTATCAAAATAAGTTGACTTCCACACTTTTCGGAAAACCGAGTGTAGGTAATAGCACTTTGAATGTTAATAGCTTTCACCCAAATCCAAAGAGAGTATACCCTAAGTGGAAAGGCAAAAAGATTTGCAGTACTGCAGATGAATTTGAGAAAACTCAAGAAGTTATAATCAAGAGATTGGAGGTGACGAAATAAAGTAGCAAAACACTTGAGACTTCCAAAGGTAGAGTTCCAATGGTCAAAAGGAAAGATGCATTATTTTGGAACATCAACAAATAACCCTATGGGATGTGTGATTCATTACTACATTCCACATTAAACATGGTATTGTTAGAGCTATACTAAATGAACTCTGACACCTTGTTGAAAACATAAAGGAAGAAAAAGGAAAAGAGCTAATATATTCTCAGTAATGCCCACTTGGGCTCAATTACTAGCATTAATGCGACCCCTTTGAAATTATTACAGGGAGCATGAGTACTGAAAAATATTTGGTTCAGCTAAATGTTTTGTATATTGTGCTTTCATGTTAATCTTCTAATTGTTACATTCACAATGAATATTATGAATATAACATGATGTAAATGTAAAAATTCTAGGCAATTTACTAAATATATTTTTATTTTGAAAACAAGCATACAATAATGCAAAATACAGTGGATACAGGTGTTAATGCAACTTTCTTTATTCACAGGTAAGATACAAACAGCGACCGAATCGGCGGTAAGATATACAAAATCAAGGCAACAAAAGTCATGGACATCTGAGTGCTATAGCTCCTCAGTATCTGTCAATGGATACCTTCCCAAACCACTTCACCTCCCTCACCTGCCCTCCCACAGTCTTTCGCCCAGATAGGCACACCATTTACCGCAAACTTTGTCCCATTTTTTGGGGCGGCCTCTACTTTGACAGACTATACATTCCACCCTCTAACACCAGATCAGCTTCCATTCCACCAGTCGAGGAGGGACCCCTGACCCCCAGGAGCAAGCTATGTTGCACTTGGCCTTTATTGCCGCAGTCGCCAAGCAGATCTTCTGGTACCTGGGTCACACCTCTTCCCCAGAGGCATTCAACAGGAGGAGTTTGGCATCTGCGGGGACCTCCTGTCCCAGTACCTCAGTCATGACTTGCAGGACCGCTTTCCAGAAGAGTTAAATCAATGGGTACTCCCACAGTATATGGAAGAAGGTGCCCTCCTGGCCACAACCTCACAGACAGAAATGTGTGTCTCCCCAGTGCATTCTTTGTAGGAGATCTCTAGAATAGTATCCCCCATGGAGTATCCTGAGTTTGATTAATCTAAATTATGCCCATATGGCTACATCTCTGGGGTTTTAAATGGCTTCCGTCCAGTCCTCATCATCTAAGGACCACACATCTTTCTCCCAGGACACCCTCAGAGTTGCCAAGAATTCGGGAGAGTTATTATCTTCCTATAGGACATGGAAACTGCCTTAGTCTCCAACTGTGATAAAATAACAAGATCCTCCAGTGGGGCTGCCTCCGGTACTTGATACCCCTCCACTATGGGCCTGCGAAGGGCATGTCTTTATAGATTTCGGTCTCTGCCATGTCGTATTCCTGTCAAAAGGTGGTGAAGGACACTATTGTTTGTCATCTCCAATTATCACCCAAGTGAGAAATACCTATTAGATCTCATTTTGTAAAGCCCCTGAGGGTCCCCACCTCACTCAGGTTGTCACTACATCACAGCCAGCACAAGGCCGTCAATGTGGCCTCCCAGCCTAAATACCTTGACGCCTCCCTCCATAACCGGACAACTGCCTGGGAGTGTGTTCACAAGTCACCTGTTGTATAGACTAATTCCAAACCCTACCTTCTCCATGGCCTCTCTGTCCAATGCTAAATGCTGGTTCCTGCCTTCCCTCGAAGACCCAGTCATTGACTGTCATGATCTGCTCAGCCCAGTAATACTTGAGGACATCTGGTACCACCAATACCCCCTCGCATACACACCTCCGAGTAAACTCAATGCTGTGCGGAGATCCCTCTATTCCACAACAGACTTCTGAATCCATTTTTTTAAAACCTCTGGAGGTACCTTGTGAGGGGTATCAGCAGGTGTGGCAAGGCCATCATTATTAAAAGGGCAGCCCTACCCAGCAGGGATAGGGGGCGGGTTCCCCATTTTTCCACATCTTAGTGGAGTCTGTTGACCAGTGGATTCAAATTCATTTTCAGGAATTGTTCTGGTCCCTGGGTGACATAGATGCCCAGATACACAGAGCCCTCCTGGGCAATCTGAGTAGCAGAGCCCGAGAGAAATGTTGCCTCCCCCTCAGCCAAGGGGAAGACTAAAAACTTGCCCCAGTTAATTTGATACCCAGAATGATCTCTGAAGATTCTGAAGTTCTGGAGAATCCTGGTAATAAACCAGAGGGGTCTGGTGACATATACCAATATGTTGTTGGCATAAACGGAATTATATTCATCCCATGCCCCATAAACATTGATGCCCCAAATAAAAGGGTCCTGTCAGACTCACTTTGCAAACAGCTCAAGAGCCAGCACAAACATCATGGGGGTCAAAGGGCAGCCATATTGCGTGCCCCGCCTACAGTGAAACGATCTGGAGAACTTGGCGTTGATCCTCACCTATGCCAAAGGGTCCTGATATAGGAGTCTCACTCATCTGCAATACCCTGGGCCAAATCTCTAGAGGGTTGCGAATATTTAATTCCACTCAACGCTGTCAAAGGTCATGCAGGCATCCAGAGATAGGCGCATGGCCGTTTTGGAGTGTGGGTCCCTGGTTATATGTAACAAGCCATGCAACCATCTCAAGTTTAAATGAGTGCTCCTGGATGGCATAAAGCTGGCCTGATCGGGGAGAATCAATTTGGCAATGACTGACTTCAATTTAGTTGCTAAGGCCTTTGCCAGCACCTTGACTTCCAGATTGAGCAGCAATATATATTCCTATATGAACCACAGTCCTCTGGGTGTTTATCCTTTTTTCCTGCAGAAAGGTCTACAAATGCATATGTTTTTTCATTTTTCACATCTTGATTAACTCTTCTAATTTTTCTCAATTCGTTATCACGATAAAGTAATACAATTGAATAATTTTTGTTTTGTTTTTATACAGTGCAGTTACTTTGTTATTTGTTGACTAGCAGGTCAAAAATAGGGGAGCTCCTCCTATCCATATAAATACAAAAAGATGAAGTGGGACTGGAAGGAAGAAAAGGAAGAAGAGAATGTTTAGTTTTGAAGAAGATAGAGGAGGGGGACATTGTTGACGTTAAGAATCAAGTTACAGTTCAAGTAAGTTCCTATAAAGTGCAAATATAATGTGATTAAAGGGCAAATTGAGCAATCTTTGTATGGTGCATATGTGGTAGCAGATCATTTATGCAAATTATAAATTATATAATGATATCATATATTCCGAGATACTTAAGTAGTACTCCATTTGATTCAAGATTAGCAGCGATGAATCCTGATTTAAAGCGTCAGTGCTTAACTGGCTGTTACCAGCATCATTTTATTAAGTGCACAAACATACTGTTTCACATTTCTCTTGAGATGTGCTTCAGTATCATTATAATCAGAGGAGTTAATCTGTTTATAAAGTGCTAATGCTTCAATAACTATTAGCAGCTTCAGTTCATAAAGTGCATATTCTAGCTAGCATTTCCCTCAAGCTCATTATAATGAAATAAACGTATTTAGAAGTGTAAATTCATCAACAACAAATGTTTAACAATTCTTAAAACATGGGGTCCCTGAGCACTCCCAGAAATCCAGATAAATTCAATGTTTTAGCTACTGTAGATGGGAGCTATCTTACAGATGTACATGTAATTCTGTAACCAAGTTATGTATCATCTGATTTTCAGTTACCATTAAAATTATCAATCTTGATTCAATTTTTTTCAATAATGTTCTCTATCCCCTCCTCCCCCATTTGTCTTTATATACTTAATACCAAAATACTGAAGGTTCCTGGTCTCTCCTTGATGTGCCTCCCAAAAATGTTTTGCAATTGGGTAAGAGTAATGTCAATTCTTGATGGCCAGAAGATGTTGCTGAATTCTTAATCTAACTTTATTGACAGTATGACAGTACTTCCCATTAGTAAGATATATATATATATATATATATATATATATATATATATATATATATATATATAATCCAAAGAGCACCTCTGTGGGGTATCCCTCGTCTCGTGGGGGTGGCGCGCTGCCGGTGAGGTAACCGGTAACAATATGAAACCAAAACGGCGTGCCAGGCGCGCACTCAGGTACAGAAATCCACACCAGACAGCAGGTTAGTCAACTTGAGTAGGGTTTATTCACGCCATAAGCCCTACGTGACGCGTTTCGCACTCCATGAGTGCTTGTTCACACGTCAACTTGAGTAGGGTTTATTCACGCCATAAGCCCTACGTGACGCGTTTCGCACTCCATGAGTGCTTGTAGGGCTTATGGCGTGAATAAACCCTACTCAAGTTGACTAACCTGCTGTCTGGTGTGGATTTCTGTACCTGAGTGCGCGCCTGGCACGCCGTTTTGGTTTCATATATATATATATATCTATATCAAAAACAACAACGGGGTCCTTCCGGGATGCTTCCTCCCCAGTCAGGTGGCGTCTCACATTCGGCGGACCGCTCCGGCCGAAAAAGTCAATAAACAGCAGGTTGCTTGCAAAGCAAAAAAGACGCACTCAGGAGTACTGCAGCAATGAGGATTTATTTGTCCAGATTTACACGCTAAGCGTTTCGGCAATAACTATTGCCTTGATCACACGTGAAGGAAATGTGATCACAGCCTACCTTTTACGATCTTTGTCTTCGTGTTTGCACCCTTATCGATTTTTTTATTTCGTAATGTTTACGATTACTGTGAAGAAATGGAAACATTTAATTTAATATAAGTTTTTCCATTGGATTTGTTTGTCTACTAGTTCTCCCATAAAGGCGATTTTAAAGGCATACACCTGAAAAGAAACTATTTTAAATTTGATGACAAGTTCTTTATGCAGACAAAAGGTACTTTACATTATAGATAAAGAAACACACGATCTAGAAAGTGAATACTAGAGCATACGACCAGCAACGATTCAGGTACTGGTTTCGTCATTCCGCGAATGGTAGAGAGGTGATTGACAAGAATTCTATCCAAATACTAAAATAGAATCTCATTTTTTCTTTTTTTACATATATCCTGTAGATAAATAAAAGAGACAGATCCCTGATGAGAACCCATAAAGTGACAGGAATGGGTTCGAAACCTGTCGGCTTTTGAATCAGGAATGCATTAATTTGCAGTACATTTAATGACTTTGACAAAGTTAATATGCACTAATTTGCTACTTGTTGAATAATAGTATCTAAATGTTCACTTTTTCCTTTGTTTAGTTAGATATCATTTATGTGAGTCTAATTGTTGATCAAAATGAATATGAATATGGTGTCTATATATGTAAGGTAATTTATGTGGTGTTTATATATGCAATGTGGAATGCAATTTGTTTTGAAAATTTATGTTGGAATTGTTGAATGTATTTAAGTGTCTTTTTTGTACCTAAACTTTTTTGAATATAATGAAATAAAAAGCAGAAAGGTATTAAGTAAATATACCAAACAGACCATATAGTAATACTGGTTTGTTTTCCTCAATTGGGAGGTGTCAAGTAAGGTGAAGATGGCATTTTTTTTGTACACATTTATACAATTGATGGTCCAGCTGACTTCATGGTTAAGGACCTAACTCCTTAGTGTCAGAGATTTACACCTTAGGGCAGGAGTAGACTTTCACATGATTACATTTACACCAGTAAATTACCTTTGTGAATAGGCCCCATTGATGTACTCAATAACTGGCCATCCCCTTTTGTCTACTGATATATATAGTTTGCCCCCCTGGGACCTCAGGATTGAAGAGGAATTAATTCCCCAACCTAAAACGCGCCACAGGGCGTGTTTGCATACATGTCCCCTCAGGCCCTGCCCCCTTCCTTCACCATTGTGCAAACGTGCCCTGTGGTGCGTTTTAAGTTGAGGAATTAATTTCTCTTCAATATTGAGGGTCCCTGGGGGCCAAATAGCCCTCCAGGTACCTCCAGTATGCACCAGGGAGCTGCGTTGCAGAGAGGTGTTCAGAGGCCAAGCCCCATTTTACACCTCTCTGCAATGCAGCTCTGTGGCGCTTACTGGAGGTACCTAGTGGGCTAGTTAGGCCCTAGGGACCCTCAGGATTCAAGGGGACATCATCTCCCAACTTAAAACAGACACAGGGCACGTTTACACAGGGGAGGGAATAGTGTAGGAAAGTGGCTCTATATATAGTGGACTAAAGTAAAATCAGCCGACCTACGAATTCCGATTTACTCACCTGTTATCAGGAGAGACCTCAGTGCTGCATCTTTGAGCCAGTACTGATCCTGAAAAGTAATTCTAACCGTACTTACCAGTAACTTGAATTTCCTTCCATAGGCTAACATTGAATGGTTTCACTTGGAAATTCTTCAAAGTGTGGAGTTTTGGAACTTTAAAATATTCACCTAAAATCATCTGAACAACTAATTCCGATTTACTCACCTGTTATCAGGAGAGAATCTAGTGCTGCATCTTTTAGCCTAGCACTGACCCTGAAAAGTAATTCTAACCGTACTTACCAGTAACCTGTATTTCCATCCATAGGAATCTATTGTGTGGGTTTCACCAGAAAAGTTTCTAGTGTCGATTTTCACAAACTACAAATATTCCTTAAAAATCGCCTGCATGACTTAAATGCATTCTTTCAACTGTTTACAGGAGATGCACCAGTGCTGGATCCAGGATCCACCACTGAGTAAGAAAAAGTAACGATAACACTACTTACCTGCTAAGTGAATTTCTTCCCATAGGATAACATTGGTGATTCTATGTGAAAAAGTTTTTGTGTCAACTTTTAAAATACAATAATATTCCTTAAAAATCACTACTGTAACCAAAACGCTTTTACTCAACTGTTTACAGGAGATGTCACAGGACTGAATCTATGATTCAGTCCTGGGATAAGAAAAGTAATCCATAAAGTAACTAATTGCATTTAACTAGAAATCCCCATTGAGCTCAATGTTGCATTGTGTTTGAAATTGTGTTGCCCATTGCAACAACTGTAACTACTGTACTTAAAAGTTTATTGCCTATTTGCAAAGTATTTAAACTAAAGTAATTCATTCTGAGAAAGTATATTTTATAATGTAATGTATAATGTAATTATAATGTAATTTAAAAAATAAAATATCTAAAAATAAATAGTTTAAAAAAATGTAGTAAATCAGTATCAAAAAATAATTATAACAATGAATACATTTAAAAATTGTCATTTACAAAACCTTTGAAATTCAATGAAAAAAACATAGGTTTCAGACATGTTATAGTTAGGAAATAGCATTTAAAAAACCTTTTAAAAATTCACTGAAAAAAACATAGGTTTCAGACATGTTATAGTTAGGAATTAGCATTTAAAAAACCTTAGAAATTCACCGAAAAAAACATAGGTTTTAGGGGTGTTATAGTTAGCTGGACATTTCACTTGTACAAAAACATTGAAATTCTTCTGTTATAGTTAATTCTGCTAACTATAACTTGCACGCCCGCAATCCACTGCTGATGATGTCACATATTACATCATTCATGACATGGTCAGTGACATCACTGATGACATCACTGATGACATCATCCACGTGACAATCAGATACACCTCATCATACGCCCAATATAACCTTTCATAACTCATTGTAAAATACAGAGTACCATATTTGAATCCATTGACATACAATACACGTTTCTAAAAACCCACTCAGTAAATCCTAGATGTACTTACACATCTAATCACTTACCTATAGATTCACTCATGCATGCTGTCAATGATCAATAGAACACTATCAAATATACTTACACACCTATATCGACATTACACACCAGCACACATCCTATTCACTTATGAAGTCATACTACTCACTTATGCAAACAATGGATCATACTTACATTTACTCAGCTACACACTTATACAAACACCACTTTATTTATTCATATAGATAGTAACTCATACTTAGTGTGTTATTAAATCACTATTACAAGTATACAGTTATCCATACAGTCACTCATACAATCACTGAGTCTTATGTATACTTATTTATATACAACAACTGTCACATACACTACCTTTTATTTTTCTAGTTTGTTGAACCTGTACCATTGAGAGATATATTTGCTCATCACCACACCCATAAAGATATTCACTCACCCAAACAACTGTTATAACATGTAGTCTTAACCTCATATACCTACTGAATCAACTATTCACACATCTTTGGGCAGCCACCCCCCCCACCGAGCCACACACACATTCACTCTCCCATACAAATACTCTGTTCACTAATCAAGAACTAATATAGACTTTCACATAGCTCGTAACCCACTTGTGCAGCAGTATACACAACAACTGACAAAGTGATGCAGATATTTGCACAGTTTAGTCCCTATCCAATATATTTAGTGAGACACTATGAATTAGTCAAGTAAACAGTCAATCACACTGCTACTAAATCCTCCATCCAGATATTTATATTTATATATCCACTCATTCTTCAATGCAGATTGCTATATATATAATACATATTTAAATAACGAACCAAACCGCATTCACTGGATGATGTCATCAGTGATGTCATCAGTGATGTCATTTGAGATGTCATCAGCAATGTCATCAGTGATGTCACTGACCATGTCATGAATGATGTAATATGTGACATCATCAGCAGTGCATTGCGGGCGCGATAATTATAGTTAGCAGAACTAACTATAACAGAGGAATTTCAATGGTTTTGCACGAGTGAAATGTCCAGCTAACTATAACACCCCTAAAACCTATGGTTTTTTCAGTGAATATATATATATATATATATATTACCTACTGGCGATAGCCAGTAGGTATATATAGTTAGGATTTTTTTCCTATGGGATTTTTGAAAATTCTATGTCGAATAATTTTGGCGTTTAAGGACAGAATTGGCTGAAATTTTCATGAAAATGGAACATTTTGTTTCTGAGCAGCCCCTGAAAATTTGGGGGGGTTTCGTCAAGGGGGGGCCGAGAAAAAAGGGGGGTCCCAAAACGTGTTTTTCCCATGCAATTTTCCATAGGGGCGGTTGGCCTCACTTTTAGCCTGAACGGCTGAATGGATTTACACCAAACTTGGCAAAATTGTAGGGACTGGTAGCCCGATGTGCCTTTGCTATGTCTCAAGATATAGGCTCCAGTGGTTTTCACAAAAATTAACTTTGAAAAATATATATTGGGCTACATTGGGCTATATATATGTTGGAGCCCAAATGTAGCCCAATGTAGCCCAATGTAGCCCAATGTAGCCCAAAGATGGCCACCAGAGACAAAAAAACAAATGTAGCCCAAATATCAGCCAGATGTAGCCCAACTATAGCCCAATGACAGAATGTCCCAGAGTGTTCTAAAGAACAACTAGAGTGCTAACAGTCCTACTTATTACAAAGGTATGGCACACCTGAAGCCATCTTGATTGGAATAAAGTGGTAACTCTTAAAACATTTAATTTAAAAAGGAACAAAATGAGGGGGTTCATTTTGCCATAGAAAGTATGATTAGCGAATATATGATGAAATCCTGCATGTACTATTAGGCCGCAAATTAAAATAACGAAAACTTTTAGAACGAATATGCCTTTAGCATACACTAAACAACTAAACTACCCTAAACCCTAAAACACTACCCCCAGCATGACCCTACACTACACAAACAGTACAACACTACCCTAAACCCTAAAACACTACCCCCAGAATGACCCTACACTACAACACTACCCTAAACCCTAAAACACTACCCCCAGCATGACCCTACACTACGCAAACACTACAACACTACCCTAAACCCTAAAACCCTACCCCCAGCATGACCCTACACTACACAAACACTACAACACAACCCTAAACCCTAAAACACTACCCCCAGCATGACCCTACACTACGCAAACACTACAACACAACCCTAAACCCTAAAACACTACCCCCATCATGACCCTACACTACGCAAACACTACAACACTACCGTAAACCCTAAAACACTACCCCCAGCATGACCCTACGCTACGCAAACACTACAACACTACCCAAAACCCTAAAACACTACACCCCAGCATGACCCTACACTACGCAAACACTACAACACTACCCTAAACCCTAAAACACTACCCCCAGCATGACCCTACACTACGCAAACACTACAACACTACCGTAAACCCTAAAACACTACCCCCAGCATGACCCTACACTACGCAAACACTACAACACTACCCAAAACCCTAAAACACCACCCCCAGCATGACCCTACACTACGCAAACACTACAACACTACCCAAAACCCTAAAACACTACCCCCCAGCATGACCCTACACTACGCAAACACTACAACACTACCCAAAACCCTAAAACACTAGCCCCAGCATGATACTACACTACGCAAACACTACAACACTACCCAAAACCCTAAAACACTACCCCAGCATGACCCTACACTACGCAAACACTACAACACTACCCAAAACCCCAAAACACTACACCCCAGCATGACCCTACACTACGCAAACACTACAACACTACCCAAAACCCTAAAACACTACCCCCAGCATGACCCTACACTACGCAAACACTACAACACTACCCTAAACCCTAAAATACTACACCCCAGCATGACCCTACACTACGCAAACACTACAACACTACCCAAAACCCTAAAACACTACCCCCAGCATGACCCTACACTACGCAAACACTACAACACTATCCTAAACCCTAAAACACTACGCCCAGCATGACCCTACACTACGCAAACACTACAACACTACCCTAAACCCTAAAACACTAGCCCCAGCATGACCCTACACTACGCAAACACTACAACACAACCCTAAACCCTAAAACACTACCCCTAGCATGACCCTACACTACGCAAACACTACAACACTACCCTAAACCCTAAAACACTACCCCCAGCATGACCATACACTACGCAAACACTACAACACAACCCTAAACCCTAAAACACTACCCCCAGCATGACCCTACACTACGCAAACACTACAACACTACCCAAAACCCTAAAACACTACACCCCAGCATGACCCTACACTACGCAAACACTACAACACTACCCTAAACCCTAAAACCCTACCCCCAGCATGACCCTACACTACACAAACACTACAACACAACCCTAAACCCTAAAACACTACCCCCAGCATGACCCTACACTACGCAAACACTACAACACAACCCTAAACCCTAAAACACTACCCCCAGCATGACCCTACACTACGCAAACACTACAACACTACCGTAAACCCTAAAACACTACCCCCAGCATGACCCTACGCTACGCAAACACTACAACACTACCCAAAACCCTAAAACACTACACCCCAGCATGACCCTACACTACGCAAACACTACAACACTACCCTAAACCCTAAAACACTACCCCCAGCATGACCCTACACTACACAAACAGTACAACACTACCCTTAAACCCTAAAACACTACCCCCAGCATGACCCTACACTACACAAACACTACAACACTACCCTAAACCCTAAAACACTACCCCAGCATGACCCTACACTACGCAAACACTACAACACTACCCAAAACCCTAAAACACTACACCCCAGCATGACCCTACACTACGCAAACACTACAACACTACCCTAAACCCTAAAACCCTACCCCCAGCATGACCCTACACTACACAAACACTACAACACAACCCTAAACCCTAAAACACTACCCCCAGCATGAACCTACGCTACGCAAACACTACAACACAACCCTAAACCCTAAAACACTACCCCCAGCATGACCCTACACTACGCAAACACTACAACACTACCGTAAACCCTAAAACACTACCCCCAGCATGACCCTACGCTACGCAAACACTACAACACTACCCAAAACCCTAAAACACTACACCCCAGCATGACCCTACACTACGCAAACACTACAACACTACCCTAAACCCTAAAACACTACCCCCAGCATGACCCTACACTACGCAAACACTACAACACTACTGTAAACCCTAAAACACTACCCCCGGCATGACCCTACACTACGCAAACACTACAACACTACCCAAAACCCTAAAACACTACCCCCAGCATGACCCTACACTACGCAAACACTACAACACTACCCAAAACCCTAAAACACTACCCCCCAGCATGACCCTACACTACGCAAACACTACAACACAACCCAAAACCCTAAAACACTAGCCCCAGCATGATACTACACTACGCAAACACTACAACACTACCCAAAACCCTAAAACACTACCCCCAGCATGACCCTACACTACGCAAACACTACAACACTACCCAAAACCCCAAAACACTACACCCCAGCATGACCCTACACTACGCAAACACTACAACACTACCCAAAACCCTAAAACACTACACCCCAGCATGACCCTACACTACGCAAACACTACAACACTACCCAAAACCCTAAAACACTACCCCCAGCATGACCCTACACTACGCAAACACTACAACACTACCCAAAACCCTAAAATACTACCCCCAGCATGACCCTACACTACGCAAACACTACAACACTACCCTAAACCCTAAAATACTACACCCCAGCATGACCCTACACTACGCAAACACTACAACACTACCCAAAACCCTAAAACACTACCCCCAGCATGACCCTACACTACGCAAACACTACAACACTATCCTAAACCCTAAAACACTACGCCCAGCATGACCCTACACTACGCAAACACTACAACACTACCCTAAACCCTAAAACACTAGCCCCAGCATGACCCTACACTACGCAAACACTACAACACAACCCTAAACCCTAAAACACTACCCCCAGCATGACCCTACACTATGCAAACACTACAACACTACCCTAAACCCTAAAACACTAGCCCCAGCATGATACTACACTACGCAAACACTACAACACTACCCAAAACCCTAAAACACTACCCCCAGCATGACCCTACACTACGCAAACACTACAACACTACCCAAAACCCCAAAACACTACACCCCAGCATGACCCTACACTACGCAAACACTACAACACTACCCAAAACCCTAAAACACTACACCCCAGCATGACCCTACACTACGCAAACACTACAACACTACCCAAAACCCTAAAACACTACCCCCAGCATGACCCTACACTACGCAAACACTACAACACTACCCAAAACCCTAAAATACTACCCCCAGCATGACCCTACACTACGCAAACACTACAACACTACCCTAAACCCTAAAATACTACACCCCAGCATGACCCTACACTACGCAAACACTACAACACTACCCAAAACCCTAAAACACTACCCCCAGCATGACCCTACACTACGCAAACACTACAACACTATCCTAAACCCTAAAACACTACGCCCAGCATGACCCTACACTACGCAAACACTACAACACTACCCTAAACCCTAAAACACTAGCCCCAGCATGACCCTACACTACGCAAACACTACAACACAACCCTAAACCCTAAAACACTACCCCCAGCATGACCCTACACTATGCAAACACTACAACACTACCCTAAACCCTAAAACACTACCCCCAGCATGACCCTACACTACGCAAACACTACAACACAACCCTAAACCCTAAAACACTACCCCCAGCATGACCCTACACTAAACAACCACCACAACTCTACACTACACTAACACAACACTACACTACACAACACTACACTACACTACACAATCACTAACCCACGAAAAAATTAACACAAACCCACTTACCTCTCTCGTCATCGTGGTTTTCACAACGCAAATGCATTTACCATACATGCCTTTAAAACGTAATTCTTTGTAAAGGCATGCGCGATAAATGCACATGCGTTTTGAAACAATGCGGGATAATGGTATGCGAGGTCAATGACCTTGCGGGATAATGGTATGCGGACTGAAAGTCTGCGGGATAAAAAATGCGGGAAAATGGCTGCAAACCATGATTAGCAGCAGACTTCCCTGGTGAGCACTAGCTTTACTACAGTGATCTAATGAGCAACTAGAGTGCTAACATTCAGAATTTATGGCAAATGTGTGACACATCTGAATGCCTTCTTGGTAGAACCAAAGTAAACAAGCATTGAAAATGCAATAGATCTCGCCCTCGTTTAAGTTAAAGCCATTCTGTTTGTAATGAGGTGGCTTTTTAGCTTTGCTTTTATTAGTGTTTTTAAAACTTTCATGTAAATAACATGCATATGTATGCATATATGTATATGTATGCATGCATTTATATTTATATAGATATGCAGATTATATATGTTTATATATGTATATTACCTACTGGAGATAGCCAGTGGGTATATATAGTTAGGATTTTTTCTCTATGGGATTTCTGAAAATTCTATGTCTAATAACTTTGGCGTTTGTGGACGGAATTGGCTGAAATTTTCAGGAAAATGGCACATTCTGTTTCTGAGCAGCCCCTGAAAATTTGGGGGGGGGGTTCGTCAAGGGGGGCCGAGAAAAAAGGGGGGTCCCAAAACGCGTTTTTCCCATTCATTTTTCCATAGGGCGGTTGGACTCACTTTTAGCTCGAACGGCTGAATAGATTTACATGAAACTTGGCAAAATTGTAGATATGGTTTGCCCGACGTGCCTTTGCTATGTCTCAATATATGTGCTCCAGTGGATTTTGAGAAATGAACGTTTAAAAAAATATATCTGTGACAGCGGTCCGGTTAGCGCCCCGGTTCGCGTACCTGACGCGTAACGGAACTTCGCGAAGCGAAGCTGATTGGCTCTCCGGTGTCTGTCAACATTCTAAACAGTCCGGAGCGGCCGCCATCTTGTCTCTCGGTACGATCGAGAGACAAGATGTGGTGAAAAACGAAGGGGGAAATGAAGGAAAGGGGGCAAGGTAGACCACTCCTGACCCCCTAGGATTGATGAGGGGGATATTAAAGTCCCCCGCGATTTTTCGCGGTAGAGGCGCTTCCCGGTACGCGAACCGGGCAGCTAACCGGCAGCGTAACGGGAGTCCGCCATCTTGTGTTTTTGGAGCGTCCGGTTCGCGTACCGGGTAGCGTCCCGGTAAGCGTAACAAGGGGAAAACCAAGAGAAACAGTAAAAAAAAAATTAAGGGAATAGATTTCCAGCAAACTTGGCAAAATTGTAGGGACTGTTTGTTTGATGTGCCTTTGCAAGGCCTCAAGATATGTGCACGTGTGGATTTTGTCTAATTAAGGTTAAAAAATATATATATATCTGTAAGCGTGCTCCGGCACGCTTACGTTACGGGTTTTATTTGCGCTGCAGAGCCGATACGTCATGGTTATGCGACGCGCCATGAGGCGTCTCACGTGGCTACGTGATACGTCACGTAATAAAGAATATATTTTACAGCTATAGATATTAGCTTTTAAAAAACCAATGAAATTCACTGAAAAAACCATAGGTTATAGACCATATATAGTTAGGAATTTGCATTTACAAAACCTTGAAAATTCACTGAAAAACCATAGGTTAGAGACCATATATAGTTAGCTGGACATTTTATTGACATAAAACCAATGAAATTCCATATATAGTTAGTTGCACTAACTATATATCGCGCACCCGCAATCCACTGCTGATGATGTCACATATTACATCATTCATGACATGGTCAGTGACATCACTGATGACATCACTGATGACATCTCAAATGACATCACTGATGACATCACTGATGACATCACTGATGACATCTCAAATGACATCACTGATGACATCATGACACACCAATACCAGTTACTACATACGCACTCACTGATTCCTACGTCTACACACACATTCACTCATTCACCCATACAATCACTCATACATACAGTCACTCATTATTACAACACTATCATATGCACTCATACACCTATGCAGACACTCACACACTGCCACTCATCCATGGAGTTACTCACACACCTAGTCAGTCCTGTAAAGAATCAATCACACTTCCATTTCCTCATCTATACAGTTAAACACAGAACACCATACTTCAGTGACATCACTGATGACATCACTGATGACATCACTGATGACATCTCAAATGACATCACTGATGACATCTCAAATGACATCACTGATGACATCATGACACACCAATACCAGTTACTACATACGCACTCACTGATTCCTACGTCTACACACACATTCACTCATTCACCCATACAATCACTCATACATACAGTCACTCATTATTACAACACTATCATATGCACTCATACACCTAGTCAGTCCTGTGAAGAATCAATCACACTTCGATTTCCTCATCTATACAGTTAAACACAGAACACCATACTTTTCACACATATACTAACACATACTTACTCTCTTATACAATCACTGATACAAGTACACATTGATATGCACAGAGTCACACACCTCCCAGCCAGCCACACACACACTCAGTCTTCCATACATCCACTCATTCTTCAATATGTAAAACATATTTAAACTTTACAAAAACACACAGACACTAGATGATGTCATTTGAGATGTCATCAGTGATGTCATCAGTGATGTCATCAGTGATGTCATTTGAGATGTCATCAGTGATGTCATCAGTGATGTCACTGACCATGTCATGAATGATGTAATATGTGACATCATCAGCAGTGGATTGCGGGTGCGCGATATATAGTTAGTGCAACTAACTATATATGGAATTTCATTGGTTTTATGTCAATAAAATGTCCAGCTAACTATATATGGTCTCTAACCTATGGTTTTTCAGTGAATTTTCAAGGTTTTGTAAATGCAAATTCCTAACTATATATGGTCTATAACCTATGGTTTTTTCAGTGAATATATATATACATATATATATATATATATATATATATATATATATTACCTACTGGCGGTCGCCAGTAGGTATATATAGTTAGGATTTTTTCCCTATGGGATTTCTGAAAATTCTATGTCTAATAACTTTGGTGTTTGTGGACGGAATTGGCTGCAATTTTCTGGAAAATGGCACATTTTGTTTCTGAGCAGCTTCTGGAAATTTGGGGGGGGTTCGGCAAGGGGCGGCTGAGATAAAAGGGGGGTCCCAAAACGCGTTTTTCCCATGTTAATTTCCATAGGGCGGTTGGACTCACTTTTAGCTCGAACGGCTGAATGGATTTGCACGAAACTTGGCAAAATTGTAGGGACTGTTAGCCCGATGTGCCTTTGCTAGGTCTCAATATATGTGCTTCAGTGGATTTTGAGAAATTAACGTTCAAAGTAAGATATATATCTGTAACAGCGCTCCGGGCAGCGATCCGGTTCGCGTACTTTTCGCGTAACGGAACTTTGCGCGCAGAAAGCTGATTGGCTCTCCTGTGTCTGTCAACATTCTAAACAGTCCGGAGCGGCCGCCATCTTGTCTCTCGGTAGGATCGAGAGACAAGAGGAGGCCAAAACAAAGGGGGAAATTACCATAAGGGGGCATAGTAGATCCTCGTTGACCCCCTAGGTTTTATGTGGAGGTTTTAAAAGGGCCCAGCAGGGTCAAAAAAAAAAAAAATTTATTTTTGCGTGGTGAGCGCCTAGTACGCGAACCGGAAAGCGTTCTGGGCAGCGTACTATAAGGATAAAACAATGATAGACTTTTCTAATACTGTATGTTAATTATTTGTTGTTTTTGTTGTTTTTTTTTTGTTTTCTTTGTTTTTAAATTTTTTTTTTATTTTGATTGTGTTTCATACTTCATTATACTTTGTAACATTTCAGTGTCAGAAATGTCAAAATTGAATATAGGGTGTAACATTTTCTCATTTTGAAGCAGGTTATCCACTGCTTCAACACATTGTAGAAGTTCGTGGTCTCTACTTTGATCCATAAAATCATCAAGTTTGTCTTGGCTGCTCTCCTTCAGTTCAATTGAAAATGTAACTTGTTGCTCGCCATCCATTTTGCCTGAAATTATGATTAAAAAAATATATATTAGTAGAGATAGGGTACTGTTGGGATTAATTTTAGATAGGCAGTTTTTATCAGTGAATTTTTATTTTGCCAGTGTATAGTATCAGAGTGGAAATAGGACTATAAAAAAGTGTATGTAATTTAACCAAGACAAGCCTAAGTCCATTCATAACTATAACAGAGAAGTCTATCTAAATACATTACTACTACAGAGGGATAGTATATATCTATCAGAAAAAGTCTACCATATTAAGTTATAGTGCACAATATACTTCAGTTTTAAAAATAACAACTTACCTTTAGAAACAAGTTGAGGTATTTGGTAGCTATTCAAATGTGATGTACAACAAGAAGTAGCAGTCAAAATGGCGGTGTTTTCTTCTCTTCCTTTATATATATTCAGGTATATAACCAATCAAATGTCAGGTAATAAAAGTAGAAAATGAAAGTAACATTTTCATTGGTTGTCAATTCCAACACTTCAGATGTGTTTTGTGAAGTAATTTACCTCACGGTACTTAGAGAGGTCTACAGGCTAAATGGCTAAATGAAATTTCAATCAAATTTGTGAGAATGAAAGGGATTGTTATGTAGTATGAGCTATTCTATATTTGGTGAGAGTGTCTCTAGTCGTTTTTCTGTAAATTACTTTCCCACCTTTTTTTGGGACCGCTTCCCGGGAAGCGGTCCGGTCCGCGAACTAGGAGCGTAACGGGAGTCCACCATTTTGTGTTTCGGTTGAATCAAGGTATAAAATGGAGGGTAAATAATGTTCTGAATGGGTAGAAGGGGGCATGGTACAAGTATTTTGACCCCCTAGGTTTTCTGAGGGTGGCTGAGGAGGACCATATGTGCGAAGAAAAAACTTTTTTTTGAAATTTTGCGCGGTTAGCTTCCAGTTCGCGTACCGGATAGCGCTCTTTGAGCGTAGTTTGTTGAAAATTACAGAAAAAGTTAGAAAAAAAATAATAAAAGTGTGTGATCAGATGAAGGGTAGCTCTGAGAAGAGCTTTTGGGTTTATGGTACATTTAGGTACTTATAAGTAGGTACCAATGCACAGTCTTAAATTCAGAATGAAAATTCTGTTGCCCTCATCTGAGAAGTGAACTCCATCTCCTCTGTAGATATCTTGCATGTAGTAACGCAAGTTATTGTTGTAGAGGAAGCCCATTCCATGGTCTCTCATGAAAGCTGAAACAGATTTGTTTACATGCTTCCTCGCTTTCTCAATTTGTGGAGAAAATTGGTTGGACCACCTCCATTTCTGTCTTTGGCATATATTGGAATATACCAAGGCAGTTTGTGGAAAAAGTGCCATTAATTGCTCAAAGGTGTCCTTTAAAAGCATTTCCAGACCTACCCCTGTCAAAGTGCCCAAATCATTACCTCCACGGTGCACTATTAACAGGTCAGGTTTTGGCAAATGCATAAAGGTTTTCACCAATGGTATCAATTGGTGACATTTTAATCCTCTTTGGCCCAACCACTTAATTTCCACATCTTGTAAATTGAGGTTAGGTAAATTTCTGTTCTCAGCATACCTTTGAGCCCAGTGGATGTAACTATGTCCAACAATCCAGACCTTAAACATGGTGGGAGAAGGTTGTTCTGTAGTTAGATGAAGTGTGGTAATGAAAGGGCAGTTGAAACAGTAGGAGTTTGTAAAGAAAAAAAACTGTGGATTTCCAATGCTAATGAATCATTAGCAGTGATTGGTGCATTTCCATTTCTGAAAACAGAAAGTTAGGGTGCATGGATGTGTTCTTTGAAAGATGTAATTTGAACGGTCAAGGAAGAAACATTTAATGAAAGATTGCACTGGATACGCAGGTGCACTGAGAGTTCAGAGTTCAATTGAAACATTGTTGTGTGAATTTGCAAACATGAGAGGTCTTCCAGGAGGTGGTTGCTATGGAAAAAAGGCAGAGAGGGCAGAGGGGGGAAGGGTTTTGATTTGAAAAAAGTGAGGGAAGAGTTATGATTGGCTAATATGAGAGATATGTGAAATGAATATCTGTATTTCTGTGCTTTCAATAGCTGCAGCCTCTGGAGTGCATCGTTTTTCTTCTGCTGAAGACAATTTGGTGTATTTCTGAGACTGTTTTCAAAACTCAAAAAATATTTGCTAAGGTGAGAAAAGATTTATTTAATTTAGATAGAGAATAGTATGATTTAAGGAGAAAATGATGAAGAAAGCTGTGTTTTTAAAATGTGGTTTTGTCTCTAGTGATATACAAATAGAATTTGTTTCTTTGAGAAATTGTAATTGCATATTCGGTGTAGCATTCTGGCATGCAGTAACACAAGTTATTGTTGTATATGAAGCCCATTCCATGGTCTCTTATGTAAGCAGAAACAGATATGTTGTTTTTAAAAACGATTTTAGAAATCAATTACATTTCTGGATATGTACTGCTAGAGCTTCATAGGTTGTTTTGGGTTATATTTATAAGGCATTTGAGTGTCTTTGATGTTATTTTTTCCTTTTTAAATGGAAAGTGTTCCTCATGGGGCAAGTGTCTTGTAAATACGCTCCCACTTGTGTTTTGCAAATTTAGATTTTGATTATGGGAGTTACATAGCCATGTTAATAATGTCCAAACAATGGTGGTAGGGCATTCAAGAAAACGCTTTCATGTGTCTCTAGGACATTTTCAGTCATTTCCTCTTGAATGCAGGTATACAATTGATTTATATGCTGTGTTTAAAAACGAATTTTGAAATCAATTACATTTCTGAATATGTACTACTAGAGCTTCATAGGTTGTTAGGGGTCATATTTATAAGGCATTTGAGTGTCTTTGATGTTATTTTTTCCTTTTTAAATGGAAAGTGTTCCTCATGGGGCAAGTGTCTTGTAAACAAACCAGGTGATGGACCGAATGTGACCCAGGGTGGTGTGGAGTGCAAAATAACGATGGATTTAGGCCCAGATCCTTGGACTGGGGTGAGTGTGTGACATTGATCCACATTCTGTCCATCACTTGTTGTGTTTGCAAGTGTCTTGTAAATACGCTCCCACTTGCGCTTGGCAAATTTAGATTTTGATTATGGGAGTTACATATCCATGTTAATAATGTCCAAACAATGGTGCTAGGGCATTCAAGAAAACGCTTTCATGTGTCTCAAGGACATTTTCAGTCATTTCCTCTTGATTACAGGTATACAATTGATTTATATGCTGTGTTTAAAAACGATTTTTGAAATCAATTACATTTTTGGATATGTACTGCTAGTGCTTCATAGGTTGTTTTGGGTCATATTTATAAGGCATTTGAGTGTCTTTGATGTTATGTTTTCCTTTTTAAATGGAAAGCGTTCCTCATGGGGCAAGTGTCTTGTAAATACGCTCCCACTTGCGCTTGGCAAATTTAGATTTTGATTATGGGAGTTACATAGCCATGTTAATAATTTCCCAAAAATGGTGTAAGGGCATAATCAAAATTTAAATTTGCCAACCGCAGGTGGGAGCGTATTTACAAGAAATTTGCACCATAAAGAACGCTTTCCATTTAAAAAGGGTAAAATAGCATAATAGACACTCAAATGCCTTATAAATATGACCCAAAACAACCTATGAAGCTCTACCAGTACATATCCAGAAATGTAATTTATTTCAAATAATGACTTACTTCATTGGTAGGCCTTGACATGTATTTTCTCCTTTGTTTTCTTCAGTGAAAATCTTATCTGCAACCATGTGTTGGCCTCACCTCAAATTAACAAAACAGGTGATAGACCGAATGTGGATCAATGACACACATTCACCCCAGTCCAAAGATCTGGGCCTAAACAAACCTTTAGATAGGCCACACCTTATCGTCATTCTGAATTAATCATTTAAAATATTAGGGAGTGATTTATGATTGTTGTATGCCTGTTTTGTACCTTTGTGTGTCATTATTGTGATGCAGTTGCTATGTTAAATAATAAGTAGGGCATTAAGTTTTAGATGACTGTTATTCATTTATTGTTTGGTAATAGTGGTTAATAACATTTTTTATTATATTTTTCCACAGATTCAACTGCAGATCTTTTTTTAATTCGAAAAATGCCAACGAAAAATCGTATTAGAAAGGCTAGAAAACGTCAAAGACAGCAGGATGATGTTTTATTGCAGCAGTCCTCTTCCCCAAATACTTTTCAAAACACCAAGAAAGCTCCGGGTAAGAGCACAAAATCATTCTTAAGAAATATTTTTAGAAAAAAAAGTATTTATCCTAAAAATGTTTCAGTTCAGAAAAAGAAAAGTAATTTAAATGGAAAGGAAAGACCCATCAAAAATGTTACTGGTAGAGGAAGAGATAACTCTGTGCATGATAGTAGAAGGAAACAACAGTTTAGGGACATTCGAAATCGAATGTTCCGTAACAGGATAATAGTTAATTTATTAAAAAATATTAAGAAATGCCAACAGAAAGCGGCATTTTATAAGAAGAAGAAAAATGTAGAGAAAATTATTGATCATGCTTTTGAAATTAAGCGAAAGTTGTTTATTTTGGTAATCAATAGAATTAGGAAACTAAGCAAGGTAATTTCTGATTTCAAAACAAAAAGTAGATGGAAGAGAGTAGTAAATCGTACTAACTTTTGTGAAGTTTTTTCCGGAGAATGGATGCATAGTTCAAGTTGTGAGGCATTTTTTAATGAGGAGAGTTATTTTCAGGATAATGATTTGCTGTTTGCAGTTGACACCAGTGGTCGAGCTTATGAAGTGAAGGATGGTTGTCCAGTTGAAAAAGAACAACTTGTGACAACAGAGACAGAAGAGGCGCTAAGTGATGAGGTTTTAGGAAGACGTCCTAAGGGTCCTGTGTACATTTGGAAGTGTAGTTCTATTTGCAGTGTGCAACAGGTTTCCATCAATTTGCTTTGTGATTTTATACGGACATTTAATAAGAAAAGTTTGAAGCAGAAAATGAAGTTGTTGCAAGATTTAGATCCTTGCAGAGTGAGACAAATGACAGGTTTGCGTGGTCATTCACTGGCTTGTCTTTCCAGGAGAGTATGCCAGAGTGTTTTTCATCATTTCAGGATGCTAGCAGTGCATCATAATAAAGTGAGAAAATTAGTGAGAATGTTGTATTATGCTAAGAGTCCAGCAATTATGCTTAAAAAATTATGTGCTGCTCTTTTGCATGGTTCTGAAATAGATGTGAAGAATATTTGTGAAGAAATTGAGTTTTGTTACTTTGGTAGTAGAGATGAGAATGTTCAAATTGACCCAGAAGTAGAGGGTTATGTTGAAGATAATATACAGGTTTCTAGTACAGATAATTTTCAGAAGGAAATTGCCATGTTTCAGATGAAATCAAGTGAGAGGCCTAATTTCACTTGTGTATGTTGTCGACGCACTTATTATAAGAATCAGACTAAGTTAGTGGATTTATATGCAAAAACTGAAAGGGAAAATAATAGTGAATGGAAGGATTTAGCCACATACTTGATGGTAGAAAATTGTTTTGATTTGGGAGTGGACCAATGTGTGTGTGTACTTATTGTTATAATAAATTAAAGCAAAACCAGATGCCTGCTAGGGCAGTTCATAATAATCTTGAATTGGTTGAGATTCCTTCAGAATTGAAGGATTTAAATACTTATGAATCTATTTTGATTCAAAGTGTCCATCCCTTCCAGGCTATTGTAAGAATGGAACCAAAGACAGGGAAGTTGCCTCCCACAGATTTACAGAGAGGATTAAAGGGAAGAGTTGTTTATTTGCCTCTAGATTTGAACAAAAGCATTAACACAATTGGAGTAGAAAAAGTGGAAGAGGAACCTCTGGTTATCTTGGTTAATGGGGTTCCGACAAAGAATAAGAAAAGATGGCAAGATTTAGTGGATGTTAGGAAAGTCAAAAATGCAACTTTGTATTTGAAGAAAAATAATAAGTACTATAAGAATGTATATGTTGCAGAAGAGGAAGTAAGTGATGAAGAGGATAGCGTTTTGTGTGCAGGCCAAATTGAGAAAGTAGAGGCGTCTAATAGTGAAGAAATATATGAACATTATAGTGTTCATCCTTTGCATTCCAAGGAAGTCATGGGGAATGCTATTGAGTTGTTTCAAATGAAACAAGCCAAAGGGAGTCCCATTAGTGTTTGGGAGGAAAGTTTGGAAGCTCGGTGTTTCCCACAGCTATTTCCCACAGGTCGAGGAGGAAGATATGATGAGCGACCTCATCAAATTCCTGCGTCTGAATACCGACTTTACGATTGTATGCAGAAGATCCTAGGTTTCGTCAATGCATTCCGTATTTGTTTCATCTCCTGTTTGAAAGCGATCTGTCTGGACTGTCATATGCAGTGAACCACATCTTAAAAAGTGGTATACAGATGCGAAACATCTCGGCAAGTGATTTTATGCATAAAGTCAATGTCCAAGACAGTATTTTGGATTCTCACTTAATTAATCTCATGGCGTGTCAGCGTGGTACTAATGAGTACTGGTACCGTCGTCATGGTGATTTAAAATGTATGTTGAGGAACTTAGGAACTCCAACATGGTTCCTTACTCTGAGCTGTGCCGAGTATGGCTGGGAAGACTTATTGAATTTCTACGAGAGGCAAATGGAAATATTGAAAACATTGATTTCAAGACACCTGGAGAACTGTGTTCTTTGGATCCAGTGAATGTATGCAGGTACTTCAATCATAGATTTGAAGCTATGATGTCTTTCATCACAAATAAGAAGAATCCACCTCTTGGAGAGGTGTTGGATTTCTTCTGGAGAAAGGAGTACCAAGCAAGAGGTGCTCCTCATATACATATGTTGTTGTGGATCAAGGATGCACCTAAATTTGGAACAGATCCGGATGACTTAGTGATGAATTTCATAGAACAGTATTCTACGTGTGCTGTTCCAAACGCAACGGAGAAGAAAAGCCTAAGAGAACAAGTTTTACGTTTCCAAAGCCATCGTTGTGGAAAGTACTGTCGTCGTAAATTCAGAAACAAGGACAAGTTCTACACCAAATGTCGTTTCAACTTTCCACGACCGGTGATTTCTAAAGGAAGAGTGAACAGTTTGATGTCTTCACTGCGACATAATGTGACGAGGAAATCACCCAAAAATACATACAATTTGAAAAGGAACGAAGAGTCCAAGTACATCAATGACTACAACCCAGTGATTTTGTCCATGTGGAATGCTAACATGGATATACAGTTTGTGGCTAACAACTATATGGCTGTGGCTCGGTATGTGACATCTTACATCACCAAAAAAGAAAAGACAGAACTGAAGGAAATGTGGGAGGACATTTCCCATGAAAAGAGCCTCAGCAAGAAGTTGTACAGTTTCAGTCTGAAGATGTTGTCGCATCGAGAAATCGGAGCTTACGAATGTTCTGATCGATTGTCTTCAGCAAGTCTCTATGCCAAATCCAGGAGTATCGTTTGGGCGAGTCTTGGTCTTGCTGCAACGCGAAATCGAGTTCTAAAACCTGTCCGGGAAATTGAGTATTTGGCAGAAAAGGAACCAAACAGTACCGACATTTTGAAGACCAACATGTTGGATACATATTATCCAAATCGAAGCAGTCACCTTGAGAATGTTTGTCTCTATGAGGTTCTACAAAATTATATATTCAAGAGGAACATCAAAGAAGATATTGAGAAAGGAGTGTATGCTGTAATTGGAAGTGAGGGATGCCTGGTCAAGCAAAGAAAATGCCAATTAGTAAACCATCGAAAATTGAGTGGCGAATCTCCAGAAAAAAAGGAGTTTTTGTATTTAGCACTTTTGCAACTTTTCAAGCCTTGGCGTGCAGAAGAGGAACTGCTTGGAGATTTCTTCTGTTACGAAGACTCTTTCACTGCTGCTAAGGAGACCATAAAATGTCCTGCTTTTCCCAAATATCAAGAAATGCTAACTTTGGAAATTGAGCAGGAAGCAACGATTGCAGCCGAGATTGCCAGAGACAGTTCTCAGGACAGTCAGAGTTCTGTTTCATTGAGTCAAGATCCACTTGGAGGACCTATTATCGAAAATGAAGCTGCCACTGCTATGAATGAAGTGGAAAGAGCCATGGCACATGCTCAGGAGGATTCAGTTAACTTAGAAGACTTGGAAAAACAACTCAACGTTGAGCAGAGGAAAATATATGATGAAGTTACCAAGCAAATTGAGCACGGATTAAGTCATGAGAAGAAAGAGTGCTCATGTACATCGTTGAAGCCTGTCCGACTGTACGTGAGTGGAGAAGCGGGAACTGGAAAAAGTTTCCTCATTAAAGCAATTTCTTGTTATTTGCAGGAAAGGACTGAGTCATCGCTGTCTTGTGTTGTCACCGCTCCTACTGGACTGGCAGCACATAACATTAAAGGTATTACTTTGCATCGTCTACTGATGCTGCCAGTGGAGCATGACAACAAATTACAATACCACAAGTTATCTGGGGATGCTTGCTGTGAAGTTTCAAGAGTCTTGAGGAAAATGAAACTACTTATCATTGACGAAGTAAGCATGGTTTCCAATGTCATGCTTGCCTTTGTGCATTTGAGAATGCAAGAAGTACTTAAAACTGAATATGATGTGTTATTTGGTGGGAAACACATCATTGTTTTCGGAGATCTTCTGCAGCTGACACCAGTAAAAGGTCAACCTGTGTTCAAAATACTCACGCATGAAGATACCAGGAAGTGCCTAGGGAGCATTGGCAACGTCAATATATGGTTAAACTTCAATTATTATTATTATTATTATTATGTTTCTTATATAGCGCCTGAATCGACCCCCGAAGGGGTATCTCCGCGCTTGCCTTGGGAACCCGTCCTGGCTTTTCCCTGTGAGATAGCCCCTACAGGGCATCCCCAGGGTGCAAGCCAGGCATCCCGCCGCAGGGGGGCCATTGTGGAGATTAAGCAAGCTTAATGCCCAGAGTTGCAGAGTGTGAACCCATGATTAGGTCAGGCACCGAAGCGAGAATTATCGAGTCCATGGACATTTGAGCTCAAGACCCTGCCGCGTCGGGAATTGAACCCTGGTCCCGGGTCTGACCTCTGCTTCCGGGTCTGCCTGCTCTAACCAGTGAGCCACACTTCTCCATTATGCTGAACTGCATGAAAATATGCGTCAGGCAAAGGATGAAGATTACAAGAATATTCTACAAGATATTAGAATTGGAAAAGTGACCGAGCATGGGAAAGAAGCTTTAAATGCACGATTACTGTCAAATTTATATCCCGAACAAGAGATTGCGCCTGAGAATATTTTTCAGAAAATTACTGAGAAGAAATCCGGAATATGTTTGATGCCAACTCTTGCAGAATGTGCCATCTTCAACAACAAAATGTTGAATTTAGAAAAGCAAGAGATTGTGAAACTTGAAGCTATTGACAAAATAGAGCATATGGGATCAACAATTATTTTGTCAGAGAATTTGAAAACAAAATTGGATTCATTAGAGAAGACTATATCTAAAACTGCGGGTTTTGAAAAGACTCTGAATGTGTGCTTAAATTGCCGAATCATTTTGAGAAGGAATTTACATGTTGAAAGAGGTCTGGTAAATGGATCAATGGGTAATGTTGTTGATTTTGAGAAATACAGAAATAGAGATGGAATAGAATTTTTAAAAATTAAATTTGATGGCATTGAGGAAGTACAGCTAATTGGTCGTTGTTCTGCTAGATTTTTGCTTGTTAAAGACTTATATGTTCGCCGTAAACAGTTTCCTGTTTGCTTGGCATATGCGGTGACAATCCATAAATCGCAAGGTTTAAGTGTAGACAGTGCATTGGTGAATATTGGCAGTTCTGTGTTCAAGGAGGGTATGGCATATGTGGCATTGTCACGAGTTAGAACTTTATCGGGATTGTACTTGATTGACTGTGATGTCACAAACATTTGTGCGGATCTAGATTGTGTTAAGGAATACAATAGGTTAAGAAGAGAGTATGCGCCACATTTGCCTCAATATCCTTTGTTTGAGAAACGTGTGGTAGGCCGGAAACGTAGAAATATCAGTAATAGTAGGGAGGTGGTAGCAAAAAGACCAAAAGTCAATGAACCGAAAATTGTTAGCAGAAAGAAAGTGGATTCTGTTGAAGATGTTGTCGGTTTTCAATTTGAAAACAGTTCTGGTGTCAACTGCTATGCAAATGTAGTGGTTAATGTTCTCTTTTCACTAGAGAGTTTAAAAGAACAGATTCTGTTGAATTCGGAACAAAGTTTATGCTGTTTGTTGAATTCTGTTTTCGAGAAATGTAGCACTGATCGAACAAAAGTAGAAAGTGTGTCTGAAGTTCGTTATCTGTTAGATGAATGTTCAGGTCAAACAGACTTCTCTGAAAATAATCAGCAAGATTGTCAGGAGTTTTTAATGTATATGCTTGATGTATTGCAAGATGAGGGTGTAGATGTAGATCACCTGTTTGGGCTTTCTTATCAATGGCAGCATGACTGCGAGAATTGTAGGGTATCAAGTACTACTAGTGTAGACTCAGAAAGATTTATATATTTAACTTTGCCAGACAGTAAATCAGTCTCCTTTAATAAGCTAGTAAATGCAGCGGATCACAACATGGAGTGTAGCCAATATAAATCTGAAATGATGTCAACATTACTTATACGTAGATATGGACAGTATGTCATTTTAATGATCCAACGATGTAGGCCTGATGGATCAAAATTGTCAACTTTAATAAAAAAATTTGTGGCTTCTCAGCTGTCAATATCAGGAAGGACTTTTGTAACTGTAGCAATTATCTATCACGATGGTCCTTCAACAACATCAGGACATTATACAGCTTATTTAAAGTCTCGAAACGGCTGGTCATTCTGCAATGATTCCGTTGTAACTTTCAAAAAAAAATTGCCGTTTGACCTTAAAAATTCTTACCTGGTGTTTTTAAAACCAAAATTTTAAAGAAAGAATCTCGGGATTTCCTGTGAAGAATTGCAAAAGGTTCATCAAGTAGAGGGAATGTAAGTCTGCAATGCTGTCTAGATTATTGGTCCAAAACTTTTAATCATAATGTCAATTTAAAAATCCAACTATATAAACCTGATGCAAGTAAGTCTGCTTCATAGTAAGCAGTATCAGTGTCATAGGAAAAGGAGAACATGAGTGACAAAGAAGGGTAAGATATTAGTAGTCCAGGAATGTGAAAATAATCTTAAATGTATTCTTTTTGAAAGTTGCGAAAATAGAAAATGTCGGAATTTGATTGGAAGAATTACAAGACTTGCGAATCGCTGCAACATGATTTGGCCTAGTGGAAACATGTGGTAGAATGTGAGAAGTCTTTTCTTGTATGTAACATATTTTTCGAATCGATGGAGGTTTTCTTTCAGAAAGTGGCGGGCTGAAAATATTTAAAGCACAACAGAGTGGAAGCTGTTCATAGGAGATCCTTCGACGTCATTGAAAGTAAGTTAATTTTAAGGAGTTTTGAATTCAGATTTCTTAGGTTGAATGGGTTTTTTAAACACAATCATTTTGATTGTGTTTTTTTTCCCCGCTGTTACATGATGAATACCTTCAAGTCACTGATTTAAGTGAAATTTGATACATTCTGAGAACAGCAAAAATAAACCATTTAACATGTATAATTAATGTTCTGCTTTTTGTACTTATGATATACATTTAGAAATGTGAGGTAGATATGGCGAAACTGAGTCTTCTGTAAGTGTCAATTTTAATGCTTACAGTGCTGTACTTCTGGGTACTGTTTTTTTTTAAAAAAAGAAATAGGCCTCACCTCAAAGAAAGCTCTTGAAAGCACAAATCTTATTTGCATCCTGAAACAATCATTTAAAATGTTAGACACAATTTTATGATGGCTTTACATCTCTTTTGCGCTGCTATTGCATCACTATTGTGAGACATCAGCAATGCAAAAGAAGCACCATGTTCCAAAATAGGCCTCATTTCATCAGCATGAAGATACTGTTTGTTTAAAATAAATATCTTTAGGATTGTGTACGGGGCGTAGAGAAGCTGAGGCTTCTGTAAGTGTCAAAGTTGTTTAAAAACTGTTTCTTCTTGAACCTTTTCCCTTCTTTTTTCTAATTTTTAAATACATGTTTTAATATTTTTGGAAATGTTTGTTCTCTCTTTTACAGATTGAAAGTATGAAAAATGTTCTTTAAAAGTTAACAAGAATTATAAGGTAAATGTTTTCTACTTTTTTAACCCGCATTCCACTGCTGATGATGTCACTGACTATGTCATGAATGATGTAATAAGTGGGCATGTTTTACTACAATGGTAGGTCTTTACATGTATTATCTCCTCTGTATTCTTCAACAAGCATAAATTTGATATGCAACCCTGAGTACGCTTCACCTTAAACAAACTTTTAGAGAGGACACATCTTATCGTCACCCTCAATCAATCATTTACTCTATCGCATTTAACATCTATTAGTTCTACTGCTTCATTTCTTTAATCCTTACTTTCCTGTGTTTGCTACTTCTCTCATTTCTTTCTCTATTACTTAATTATTCTACTCCTTCCAGTATTTTTTTCAGTCCCTCTCTTCTCATAGTTCTTCATTCTTATTCACTCATTCTGTCTCTATTAATGTTAATGTTTCTGAATGATCTTAAACATTTTTTTAAACAAGAACAGTAAGTATAAGGATAGGAAACAGACATTTATATTTCAAGAAAGACAGCTATAGGAAGTCAACAAAAGATACTGTTACTCGCAATCCACTGCTGATGATGTCACTGACCATGTCAAAAATGATGTAATATATGACATGATCAGAAGTGATTTGCGGCTAACAGTATCTTTTCTTTACTCCCTATAGCTGTCTTTCTTGTAATATAACTGTCTGTTTCCTTTCCTTATACTTACTGTTTTTTTAAAAAAAAAAAATTTTGGTTCGCTCCTGGTTCGCGTACCGGAGTGCGAACTGGGAGCGAACTTAAAAAAATAGAGCTTGGCAGAGTTCCAAGAATTCTACCAATTTTTTTATTTAATGGAGAGGTAGTTCTGAAAAGAACTTTTTTTTGGCTTTTTGTTGTTTTAAATTTTTTTTTTTACTTTTCTGAACATTTTTTATATTTTTTTGATTTTTTCAGAACATTTTGTATTTTTTTTTACTTTTTGGGGGGAGGGGGGAAACAAAAATGATTCATCGAAGAGGGCTCAACAGGAGCAACAAAAAAAAGAAGAATTTATTTCTGGGGGCGTTTTGGACATACATGATTTTTGATTGCTCTGATTATAAGAGTTATGCTACTTTCGCGGTAGCATAATGTTTGATTGCACCTCACGCAGACTTGTTTCACTTCCCCCATGTCCATTTGAATATTTGGGATCAACTCCCTTGCTTCTGGTCCCGAAACTTCTGGCACGATCGATCTTCTGGCTATTGCTGTGGGATTTTGTTGTTCGTCTTGAAGCTGAGCAGCACTATAATTATTTGGGTGCCACCTACTCATGTGCCTGTGCATAGTAAAATTACCAAAACTATATTTTTTGTCCGTACCCCTTGAAAGGCGATAATCACAGATTCGCAAAAAACATATCTCGCGTTCACTTTCTTTTGCCCTGGTGGAAATTTAAAAAATTGCCAGATGAAATTTTCCTTCCTGTTGTACCTCCTGGGCTCCTCTGGCAAAAATTCAGGTACTTCCTCCTCTTCCTCATCTTCCTGTTCTTGAAAGATTGGTTGAGTAGGTGGTCCTTTCTTTCCATGAGAAGGTGGAGGTGGTGGTGGGGGAACACTACCAGAAGCAACAACTGAAGCCATTTCTCTGGAATGGAAAAGGGTCTTTCTCTCACCAAGATGAAAGTCAGAGTGAGAAAAAAAGGAGGGGTTTTCATCATTTGGGAGAAGCCAAAGTTCTAAACCAATGAAAAGTGTTAATTTTAGATCACATGACCTAGTATTACATCATAAGGAAACCAAAAGTGAAATGAACCAATGAAAAGTGTTATTACCGAGTCACATGACCTGCTGTGTTTACGTTTCGCGCTTTGCTCCGCTTTCCGGTCCGCTTCCGGGTCCGCTAACTTGGCGCGTCCGATGACGTATTACGCGACAACGCAAAACGTCATTCTAACGTAACAGTTACGCTAAAGGAACGTTTACCGGTTCGCGTACCGAGTCGCGGCTTTAAATTGAGCTAACGGGAAGCTGACCGGTTCGCGGACTGGGAGCGAAACGAAAAAAAATATTTAAAAAAATGTATAAAAAACATGTGAAATATATTTTAAGATTTAAAGAAGAATACATTTTACAGCTACAGATATTAGCTTTCAAAAAACCATTGAAATTCAATGAAAAAACCATAGGTTATAGAGAATATATAGTTAGGAATTAGCATTTACAAAACCTTGAAAATTCACTGAAAAAACCATAGGTTATAAACCATATATAGTTAGGGATTAGCATTTACAAAACCTTATTTTACTCGCATAAAACCATTGAAATTCCATATATAGTTAGTTGCACTAACTATATATCGCGCACCCGCAATCCACTGCCGATGATGTCACACATTACATCATTCATGACATGGTCAGTGACATCACTGATGACATCACTGATGACATCTCAAATGACATCACTGATGACATCACTG
Organism: Lissotriton vulgaris; assembly: GCF_964263255.1. Lineage (NCBI taxonomy): Eukaryota > Metazoa > Chordata > Amphibia > Caudata > Salamandridae > Lissotriton > Lissotriton vulgaris. The sequence continues at coordinate 1,069,022 of NW_028243022.1, forward strand.
ATGACAACATCAAGTGACTGTATGTTTCTGTGAAGTTAAAATATGTCTTACATATTGAAGAATGAGTGGATGTATAAGTGTCTGGATGAAGGATTTAGTAGGTGCATGACTGACTGTATGAGTGAGTGATTAAATGTGTCTCACTGAGTGCATGGGTTAGTGACTAAACTGTCTTAATTTGGCAATCATTATTTATGTTGTTCTGTAAACTGCTGCATGTTTTAATCAGTAGCTATATGAGTAACAATATGGGTTATTGATTGGTTGCCCAAGTATTTGTATGGGAGACTGAGTGTGTGTGTGGGTGGTTGGGAGGTGTATGACTCTGTGCATGGATGTGTGAGCAGTTGATTCACTAGGTGTATGAGTTCAAGAGTGCATGTGGAAACAGCTATATGGGCGGTTGACTGTGTGCATGAGTGTATTGGTGAGTGAATGGATATCTCAGTGCTACATGTCAAAGTAAGTACATATGTAAAACACAGTACATGTGAGAGTTGACATGTATAAATAACTGTGCATAAGAGCCAATGAATGTGCGAGTGGCTGTATGGATCATTGTGAACTTGAATCAGGGATTGTATAAGAGAGTAAATATGTGTTATTATATGTTTGAATAAGTAAAGTTTGTATAACTGTATAGTTGAGGAAATGGAGGTGTGAATGATTCTTTGCATGACTGACTAGGTGTGTGAGTAACTCCACGGATGAGTGACAGTCTATGACTGTCTGTTTACAGTGATTGTATCTAAGGTTTTATTAGAGTCTGAAGAGGTTCATCAAATTATCATATGAATAATGTCATCAGTGATGTGATCAGTAATGTCAAATGAGATGTCATCAGTGATGTCATCAGTGATGTCATTTGTGATGTCATCAGTGATGTCATTTGAGATGTCATCAGTGATGTCATCAGTGATGTCACTGACCATGTCATGAATGATGTAATGTGTGACATCATCGGCAGTGGATTGCGGGTGCGCGATATATAGTTAGTGCAACTAACTATATATGGAATTTCAATGGTTTTATGCGAGTAAAATAAGGTTTTGTAAATGCTAATCCCTAACTATATATGGTTTATAACCTATGGTTTTTTCAGTGAATTTTCAAGGTTTTGTAAATGCTAATTCCTAACTATATATTCTCTATAACCTATGGTTTTTTCATTGAATATATATATATATATTACCTACTGGCGGTCGCCAGTAGGTATATATAGTTAGGATTTTTTCCCTATGGGATTTCTGAAAATTCTATGCCTAATAACTTTTGCGTTCGTGGACGGAATTGGCTGAAATTTTCAGGAAAATGGCACATTTTGTTTCTGAGCAGACCTTGAAAATTTGGGGGGGTTTTGTGGAGGGGGGGCCGAGAAAAAAGGGGGGTCCCAAAACGCCTTTTTCCCATGTTAATTTCCATAGGGCGGTTGGACTCACTTTTAGCCCGAACGGCTGAATGGATTTTCACGAAACTTGGCAAAATTGTAGGGACTGTTAGCCCGATGTGCCTTTGCTAGGTCTCAATATATGTGCTTCAGTGGATTTTGAGAAATTAACGTTTAAATCAAGATATATATCTGTAACAGCGCTCCGGGCAGCGATCCGGTTCGCGAACCTTTCGCGTAACGGAACTTTGCGATGAGAAGCTGATTGGCCCTCCTCCGGTGTCTGTCAACATTCTAAACAGTCCGGAGCGGCCGCCATCTTGTCTCTCGGTAGGATCGAGAGACAAGAGGAGGCCAAAACAAAGGGGGAAATTACCATAAGGGGGCATAGTAGATCCTCGTTGACCCCCTAGGTTTTATGTGGAGGTTTTAAAAGGGCCTAGGAGGGTCCAAAAAAAAAAATTTTTTTTTGCGTGGTAAGCGCCAAGTTCGCGAACCGGATAGCTTTCTGGGCAGCGAACTTTATGGATAAAAGAATGAAAGACTTTTCTAATACTGTATGTTAATTGTTTGTTGTTTTTCTTGTTTTTTTTTGTTTTCTTTATTTATTTATTTTTTTTATTATGATTGTGTTTCATACTTTATTAAATTTTCTAACATTTCATTGTCAGAAATGTCATAATTTATTATAGGGTGTAATTGTTTTTCATTTTGAAGCAAGTTGTCTACTGCTTCAACACATTGTAGAAGTTCGTGGTCTCTACTGTCATCCATAAAGTCATCAAGTTTGTCTTGGCTGCTCTCCTTCAGTTCAATCGAAAATGAAACTTGCTGCTCGCCTTCCATTTTGCCTGAAATTTGGATTAAAAAAATATATATTAGTAGAGATAGGGCACTGTTGGGATTAATTTTAGATAGGCAGTTTTTATCAGTGAATTTATCTTTTGGCAGTGTATAGTATGAGAGTGGAAATAGGACTAAAAAAAAGTGTATGTGATTTAACCAAGACACTACTACTACAGAGGGATAGTGTATATGTAGCAGAAAAAGTCTACTATATTAAGTCATAGTGCACAATATATTAAATTATAACTTACCTTCACAAAGAAGTTGAAGTTTTTGAAGCTTTTGAAATAGGAGGTACAACAAGAAGTAGTAGTCAAAATGGCTGTGTTTCCTTCTCTCCCTTTATATATATACAGGTATATAACCAATCAAATGTCAGGTAATAAAAGTAGAAAATGAAAGTAACATTTTCATTGGTTGTCAATTCCAACAATTCAGATGTGTTTTGTGAAGTAATTTACCTCACGGTACTTGGAGAGGTCTACAGGCTAAATGGCTAAATGGAATTTCAATGAAATTTGTGAGAATGGAAGGGATTGTTATGTAGTATGAGCTAATCTATATTTGGTGAGAGTGTTTCTAGTCGTTATTCTGTAAATTACTTTCCCGCCTTTTTTTAGGACCGCTTTCCGGGAAGCTGCCCGGTTAGCGAACCTTAAGCGTCACGGGAGTCCACCATTTTGTGTTTCGTTCGCATTAAGATACAAGATGGAGGGCAAATAATGTTTAGAATGGGTAGAAGGGGTCATGGTAGACTTATCTTGACCCCCTAGGTTTTCTGAGCGTGGCTGAGGAGGCTTATATGTGCGGAAAAAAAATTTTTTTTAAAAAAATTCCGCGAGGTTAGCTTTCGGTTAGCGAACCGGGTAGCGCTCCGGGGAGCGAATTTTGTGGAAAATTAGTGAAAAAAGTTAGAGAAAAATAATAATTGTGAGTGATCAGATGTAGGGTAGCTCTGAGAAGAGCTTTTGGGTTTATGGTACATTTAGGTACTTATAAGTAGGTACCAATGCAGAGTCTTAAATTCAGAATGAAAATTCTGTTGCCCTCATCTGAGAAGTGAACTCCATCTCCTCTGTAGATATCTTGCATGTAGTAACGCAAGTTATTGTTGTACAGAGAGCCCATTCCATGGTCTCTCATGTAAGCTGAAACAGATTTGTTTACATGCTTCCTCGCTTTCTCAATTTGTGGACAAAATTGGTTGGACCACCTCCATTTCTGTCTTTGGCATATATTGGAATATACCAAGGCAGTTTGAGGAAAAAGTGCCATTAATTGCTCCAAGGTGTCCTTTAAAAGCATTTCCAGACCTACCCCTGTCAAAGTGCCAAATCATTACCTCCACAGTGCACTATTAACAGGTCAGGTTTTGGCAAATGCATAAAGGTTTTCACCAATGGTATCAATTGGTGACATTTTAATCCTCTTTGGCCCAACCACTTAATTTCCACATCTTGTAAATTGAGGTTGTGTAAATTTCTGCTCTCAGCATACCTTTGAGCCCAGTGGATGTAACTATGTCCAACAATCCAGACGTTAAACATGGTGGAAGAAGGTTGTTCTGCAGTCAGATGAAGTGTGGTAATGAAAGGGCAGTTGAAACAGTAGGAGTTTCTAAAGAAAAAAAACTGTGGATTTACAATGCTAATGATTCATTAGCAGTGATTGGTGCATTTCCATTTCTGAAAACAGAAAGTTAGGGTGCATGGATGTGTTCTTTGAAAGATGTAATTTGAATGGTCAAGGAAGAAACATTTAATGAAAGATTGCACTGGATACGCAGGTGCACTGAGAGTTCAGAGTTCAATTGAAACATTGTTGTGTGAATTTGCAAACATGAGAGGTCTTCCAGGAGGTGGTTGCTATGGAAACAAGGCAGACAGGGCAGAGGGGGGAAGGGTTTTGATTTGAAAAAAGTGAGGGAAGAGGTATGATTGGCTAATATGAGAGATATGTGAAAAGAATATCTGTATTTCTGTGCTTTCAATAGCTGCAGCCTTTGGAGTGCATCCTTTTTCTTCTGCTGAAGACAATTTGGTGTATTTCTGAGACTGTTTTCAAAACTCAAAAATATTTGCTAAGGTGAGAAAAGATTTATTTAATTTAGATAGAGAATAGTATGATTTAAGGAGAAAATGATGAAGAAAGCTGTGTTTTTAAAATGTGGTTTTGTCTCTAGTGATATACTAATAGAATTAGTTTCAAAGAGAAATTATAATTGCATATTTGGTGTAACATTCTGGCATGCAGTTACACAAGATATTGTAATACATGGAGGCCATTTCATGGTCTGTTATGTAAGCTGAAACAGATATGTTGCTTTTAAAAACGATTTAAGAAATCAATTACATTTCTAGATATGTACTGCTAGAGCTTCATAGGTTGTTTTGGGCCATATTTATAAGGTATTTGAGTGTCTAAGATGTTGTGTTCGCCTTTTAAAATGTAAAGTGTTCCTCATGGGACAAGTGTCTTGTAAATACGCTCCCACTTGTGCTTGGCAAATTTAGATTTTGATTATGGGAGTTACCTAGCCATGTTAATAGTGTCCCAAAAATGGTGCTAGGGCATTCCAGAAAACACTTTCATGTGTCTCAAGGACATTTTTAGTCATTTCTTCATGAATGCAGGTATACAATTGATTTATATGCTGTGTTTAAAAACGAATTTTGAAATGAATTAAATTTCAGGATATGTACTGTTAGAGCTTCATAGGTTGTTTGGGGTCATATTTAGAAGGCATTTTAGTGTCTTTGAAGTTATTTTTCCCTTTTTAAATGGAAAGCGTTCCTCATGGGGCCCTGAGCAGTTCTTAGCCATGTTATTTAATAGGAAGTGGATAACATGGCTAAGAGCATTTGCTGGGAAATGCATGAATATCGCTGATTTTTCTGCTATATTCATGCATTGTGGCCGTTTTTTTTCACATTGCTTCATAGGTTGTTTGGGTTCATATTTAGAAGGCATTTTAGTGTCTTTGATGTTATTTTTCCCTTTTTAAATGGAAAGCGTTCCTCATGGGGCCCTGAGCAGTTCTTAGCCATGTTATTTAATAGGAAGTGGATCACATGGCTAAGAGCATTTGCTGGAAAATGCATGAATATCGCTGATTTTTCTGCTATATTCATGCATTGTGGCCGTTTTTTTCACATTGCTTCATAGGTTGTTTGGGTTCATATTTAGAAGGTATTTTAGTGTCTTTGATGTTATTTTTCCCTTTTTAAATGGAAAGCGTTCCTCATGGGGCCCTGAGCAGTTCTTAGCCATGTTATTTAATTGGAAGTGGATAACATGGCTAAGAGCATTTGCTGGAAAATGCATGAATATCGCTGATTTTTCTGCTATATTCATGCATTGCGGCAGTTTTTTTTCACATTGCTTCATAGGTTGTTTGGGTTCATATTTAGAAGGCATTTTAGTGTCTTTGATGTTATTTTTCCCTTTTTAAATGGAAAGCGTTCCTCATGGTGCCCTGAGCAGTTCTTAGCCATGTTATTTAATAGGAAGTGGATAACATGGCTAAGAGCATTTGTTGGAAAATGCATGAATATCGCTGATTTTTCTGCGTTATTCATGCATTGCAGGCCTTTTTTTATCACATTTGCAAGCATTTCTTAGCCATGTTATCCAATGGGAGGTGGATAACATGGCTAAGAGCATTTGCTTCAAAGGTTGTTTGGGGTTATATACCATTTTTGGGAAATTATTAACATGCCTATCTAACTCCCATAATCAAAATCTAAATTTGCCAACCGCAGGTGGGAGCGTATTTACAATAAATTTGCACCATGAAGAATGTAAAATAGCATACTAGATACTCAAATAACTTATAAATATGATCCAAAACATCTTATGAAGCACTAGTAGTGCATATTTCCAGAAATGTATTGGTTTTCATTTAATGATTTACTTCATTGGTAGGCCTTCACATGTTTTTTTACCTTGGTTTTTTTTCAGTGAAAATCTTATCTGCAACCATGTGTTGGCCTCACCTCAAATAAACAAAACAGGTGATGGACTGAATGTGGATCAATGACACACATTCACCCCAGTCCAAAGATCTGGGCCTAAACAAACCTTTAGATAGGCTACATCTTATCGTCATCCTGAATTAATGATTTAAAATATTAGGGAGTGATTTATGAGTGTTGTATGCCTGTTTTGTACCATTGAGTGTCATTTTTGTGATGCAGTGCTGGTGGAAAATATTTGCTATGTTAAATAATTAGTACAGCATTAAGTTTTAGATGACTGTTATTTATTTACTGTTTGGTAATAGTGGTTAATAACATTTTATATTATATTTTTTCACAGATTCAACTGCAGATTCTTTCATAGTTTGGAAAATGCCTTCCAGAAGTCGAATACGAAAGGCTAGAAAACGTCAAAGACAGCAGGATGATGTTTTATTGCAGCAGTCCTCTTCCCCAAATACTTGTCAAAACACCAAGAAAGGTCCGGGTAAGAGCACGAAATCATTCTTAAGAAATATTTGTAGTAAAAAAAATTTTGCTCAAAAAAATGTGTCTCTTAACAAAAAGAGAAGTAATTTAAATGGAAAGGAGAGACCCATCACAAATGTTACTGGTAGAGGAAGAGATAACTCTGTGCATGATAGTAGAAGGAAACAACAGTTTAGGGACATTCGACAACGAATGTTCCGTAATAGGATATTAGTTAATTTATTGAAAAATATTAAAAAGAAAGGCCAACAGAAAGCGGCATTTTATAGGAAGAAGAAAAATGTAGAGAAAATTATTGATCATGCTTTTGAAATCAAGCGAAAGTTGTTTATTTTGGTAATCAATAGAATTAGGAAACTAAGCAAGGTAATTTCTGATTTCAAAACAAAAAGTAGATGGAAGAGAGTAGTAAATCGTACTAACTTTTGTGAAGTTTTTTCTGGAGAATGGATGCATAGTTCAAGTTCTGAGGCATTTTTTAATGAGGAGACTTATTTTCAGGATAATGATTTGGTGCATGCAGTTGACATCAGTGGTCGAGCTTATGAAGTGAAGGATGGTTGTCCAGTTGAAAAAGAACTACTTGTGACAACAGAGACAGAAGAGGCGCTAAGTGATGAGGTTTTAGGAAGACGTCCTAAGGGTCCTGTGTACATTTGGAAGTGTAGTTCTATTTGCAGTGTGCGACAGGTTTCCATCAATTTGCTATGTGATTTTATACGGACATTTAATAAGAAAAGTTTGAAGCAGAAAATGAAGTTGTTGCAAGATTTAGATCCTTGCAGAGTGAGACAAATGACAGGTTTGCGTGGTCATTCACTGGCTTGTCTTTCCAGGAGAGTATGCCAGAGTGTTTTTCATCATTTCAGGATGCTAGCAGTGCATCATAATAAAGTGAGAAAATTAGTGAGAATGTTGTATTATGCTAAGAGTCCAGCAATTATGCTTAAACAGTTATGTGCTGCTCTTTTGCATGGTTCTGAAATAGATGTGAAGAATCTTTGTGAAGAAATTGAGTTTTGTTACTTTGGTAGTAAAGATGAGAATGTTCAAATTGACCCTGAAGTAGAGGGTAATGTGGAAGATAATGTACAGGTTTCCAGTACAGATAATTTTCAGAAGGAAATTGCCACGTTTCAGATGAAATCAAGTGAGAGGCCTAATTTCACTTGTGTATGTTGTCGACGCACTTATTATAAGAATCAGACTAAGGTAGTGGATTTATATGCAAAAAGTGAAAGGGAAAATAATAGTGAATGGAAGGATTTAGCCACATACTTGATGGTAGAAAATTATTTTGATTTGGGATCGGATCAACGTGTGTGTACTTATTGTTGTAATAAATTAAACCAAAACCAGATGCCTGCTAGGGCAGTTCATAATAATCTGGAATTGGTTGAGATTCCTTCTGAATTGAAGGATTTAAATACTTATGAATCTATTTTGATTCAAAGTATCCATCCCTTTCAGGCTATTGTAAGAATGGAGCCAAAGACAGGGAAATTGCCTCCAGCAGATTTACAGAGAGGATTAAAGGGAAGAGTTGTTTATTTGCCTCTAGATTTGAACAAAAACATTAACACAATTGGAATAGAAAAAGTGGAAGAGGAACCTCTGGTTATCTTGGTTAATGGGGTTCCGACAAAGAATAAGAAAATATGGCAAGATTTAGTGGATGTTAGGAAAGTCAAAAAGGCAACAGTGTATTTGAAGAAAAATAATAAGTACTATAAGAATGTATATGTTGCAGAAGAGGAAGTAAGTGATGAAGAGGATAGCGATTTGTGTGCTGGCCAAATTGAGAAAGTAGAGGCCTCTAAAAGTGAAGAAATATATGAACATTATAGTGTTCATCCTTTGCATTCCAAGGAAGTGATGGGGAATGCTATTGAGTTGTTTCAAATGAAACAAGCCAAAGGGAGTCCCATTAGTGTTTGGGAGGAAAGTTTGGAAGCTCGGTGTTTCCCACAGCTATTTCCCACAGGTCAAGGAGGAAGATATGATGAGCGACCTCGTGAAATTCCTGCGTCTGAATACCGGACTTTACGATTGTATGCAGAAGATCCTAGGTTTCGGCAATGCATTCCCTATTTGTTTCATCTCCTGTTTGAAAGCGATCTGTCTGGACTGTCATATGCAGTGAACCACATCTTAAAAAGTGGTATACAGATGCGAAACATCTCGGCAAGTGACTTTATGCATAAAGTCAATGTCCAAGACAGTATTTTGGATTCTCACTTAATTAATCTCATGGCGTGTCAGCGTGGTACTAATGAGTACTGGTACCGTCGTCATGGTGACTTAAAATGTATGCTGAGGAACTTAGGAACTCCGACATGGTTCCTCACTCTGAGCTGTGCCGAGTATGGCTGGGATGACTTACTTGAATTTCTACGAGAGGCAAATGGAAATATTGAAAACATTGAATTCAAGACACCTGGAGAACTGTGTTCTTTGGATCCTGTGAATGTATGCAGGTACTTCAATCATAGATTTGAAGCTATGATGTCTTTCATCACAAATAAAAAGAATCCACCTCTTGGAGAGGTGTTGGATTTCTTCTGGAGAAAGGAGTACCAAGCAAGAGGTGCCCCTCATATACATATGTTGCTGTGGATCAAGGATGCACCTAAATTTGGAACAGATCCGGATGACTTAGTGATGAATTTCATCGAACAGTATTCTACGTGTGCTGTTCCAAACGCAACGGAGAAGAAAAGTCTAAGAGAACAAGTTCTACGTTTCCAAAGCCATCGTTGTGGAAAGTACTGTCGTCGTAAATTCAGAAACAAGGACAAGTTCTACACCAAATGTCGTTTCAACTTTCCACGACCGGTGATTTCTAAAGGAAGAGTGAACAGTTTGATGTCTTCGCTGCGACATAATGTGACGAGGAAATCACCCAAGAATACATACAATTTGAAAAGGAACGAAGAGTCCAAGTACATCAATGACTACAACCCAGTGATTTTGTCCATGTGGAATGCCAACATGGATATACAGTTTGTGGCTGACAACTGTATGGCTGTGGCTCGGTATGTGACATCTTACATCACCAAAAAAGAAAAGACCGAACTGAAGGATATGTGGGAGGACATTTCCCATGAAAAGAGCCTCAGCAAGAAGTTGTACAGTTTCAGTCTGAAGATGTTGTCGCATCGAGAAATCGGAGCTTACGAATGTTCTGATCGATTGTCTTCAGCAAGTCTCTATGCCAAATCCAGGAGTCTCGTTTGGGCGAGTCTTGGTCTTGCTGCAACGCGAAATCGAGTTCTTAAACCTGTTCGGGAAATTGAGTATTTGGCAGAAAAGGAACCAAACAGTACCGACATTTTGAAGACCAACATGTTGGATACATATTATCCAAATCGAAGCAGTCACCTTGAGAATATTTGTCTATATGAGGTTCTCCAAAATTATATATTCAAGAGGAACATCAAAGAAGATATTGAGAAAGGAGTGTATGCTGTAATTGGAAGTGAGGGATGCCTGGTCAAGCAAAGAAAATGCCAATTAGTAAACCATCGAAAATTAAGTGGCGAATCTCCAGAAAAAAAGGAGTTTTTCTATTTAGCACTTTTGCAACTTTTCAAGCCTTGGCGTGCAGAAGAGGAACTGCTTGGAGATTTCCTCTGTTACGAAGACTCTTTCAATGCAGCCAAGGAGTCCATAGAATGTCCTGCTTTTTCTAAATATCAAGAAATGCTAACTTTGGAAATTGAGCAGGAAGCAACGATTGCAGCCGAGATTGCCAGAGACAGTTCTCAGGACAGTCAGAGTTCTGTTTCATTGAGTCAAGATCCACTTGGAGGACCTATTATCGAAAATGAAGCTGCCACTGCTATGAATGAAGTAGAAAGAGCCATGGCACATGCTCAGGAGGATTCAGTTAACTTACAAGACTTGGAAAAACAACTCAACGTTGAGCAGAGGAAAATATATGATGAAGTTACCAAGGAAATTGAGCACGGATTAAGTCATGAGAAGAAAGAGTGCTCGTGTACGTCGTTGAAGCCTGTCCGACTGTACGTGAGTGGAGAAGCGGGAACTGGAAAAAGTTTCCTCATTAAAGCAATCTCTTGTTATTTGCAGGAAAGGACTGAGTCATCGCTGTCTTGTGTTGTCACCGCTCCTACTGGACTGGCAGCACATAATATTAAAGGTATTACTTTGCATCGTCTATTGATGCTGCCGGTGGAGCATGACAACAAATTACAATACAACAAGTTATCTGGAGATGCTTGCTGTGAAGTTTCAAGAGTTTTGAGGAAAATGAAACTACTTATCATTGACGAAGTAAGCATGGTTTCCAATGTCATGCTTGCCTTTGTGCATTTGAGAATGCAAGAAGTACTTAAAACTGAATATGATGTCTTATTTGGTGGGAAACACATTATTGTTTTCGGAGATCTTCTACAGCTGACACCAGTAAAAGGTCAACCTGTGTTCAAAATACTCACGCATGAAGATACCAGGAAGTGCCTAGGGAGCATTGGCAACGTCAATATATGGTTAAACTTCAATTATGCAGAACTGCATCAAAATATGCGTCAGGCAAAGGATGAAGATTACAAGAATATTCTACAAGATATTAGAATTGGAAAAGTGACCGAGCATGGGAAAGAAGCTTTAAATGCACGGTTACTGTCAAATTTGTATCCCAAACAAGATATTGTGCCTGAGAATATTTTTCAGAAAATTACTGAGAAGAAATCCGGGATATGTCTCATGCCAACTCTTGCAGAATGTGCCATCTTCAACAACAAAATGTTGAATTTAGAAAAGCAAGAGATTGTGAAACTTGAAGCTATCGACAAATTAGAGCATATGGGATCAACAATTATTTTGTCAGACAATTTGAAATCAAAATTGGATTCATTAGAGAAGACTATATCTAAAACAGCGGGTTTTGAAAAGACTTTGAATGTGTGTTTAAATTGCCGAATTATTTTGAGAAGGAATTTACATGTAGAAAGAGGTCTGGTAAATGGATCAATGGGTAATGTTGTTGATTTTGAGAAATACAGAAATAGAGATGGAATAGAATTTTTAAAAATTAAATTTGATGGCATTGAGGAAGTACAGCAAATTGGTCGTTGTTCTGCTAGGTTTTTGCTTGTTAAAGATTTATATGTTCGCCGTAAACAGTTTCCTGTTTGCTTGGCATATGCGGTGACAATCCATAAATCGCAAGGTTTAAGTGTAGACTGTGCATTGGTGAATATTGGCAGTTCTGTGTTCAAGGAGGGTATGGCATATGTGGCATTGTCACGAGTTAGAACTTTATCGGGATTGTACTTGATTGACTGTGATGTCACAAACATTTGTGCGGATCTAGATTGTGTTAAGGAATACAATAGGTTAAGAAGAGAGTATGCGCCACATTTGCCTCAATATCCTTTGTTTGAGAAACGTGTGGTAGGCCGCAAACGTAGAAATAGCAGTAATAGTAGGGAGGTTGTTGCAAAAAGACTAAAAGTCAATGAACCGAAAATTGTTAGCAGAAAGAAAGTGGATTCTGTTGAAGATGTTGTCGGTTTTCAATTTGAAAACAGTTCTGGTGTCAACTGCTATGCAAATGTAGTGGTTAATGTTCTCTTTTCACTAGAGAGTTTAAAAGAACAGATTCTGTTGAATTCTGAACAAATTTTATGCTGTTTGTTGAATTCTGTTTTCGAGAAATGTAGCAGTGATCGAACAAAAGTAGAAAGTGTGTCTGAAGTTCGTTATCTGTTAGATGAATGTTCAGGTCAAACAGACTTCTCTGAAAATAATCAGCAAGATTGTCAGGAGTTTTTAATGTATATGCTTGATATATTGCAAGTTGAGGGTGTAGATGTAGATCACCTGTTTGGGCTTTCTTATCAATGGCAGCATGACTGCGAGAACTGTATGGTATCAAGTACTACTAGTGTAGACTCAGAAAGATTTATATATTTAACTTTGCCAGACAGTAAATCAGTCTCCTTTAATAAGCTAGTAAATGCAGCGGATCACAACATGGAGTGTAGCCAATGTAAATGTGATATGATGTCAACATTATTTATACGTAGATATGGCCAGTATGTCATTTTAATGATGCAACGATGTAGGCCTGATGGAACAAAATTGTCAACTTTAATAAAAAATTTTGTGGCTTCTCAGCTGTCAATATCAGGGAGGACTTTTGTTACTGTAGCAATTATCTATCACGATGGTCCATCAACAACATCAGGACATTATACAGCTTACTTAAAGTCTGGAAACGGCTGGTCATTCTGTAATGATTCTGTTGTAACGTTCAAAAAAAAATTGCCGTTTGACCTTAAAAATTCTTACCTGGTGTTTTTAAAACCAAAATTTTAAGTAGAGGGAATGTAAGTCTGCAATGCTGTCTCGATTAAAAATTCAACTATATAAACCTAATGCAAGTAAGTCTGCTTCATAGTAAGCAGTATCAGTGTCATAGGAAAAGGAGAACATGACTGACAAAGAAGAGTAAGATATTAGTAGTCCAGGATTGTGAAAATAATCTCAAATATTTTATTTTTGAAAGTTGCGAAAATAGAAAATGTCGGGATTTGATTGGAAGAATTACAAGATTTGCGAATCGCGGCAACATGATTTGGCCTAGTGGAAACATGTGATATAATGAGAGAAGTTTTTTTTCTATGTAACATATTTCACGTATCGATGGAGGTTTTCTTTCAGAAAGTGGCGGGCTGAAAATATTTAAAGCACAACAGAGTGGATGCTGTTTATAGGAGATCCTTCGACGTCATTGAAAGTAAGTTAATTTTAAGAAGTTTTGAAATCAGATTTCTTAGGTTGTATGGGTTTTTTAAACACAGTCATTTTGATTGTGTTTTTTTTTCCCCGCTGTTACATGATGAATACCTTCAAGTCACTGATTTAAGTGAAATTTGATACATTCTGAGAACAGCAAAAATAAACCATTTAACATGTATAATTAATGTTATGCTTTTTGTCCTTATGATATACATTTAGAAATGTGTGGTACATATGGGTAAGGTGAGTTCTGTAAATATCAATTTTAATGCTTAGAGTGCTGTACTTCTGGGTAGTGTTTTTTTTTTATAAAAAAAAGAGGCCTCACCTCAAAGAAAGCTCTTGAAAGCACACATCTTATTTGCATCCTAAAACAATCATTTACAATGTTAGACACAATTTTATTATGACTTTACATCTTTTTTGCGCTGCTATTGCATCACTATTGTGAGACATTAGCAGTGCAAGAAAAACATCATGTTTCAAAATAGGCCTCAGTTCAGCAATATCAAGATACAGTTTCTTTCGAATATATATCTTTAGGATTGTGTAGGGAACGTAGAGAAGCAGAGACTTCTGTAAATGTCAAAGTTGTTGAAAAACTGTTTGTTTTTGAACCTTTTCCCTTGTCTTTTCTAATTTTTAAATACATGTTTTAATATTTTTTGAAATGTTTGTTCTTTGTTTTACAGATTGAAAGTATGAAAAAATATTTAAAAAAGGTAACAAGAATTATAAGGTAAATGTTTTCCACTCTTTTTACCCGCAATGCACTGCTGATGATGTCATTGACAGTATCTCTCATTTACTCTCTCTAGCTGTCTTTCTTTTTACATTATTCTCTGTTTACTTCCCTTATACTAACTCTTCTTTTTTTTTAAAAAAATATTTTTTTTAGTTCGCTTAAAGTTCGCGAACCGGTCAGCGAACTTGAAGCGAACCAAAAGAAATAGAGCTTGCCAGAGTGATAAACATTCTAGCAATTTTGTTTGAAAGGGGAGGTAGTTCTGAAAAGAACTGTTTTTTTTTGTTTTTGTTGTTTTATGTTTTTTTTGTAATTTTTTGAACATTTTTTGATTTTTTTGTATTTTTAGAACTGTTTTATGTTTTTTTTGTGTTTTTTAAGGAGGGGAGACAACAAAAAACAGGCTTTCAAAACGGCTCAACTGGAGCAAAAAAAAAGAAAATTACTTTTTGGGTGCATTAGGGCACTTATGATTTTCATATGCAATGTTCATGAGGTTGACACTCATGTTGCCATATGACAGCATAGCACCACAGTAAATACAAGACACCTTCATGTGCTGGAAGTTACGTTGGATGTTTGGCACAGTCTCTTGTGCCTCTCTTCCCGTCAAAGACAATGTGGATGTAGATCTTGCCACAGGAGTTGCCGTCGGATTGTCTACAAGATCCCTTAACTCAGCCCGGCTGTAGTTCAAGGGATGCCACCTGCTCATGTGACGGTGCATTGTATAGTTCCCCATACTGTACTTCTTTTCTGTGCCTCTCGACAATCTGTGGTCACAGATGAGGCAGGTGGCATATTTTGCATTCACTTTCTTGGTTCCAGGAGGGATGGTGAAAAACTGCCAGATGAAACTGGTTTTTCGTTTAGAAACCCGGGGCAACTCATCAACAAATTGTTGTCCCTCTCTCTCCTCTTCTTCTTCTTCCTCATCTTCCTCCTCTCTGTTAGTCATAATTTGACTGGGTGGTCCTCTCTTCTTATGGGGAGGTGGAGGTGGTGGTGGGGGTGCACCAGCTGCAGCAACAATGGAAGCCATTGTGGATCTTCAGATAAATGGTCTTTCTCTCACCAAGATGAAAGTCAGAGTGAGGAAATAAGGAGGGGTTTACTTGATTTGGGGAAAACAAAAGTTCTGAGCCAATGAAAAGTGTTATTTTTAGGTCACATGACCTTGTCATACATCATTTGGAAACCAAAAGTGAAATGAACCAATGAGAAGTTTGATAAACAAGTCACATGACCTGTTCCGCTTACGTTACGCGGCGCGCGCCGCGTCCCAGATCGCTTCCGGTTCGCGGTCCGGAGCACTTCCGGGAGCGCTAACGCGGCGCGTCATTAGACGCATTACGCGATAACGTGATACGTCGCGCTTCCGCGGCGCGTCACTGTTCCGCTAACGTAACGTTGACCGGTTCGCGGACTAGATCGCGGCATCAAGATGAGCTAACGGAAAGCTTCCCGGTTCGCGAACTAGAAGCGAAGAAAAAAAATATTAAAAAAAAAATTATCAATAAACATCTAAATATATTTTGGGATTTAAAGAATAATACATTTTACAGCTACAGATGTTAGCTTTTAAAAAACCAATGAAATTCACTGAAAAAACCATAGGTTATAGACCATATATAGTTAGAAATTTGCATTTAAAAAACCATTGAAATTCAATGAAAAAACCATAGGTTATAGACCATATATAGTTAGGAATTCGCATTTACAAAACCTTATTTTACTCGCATAAAACCATTGAAATTCCATATATAGTTAGTTGCGCTAACTATATATCGCGCACCCGCAATCCACTGCTGATGATGTCACATATTACATCATTCATGACATGGTCAGTGACATCACTGATGACATCACTGATGACATCTCAAATGACATCACTGATGACAACATCCAGTGACTGTATGTTTCTGTGAAGTTAAAATATGTCTTACATATTGAAGAATGAGTGGATGTATAAGTGTCTGGATGAAGGATTTAGTAGGTGCATGACTGACTGTATGAGTGAGTGATTAAATGTGTCTCACTGAGTGCATGGGTTAGTGACTAAACTGTCTTAATTTGTGCATCATTATGTCTGTTGTTCTGTAAACTGTTGCATGTGTTGATAAGTAGCTATATGAGTAACTATATGGGTTATTGATTGGTTACCTTAGTATTTGTATGGGAGACTGAGTGTGTGTGTGGGTGGCTGGGAGGTGTATGACTCTGTGCATAGATGTTTTTTAGCAGTTGATTCACTAGAGGTATGGTTTCAAAAGTGCATGTGGTAACAGCTGTATGGGCGGTTGACTGTGTGCATGAGTGTATTGGTGAGTGAATGGATATCTCAGTGCTACATGTCAAAGTAAGTACATATGTAAAACACAGTACATGTGAGAGTTGACATATATAAATAACTGTGCATAAGAGCCAGTGAATGTGTGAGTGGCTGTATGGATCATTGTGAACTTGTATCAGGGATTGTATAAGAGAGTAAATATGTGTTAGTATATGTTTGAATAAGTAAAGTTTGTATAACTGTATAGTTGAGGAAATGGAGGTGTGATTGATTCTTTGCATGACTGACTAGGTGTGTGAGTAACTCCATGGATGAGTGACAGTCTGTGAGTGTCTGTTTACACTGATTGTATCTAAGGTTATATTAGAGTCTGAAGAGGTTCATCGTATTATCACATGAATGATATCATCAGTGATGTGATCAGTAATGTCAAATGAGATGTCATCAGTGATGTCATCAGTGATGTCATTTGAGATGTCATCAGTGATGTCATCAGTGATGTCACTGACCATGTCATGAATGATGTAATATGTGACATCATCAGCAGTGGATTGCGGGTGCGCGATATATAGTTAGCGCAACTAACTATATATGGAATTTCAATGGTTTTATGCGAGTAAAATAAGGTTTTGTAAATGCGAATTCCTAACTATATATGGTCTATAACCTATGGTTTTTTCATTGAATATATATATATATATATATATATATATATATATATATATATAAATATATATATATATATACATACATATGTATATATATTCACTGAAAAAACCATGGGTTATAGACCATATATAGTTAGGAATTAGCATTTACAAAACCTTAATTTACTCGCACAAAACCATTGAAATTCGCATATATAGTTAGTTGCACTAACTATATATCGCGCACCCGCAATCCACTGCTGATGATGTCACATATTACATCATTCATGACATGGTCAGTGACATCACTGATGACATCATCCAGTGACTGTATGTTTCTGTAAAGTTAAAATATGTCTTACATATTGAAGAATGAGTGGATGTATAAGTGTCTGGATGAAGGATTTAGTAGGTGCATGACTGACTGTATGAGTGAGTGATTAAATGTGTCTCACTGAGTGCATGGGTTAGTGACTAAACTGTCTTAATTTGTGCATCATTATGTCTGTTGTTCTGTAAACTGCTGCATGTGTTGATCAGTAGCTATATGAGTAACTATATGGGTTATTGATTGGTTGCCCAAGTATTTGTATGGGAGACTGAGTGTGTGTGTGGGTGGCTGGGAGGTGTGTGACTCTGTGCATAGATGTGTGAGCAGTTGATTCACTAGATGTATGGGTTCAAAAATGCATGTGGAAACAGCTGTATGGGCGGTTGACTGTCTGCATGAGTGTATTGGTGAGTGAATGGATTTCTCAGTGCTACATGTCAAAGTAAGTACATATGTAAAACACAGTACATGTGAGAGTTGACATATATAAATAACTGTGCATAAGAGCCAGTGAATGTGTGAGTGGCTGTATGGATCATTGTGAACATGTATCAGGGATTGTATAAGAGAGTAAATATGTGTTAGTATATGTTTGAATAAGTAAGGTGTGTATAACTGTATAATTGAGAAAATGGAGGTGTGATTGATTCTTTGCATGACTGACTAGGTGTGTGAGTAACTCCATGGATAAGTGACAGTCTGTGAGTGTCTGTTTACACTGATTGTATCTAAGGTTATATTAGAGTCTGAAGATGTTCATTGTATTATCACATAAATGATATCATCAGTGATGTGATCAGTAATGTCAAATGAGATGTCATCAGTGATGTCATCAGTGATATCATTTGATATGTCATCAGTGATGTCATTTGAGATGTCATCAGTGATGTCACTGACCATGTCATGAATGATGTAACATGTGACATCATCAGCAGTGGAGTGCGGGTGCGCGATATATAGTTAGTGCAACTAACTATATATGCGAATTTCAATGGTTTTGTGCGAGTAAATTAAGGTTTTGTAAATGCTAATTCCTAACTATATATGGTCTATAACCCATGGTTTTTTCAGTGAATTTTCAAGGTTTTGTAAATGCTAATTCCTAACTATATATGGTCTATAACCTGTGGTTTTTTCAGTGAATTTCAATGTTTTTTTAATAGCAAATATCAAAAGCTGTAAAATGTCAAGTACGTGGTAGGTAAAAACATTTTCGTGCTTATGCACGCTGATGTGCTTTGAACGCTGCCCCCCCCCTCTTTTCTTTTAGGAGTATTCTCTCTTTGCAGATAGTGAAGGGTAGGTAACACAGGCCTTTGCCCCCGTTGTAATCCGTCGTGCCTGCTTCCCTCTCCATTTTATTGATTGTTATCCTAGCATTTATTGTTTTGGAATTGGTTCTCTTTGGTTCATTCTCTATTTACAAACAAGCACAGAGTCGCAATACTCTGTTTAGTCTTTGCAGATAGTGAAAAATCGTTAAAAAAACAAAAGGAATCAAGCAAAATCAGTAGGCCACTAATGGGATCTCTTTTTGACCTCGCTAAAATAGAAACATTATGAACAACCCCTCATGAGAAATAAAAAACTAGTGAGAGGAACTGAGCTTGACACCATGATGGCTGCAAGACAGCTCGGCTCCGCCGCCCACCCCACCCAAAATAACGACAAACTCTATGCAAATATTATAAATATATACAACACACCAGCAAAGTAACAGGGTAAAACGTTTTATTAAATAACTATTTACATGGCAGCCTGCTGCAACATCGATCCAAACAAGCCTTTGTATTTGGGACTCAAAATCAACAAGTAACAGGGTAAAACGTTTTATTAAATATCTATTTACAAGGCAGCCTGCTGCAACATCGATCCAAACAAGCCTTTGTATTTGGAGCTCAAAATCAACCATCAATAGTAAGATTTTCATAGGTGAGTGTAGGTTCATGGTTTTCCATCCACAGACTAAAAGCCTGGAGTGGGAGTGAAAGAACAATAACTAGGTAAGAAGGAAGGCAGAGGTTGTGGTAAGGACTCTGGATATAGTATGTTGCTTGGACCCTGAGATGCTTCAATGTCACTGCCTTGCACAAATGGCATAAGTCCTGGATGTTGGGTGCCATAGTTGAGGGTTCCGAGCAGCGCTTGTAACACTGTCTGAAGCTTATTTGCACCTGCTGCAGCTTCACTATTCTCAAAGTAAGTGGGGGCTGTTTGTGGACCTGACTGCATTGGAAAACAATGTGATGCGGTGCCTCCCTGAACCGCTTGACGGAGGCCCCCAAGATAATTGCGCCTGCTCCACACCTTGTCCCACAATCCGTTTGACCTGAAGACACGTCCTGCGGTGCCCTGGTCCGACCATCACATATACCTGCACCAGGAGACGGCGTGGGGTGAACTAGAAGGGAGAGGCGGCGCGAACGAGCCTCCCCCACCTCCCCAGGTGGAGGTTTCTCAGCTACACCCCAGCGCTTCACTCGACCAGCTGACTTGCGCCCGCTCTTGCGACACAGTGCCTCGCTCGGCCAGCTGAATTGCGCCTGCTCTTGCTATTACAACGTCTCACCCGCCATCCAACAGAATTGCACCCAATCTTGCGGTACAGCGACAGGCTGCTGCTACGGAGCTCACGAAATGGCGGTCGGCTCCACAGACTTGGGCCTGGCCTGCAAAGATGGCCTGAAAAGATGGGCCCCATTCCCAAAAGAGTCCCCTCAGCCTTGAAGATTCTACAACAGTCACCGGGACCCCCTACTCCTGTAGACTTCCGGTGGGGAGCGACTGCCATGATTGCTCGCGGAATGGCCACGACGTAGCCACGAGATGGTGGTGCTCTCATGCTGACGCCAGCGTCAGTCTGAAACATCCAGAAACACTGTAGACTACCAATTCGATCACTTCCAGTGGAGCCCCAACGTGACCCGGTAGAGAAGAACTTGCCCTCCCCTCTTTGACTGATGGTTCTTGTTGCCTGTCCCTTCTGTTGTCATTGAACAGAACTTTTTGGACTGCTGAAAGGGGTTGTGTTCCGACCGCTGGTTGGTGGAGACATTTTGACTATGTTCTGGACCTGCGTTGTCGCGTAATGCGTCATATGACGCGCCGCGTTAGCGCACCGGGAAGTGCTCCGGTGCGCGAGGCGCAGCTTCCCGGAAGCGATCCAGGGCACGGCGCGCAGCGCGTAATGTAAGCATAACAGGTCATGTGACTTGTTAATAAAACTTTTCATTGGTTCATTTTACTTTTGTTTTTCTAATGATGGAAGGCTTGGTCATATGACCTAAAAATAACACTTTTCATTGCTTTCGAACATTTTTTTTCTCCAAAATGATGAAAGCCCCACCTTTTTTTTTTCTCACTCTAACTTGTCAAGCAAAGGACCCAGATGCATTTACAGTTTATCACTAACAATGTTCCAGGCTAATGTATTTTCCCGGGAAATTTACAACTGTCCTGCAAGTAAAATATTCCTATTTCAAGAAAAAGGGCGTTTCTTCGTCCCATGAGGGAGCCGTTGAACAAAAGAGGCTCGGCCTGCTGTCTTAGTCGCTGATAGGCATGAAAATCGGATTCTTATCGATCACTTTATGTTGCAGGAGTGGAAAACACAACAGCCCTTGACCATTTATCTTTACTGCGTTCCTGCGTATTATACCTTTTAACCGTCATGTAATCGGGCTGCTTTATTTCACTTGCCTTTTACTGATTCGAAAACAGTGGCTATTATTCAAAACTTTACCAATCTAGGTACTACTACCATGTTTTGTTTTAAAAACCTTTATTGTGAAAATGTCAGTATACAAATACGGGCCTATAACCACGTGGGCCGGCCACGGAGCAAACTGGAATCGTATATGATGAGGGAACATTTACACTGTAGAAGAACGTAACGGGCGGGCCATTAGGTTGCAAGAACTAAGGTGTCTAACAGTTGCGGAATCGGTGGACGTACATTTTATAATTAAAGTACGACAGGGCCAGTTACAATAAAATTATCTAGATATACATTTGCGGGCAAGTACCATGGGTGACGTTAATTCGAACTTCCAATAGTACAGTAATCAATAACACATCAGAACTTAATATCAATAGGGATGTCCAAATGTTCAATCAGTACTCGTCCCCGCCCGCCATGTGCTTCAAAACTGCATACGTATCTCGTGATATCAAGGTTGGGCAACCAGTACACAACAAGGAGTTACGAGTCCCATTTATACCGGCGCCATTTTGGGCGAGGCCGGGCAGGTCCAGGATATAGTCAAAATGTCTCCACCAACCAGCGGTCGGACCAGAACCCCTTTCGGCAGTCCAAAAAGGTTCCGTTAAATGACAACAGAAGAGATAGGCAACAAGAACAATCAGTCAAAAGAGGGGACGCTTTGGTTAATGGGGCCCATGCCCTAGCAGGCAAGCGTCCGAGTTCCAAGGTGTCCCAGGGCCATTTTAGTGGACCAGGCTCAAATCCAAAGAGCCAGCCGCCATTTTGAGAGTCCTGTTGCAGCCGGCTATCGCTGCACCGCAAAAGTGGGCGCAATTCAGCTGGATGGTGGGCGAGACGCTGTAGCCGCAAGAGCGGGCGCAACTCAACAGGATGGCGGGTGAGGCGCTGTTCCGCAAGAGCGGGCGGAACTCAGCTGGATGGGGGGTGAGGCACTGTGCCGCAAGAGCGGGCGGAACTCTGCTGGACGTCGAGGGAAACGCTAAGGGGCGCACCACTGCAGATGAGGTGCCTCCACCTGGGGAGGCGGGAGAGGCCCGTTTGCTCCGCCTCCCCCCCCCCCCAGGGCACCCCACGCCCTCTTTCGACGCAGCATTGTAGGATGGCCACACCAGTGAAACTTGCTGGACACCACCTCGGTGCCATCCGGATCTCGGCGCGTTGTGCTGCCTTCGGCCTACTGTAGCACCAAGTGCGGGCGCAACTCTGCTGGACGGCGAGTGAAACGGTAAGGGGCGCCGCACTGCAGATGAGGTGCCTCCACCTTGGGAGGCGGGAGAGGCCAGTTCGCGCTGCCTCCCCCCCCCCCCGGGCACCCCACGCCGTCTTTCGGCACAGCATTGTAGGATGGCCACACCAGTGCGGCAACTTGCTGTACACCACCTCGGTGCCATCCGGATCTCGGCGCGTTGTGCTGCCTTCGGCCTATTCGCACATCGGTCCGCTACTGACGCCGCCTCACAGGCCAACGGATTTTGTAGGCATTTTATAGCCCAAAGCCGCATAACAGGTCATGTGACTTGTTTATAAAACTTTTCATTGGTTCATTTTACTTTTGGTTTCCTAATGATGAAATGCTTGATCATATGACCTAAAAATAACACTTTTCATTGGATTGAAACATTTTTTTTTCCCAAATGATGAAAGCCCCACCTTTTTTTTTCTCACTCAGCAATCCAAAAAGGTTCCGTTAGATGACAACAGAGGACACAGGCAACAAGAACCATCAGTCAAAAGAGGGAAGGGCAAGTTCTTCCCTACCGGGTCACGTTGGGGCTCCACCGGAAGTCATCGAAATGATAGTCTACAGTGTTTCTGGATGTTTCAGACTGAAGCTGGCGTCAGCATGAGAGCACCACCATCTCGTAGCTCCGTCGTGGCCATTCCGCAAGCAATCATGGCTGCCGCTCCCCACCGGAAGCCTGCGGGAGTCGGGGGCCCGATGACTTTTGTAGAATCTTCAAGGCTGAGGGGACGCTTTCGAGAATGGGGCCCAAGCCCTAGCAGGCAAATGTCCGAGTTCAAATGTGTCCCAGGGCCATTTTAGTGGACCAGGCCCAAATCCGAAGAGCCGGCCGCCATTTTAAGAGTCCTGTGGCAGCCGCCTATCGCTGCACCGCAAGAGTGGGCGCAATTCAACTGGATGGTGGGCGAGACGCTGTAGCCACAAGAACGGGCGCAATTCAACTGGATGATGGGCGAGACGCTGTAGCCGCAATATCTGTTTTTTAAAATGTTAATTTCTCAAAATCCACTGGAGCACATATATTGAGACCCAGCAAAGGCACATCGGGCTAACAGTCCCTACAATTTTGCCAAGTTTCGTGCCAATCCATTCAGCCGTTCGATCTAAAAGTGATGCCAAACGCCCTATGGAAAAATGAATGGGAAAAACGCTTTTTGGGACCCCCTTTTTTCTCGGCCCCCCCTTGACGAAACCCCCCAAATTTTCAGGGGCTGCTCAGAAACAAAATGTGCCATTTTCCTGAAACTTTCAGCCGATTTCGCCCACAAACGCCAAAGTTATTAGACATAGAATTTTCAAAAGTCCCATAGAGAAAAAATCCTAACTATATATACCTACTGGCAACCGCCAGTAGGTAATATATATATATATATATTCACTGAAAAAACCATAGGTTTCACACCAGTTATAGTTAGCTGGAAATTTTACTGATATAAAACCATTGAAATTCCCACGTTATAGTTAGTCGGACTCACTATAACTTGCGCGTGCAATGCACTGCTGATGACATCACATATTACATCACTCATGACATGGTCAGTGACATCACTCATGACATCACTGATGACACCATCCTTGTGACACAGTGACAGACCTCCTTTCAGTGTAATGTAACCCATGAAACACATATTCAAAAATAGAAACTAATATTTTCAAAAAAGTGGATATACCCATACCAGTTACAACAACCAATTCAGTAATACCACCATCTAATACACATCCACTCATGTGTATGTATATGGGTTATTAAATATTTTTATTAGTATCAGTATGAGTGTCTATATGGTTTGGTGGGGGTATTACTTAGCACATAGATGCATGAGTGACTGGCTCTTTGTTTGTATGTGTTTTGAAGACAACATATGTACAGGACTGTATGGGTGGATGAGTGTCTATATGTGTTTGTTAGTGAGTGAATGACTGTCTCACTAGTGTCTTTATCAGTAACTACATATGTTTTAATCTAGTATATATGAATATTGATGTATATAAGTGAGTATATGTGAGAGTAAGAGATTGTAAGAGTTCCTGTTTAAATAAGTATGTGTTTCTATAAGTGATTGTTTAAGAGAATAAATATGTGTAATTTTAAATAGAAGTAAGGTGGAAGTGTGTGTATAACTCTATATTCAAATAAATGGATGTCCAATAGTTTATTTGCACGTGTGAATATGTGTGTGAGTAACTTTTGGATGAATGTCGGTGTGTAACAGGATGTATAGGTGTATCACTTCATATGATGAGTGAGTATATGTATGAGTGACTATATAGAACTGTTGGTGAATGAGTGGATGTGTATATAGATAGTGGAATTACTGAATTGCTTGTTGTAACTGATATCGGTATCTCCATTTTTTTAAAAATTTCAGTTTCTATTTTTGAATATGTGTCTCAAGGGTTACATTATAGTGAAAGGAGGTCTGTCACTATGTCACAAGGATGGTGTCATGAGTGATGTCACTGACCATGTCATGAGTGATGTAATATGTGATGTCATCAGCAGTGCATTGCACGCGCAAGTTATAGTGAGTCCGACTAACTATAACGTGGGAATTTCAATGGTTTTATATCAGTAAAATTTCCAGCTAACTATAACTGGTGTGAAACCTATGGTTTTTTCAGTGAATTTAATAGGTTTTTTAAATGCTAATTCCTAACTATAACTGGTGTGAAACCTATGGTTTTTTCAGTGAATTTCATAGGTTTTTTAAATGCTAATTCCTAACTATAACTGGTGTGAAACCTATGGTTTTTTCAGTGAATTTCATAGGTTTTTTTAATGCTAATTCCTAACTTTTTATTCATACTCATACCTATGTGTTTTTTAGTGAATTGCTAAAGTATGTTTTTGTAAAAATGAACACTATAATGTATATTGAGATAATATTTTTAATTTAAATTTTTTTTTTATATTTCACTTCGGTGCGCTTTCGGTGCGCCCGCTGGTGCGCGTACCGTCAGCGCACTAACAAAAAAAAAAGAAAAAAAAATGAAGGAGGGACTGTGTAATAGATAGTAAGACAGATAAAAAGTGTAAAAGGAAGTAACTGAGAAAAGAAAAATGAATAATGGAGCAAAAGAAAGAAGAAATAGGAAGAAGACTAAAGCAGAGGTTAAGGGAGAATGTAAATGGATGTTGAAAGTAAAAAGAAGGACAGTTAAGTATGGGAATGTCAGGTAGTGACGGAATCAGAGGAAAAGAATAGCAGTGATTGAGGGAAAGTAAATATCAGTGAATATAAGTAAAGAGGGGTGAAAGAGGGTACATGTAAGTGAATAAGGGTAACACATGGGGAGTAATAGAGAGAAAGAAGAGAGAGAGTAAAAGAAGGACTGTCACAAAGGGACTAAGTGAACCAGTAAAAAAGGTAAGTGAAGGAGTGTGCATAGGCAGAAGTACTGAAAGAAATTGAATGTGGTCGGAAGTAAACATGAAACAAAAGAATAAGTGAGGGAAGCAAAGTAAGGAAATAGGTGTGCGGTAGGGTGACAGAAAAATAGTGAAAATAAAACAAAAGGTGATAACAAAAAACATTTTACAAACACACTTACCATATAATCTATGCAAATTTGTATCTGTGAAAGATAAAGGAAAAAACATGTTATAATTACATAAAAATGTATAATAAAATAGAAGAAACAGTTCATGAGGTTTAAAAATCTACAAAAGTTTACTTAGAAATGAAGCAATAGAGAAGGATACAAAAACAGAAAGAAAGTAATGTAGAAAGAAAAAAAAAAGGAAAAAGAAATAGTTGGAGAACAAATTCCTAAAGGTAAAAAAGATACTAAAAGAATGTAAAATATCAAAACAAAATGAGTAAAGATAAGAAACTAAAAGAAAAATGATTGAAAAGGAGAGAAGTCAGATTGATAAACTATAAATAAAATAGAGGAATAGAAGATGATTGAGAGTGAGTGAAGTGAAGTCACAGAGTGAAGGGATGAAAGAAATGAAGTTATTATAGAACGATGGATAAAACAGGAGTGAGAGAGTAAGTACACAGAAAGACAAAAGGAAGAACTAACTGAACTACAGTACAATGAGTGTAAAAGAAAAAAAAATGGAGAAAGAGAAAGAGTGTTAGGAAATTAAAGCAGAGGTACTAAGAAAATATGAAAAAGATAAAAAGTGGTGGAAGGAACAGAGGAAATGCAGATAGTTCCTATCAGATTAAGAAGTTGTGAATGAAGTGCAGTAAAGAAACAGCGATGAAAAAAGAGTGTAAATTAGTAAAGAGAGGTAAATAAGGGTGAAAAAGAAAATGAGTGTATAACAATGTGAACACAATATAAATTACACAATGCAAACTACACAATAACTTCTACAATATGTTACATTATTTATTTTTGCTGTTCTCAGAATATATTGAATTCCACTTAAATTAGTGAGTTCAAAGTCTTCATCATATAACAGCGGGAAAAAAAAACACAATCTAAAAGATTGTGTTTAAAAAAAACCATTCAAACATACATCTCATATATGTACACTAATCTTTGATTCACTTACTTTTCCATGAGGCCAAATAGAAGATAGTGAAGGTCCTTTTGGTGGAAAAAAGTCTGCTGTTCCTTATAAGTTCCATTTCATCGACTTCCTTTGAAAAAAGATATAAAAACATCATACCATACACAATCCTCACGGCCAATTTGTGTCTGATATATCGGTATTTTTTACTTTGAGATCCACTTAAAGTATCTACATGAGATAAATAATTTAAAATATTAGATTAACTAACTAACTAACTAACTTTTATTAACTATTCCCGTCTTCAAAGGCCAATTTCCTTTACTAAAACTTTGGTTTTAAAAACACTAGATAAGAATTTGTAGAGTCATAAGGCAAACGTTGTTTATAAGTTAAATGAGAATCATTGCAGTAACTCCATCCATTTTCAGATTTTAAGTAGCATGTATAATGTCCTGAGGTGGTCGAAGATCCATCATGATAAATAATAGCTTCAGTTGTAAAGGTCCTTCCAGAAATTGATAACTGAGAAGCCACAAAATTTTTGATAGAAGTTGTCAATTTAGTTCCATCAGGTCTACATCGTTGGAAAACTAAAATGATATACTGCTCATACCTTTGTATAAATAATGTGGACACCATTGTACAGTTACATTGGGTACACACCATATTATGATCTGCTGCTTTAACTAGATTTTTAAAAGACACTGATTTACATTCTGGTAAAGTCAAATATATAAATCTTTCAGTGTCTATTCTAGTAGTACTTGATAAACTACAATTGTGGCAGTCATGCTGCCATTGATAAGAAAGACTGAAAAGATTATCTACATCTACACCTTCATCTTCCAAAACACCAAACATATACAATAAAAATTCCTGACAATCCTGCTGAATGTTCTGTGAAAATTTATCTTGACCAGAACACAAATCTAAAACATTTCGAATTTCTGTTACACTTTCTATTTGTGCTGTACCACTGCTACATTTCTGAAACACAGAATTCAATAAACCACACAATCTTTGATCCCGATTTTCAACAATCTGTTCTTGTAAACTTTTAAGAAAAAAAACAACATTAACCACTACATTAGCATAGCAGTTGACACCAGAACTATTTTCAAACTGAAATCCAACAACATTTTCTCCACAATTCTTTTTCTTCCTGTTTTCAATTACAGTTTTCTCTACTTTTTGTCTTTTTGCAACTACCTCACTACAAGTATCCTCATTTCTTCTTTTTCGGCCTACCACACGTTTTTCAAACAGAGGATATTGAGGCAAATGTGGAGCATACTCTCTTCTTAACCTATTGTATTCTTTAACACAATCTAGATCTGCACAAATCTTTGTCTCATCACACGCAATCAAGTACAATCCTGATAAAGTTCTGACTCGAGATAATGCCACATATGCCATACCCTCTTTAAACACAGATCTTCCAATGTTCACCAAAGCACTATCTACACTTAAACCTTGAGATTTATGAATTGTCACCGCATACGCCAAACAAAAAGGAAACTGTTTTCGGCGAACATATAAGTCTTTAACAAGTAAAAATCTAGCAGAACAACAACTTATTTGTTGTACTTGTTCAATGCCATCAAATTTTATTTTTATAAATTCAATTCCATCTCTATTTCTGTAATTCACAAAATCAACAACATAACCCATTGCTCCATTTACCAGACCACTTTCAACATTTAAATTCCTTCTCAAAATGATACGACAATTTAAACACACATTCAAAGTCTTTTCAAAACCAGCTGTTTTTGAAATACTTTTCTCCAATGAATGCAATTTAGTTTTCAAATTTTCTGACAAAACAATTGTTGCACCCATATGCTCTATTTTATCTATTGCTTCCAGTTTCACAATCTCTTCATTTTCTAAGTCTAACATTTTTTGGTTGAAGATGGAACATTCTTCCAGAGTTGGCATCAAACATATCCCAGATTTCTTCTCAGTCATTTTTTAAAAAATATTCTCTGGAAGAATGTTTTCATTTGGATACAAATTTGAAATTAATCGACTATGCAAAGCTTTTTTCCCTTTCTCAGTCATTTTTCCAATTCTTACATCTTGTAGAATATTTTTATAATCTTCATCCTTGGCCTGTCGCATATTTTGAAGCAGTTCAGCATATTTAAAATTTACTCATATATTAACATTTCCAATGCTTCCAAGGGACTTCCTGGTATCTTCATGCGTGAGCATTTTAAACACTGGTTGTCCTTTTACTGGAGTCAACTGCAATAGATCTCCAAAAACAATAATGTGTTTTCCTCCAAATAACACATCATAGTCTGTTTTAAGAATTTCTTGCATTCTCAAATGCACAAAAGCAAGCATTAGATTTGAGACCATGCTTACTTCATCTATGATAAGAAGTTTCATTTTCTTCAAGACTCTTGAAACTTCAGAACACGCATCTCCAGATAGCTTGTTGTAATGCAATTTATTATCATGTTCAACTGGCAGCATCAATAAACGATGTAGAGTAATCCCTTTAATGTTATGTGCTGCCAGACCAGTTGGAGCAGTTACAACACAAGACAGTGGTGAATCAGTCCTTTTCTGCAGATAACTTGCAACAGCTTTAATTAGAAAACTTTTTCCTGTCCCCGCTTCTCCACTTACGTACAATCGGACAGGGTCAAATAATATACATGAGCACTCTTTTTTCTCATGTCTGAATCCATGTTCAATCTGCTCTGTGACTTCATCATATATCTTTTTCTGCTCAATGTTTAGTTGCTTTACCAAATCTTCTAAGTTAACTCCATCCTCTTGAGCTTGTTCCATAGCTCTTTCCACCTCATCCATGGCAGTGGCAGCTTCATTTTGGATAATTGGTCCTCCTAGTGGATCCTGGCTCAATGAAGTAGAACTCTGACTATCTTGAGAACTGTTTCTAGCTATCTCTTCAGCAATTGTGGTTTCTTGCTCCATTTCTTCATTCAACATTTGCAGATAATTTAGAAAAATAGGACATTCTATGGTATCCTTAGTTGCATTAAAAGAGTCTTCATAACAGAGAAAATCTCCAAGTAGTTCCTCTTCTGTACGCCATGGCTTAAAGAGTTGCAAAAGAGCTAAATAGTAAAATTCTCTTTTGTCTGGAACTTCACAACTCAATTTTCGATGATTAATCAAATGGCCTTTTTTCTGCTTCACTAGACATCCTTCATAGCCAATGAGTACATATTTTCCATTATTGATATCTTCTGTGATGTTCCTCTTATAACTGTAGTTTTGAAGAACTTCATACAAACATGTGTTCTCAAGGTGAGTACTTCTATTTGGATAGTATGTATCCAACATATTAGTCTTCAAAATATCTGTACTGTTTGGTTCTTTTTCCGCCAAATATTCAATTTCTTGTACAGATTTCAAAACTCGGTTTCGTGTTGCAGCAAGACCAAGACTCACCCAAATGATTGTTCTTGATTTGGCATAGAGACTTGCTGATGATAACCGATCAGAACATTCATATGCTCCAATTTCTCGATGCGACAACATCTTCAGACTGAAACTGTATAATTTCTTGCTTAGACTCTTTTCATGTGAAATGTCCTCCCACATTTCCTTCAGTTCTGTCTTTTCTTTTTTGGTGATGTAAGATGTCACATATCGAGCCACAGCAATAGAGTTGTCAGCAACGAACTGAATATCCATGTTAGCATTCCACATAGACAAAATCACTGGGTTGTAATCGTTGATGTACTTAGATTCTTCTTTTCTTTTCAAATTATATGTGTTTTTGGGAGATTTCCTCGTCACAGTATGTCGTAGAGATGACATCAAATTATTTACTCTTCCCTTAGAAATCACTGGTCGAGGAAATGCAAAACGACATTTCGTGTAGTACTTTTCCTTGTTTTTAAATTTTCGACGACAGTACTTTCCACAACGATGAGATTGAAAACGTAAAACTTGTTGCCTTAAATTGTTTTCTTCAGTAGATTTTGGAACAGCACATGTTGAATACTCTTCAATGAAACTCATCACTGTTTCATCTGAATCTGATCCAAATTTGGGTGCATCTTTAATCCACAACAACATATGTATATGAGGAGCACCTCTCGCTTGATATTCCTTCCTCCAAAAGAAATCCAAAACCTCTCCAAGGGGAGGATTTTTTTTGTTGGTAATAAAAGACATCATAGCTTCAAATCTATGATTGAAATATCTGCAAACATTCACTGGATCTAAAGAACACAGTTCTCCTGGTGTTTTCAATTCTATATTTGGTATGTTTTCATTTGCCTCCCGTAGAAATTGAAGTAAATCGTCCCATGCATACTCAGCACAGCTAAGAGTGAGGAACCATGTAGGAGTTCCTAAGTTTCTTAGCATACATTTCAATTCTCCATGACGACGAAACCAATACTCGTTGGTTCCACGTTG
Source organism: Lissotriton vulgaris (assembly GCF_964263255.1). NCBI lineage: Eukaryota > Metazoa > Chordata > Amphibia > Caudata > Salamandridae > Lissotriton > Lissotriton vulgaris. The sequence continues at coordinate 1,100,350 of NW_028243022.1, forward strand.
ACATGCCATGAGATTGATTAGCTGAGATTCCAAAATACTGTCTTGCAGATTAACTTTCTCCATAAAGTCCCTTGCACAAACATTCTGCAAATGAGGTCCACTTTTTAATATATGATTAACTGCATAAGAAAGCCCAGACAAATCACTTTCAAACAGTAGATGAAATAAATATGGAATGCATTGACGAAACCTTGGATCTTCTGCATATAATCTTAGAGTCCGGTATTCAGCTGCAGGAATTTGAACTGGTCGATCATCATATCGTCCACCACAACCTGTTGGAAATAATTGTGGAAAACAACGAGCTTCCAAACTTTCTTCCCATACACTAATGGGACTTCCTTTTGCTGCTTTCATTTGAAACAAGTCAATTGCATTTCCCATTACTTCTTTGGAATGCAAAGGATGAACAGTATAATGTTCATATATTTCTTCAGTTCTAGACACATCAACTTTTTCAATTTGACCAACTGAAGAATCACTATCTTCTTCTGTAGCTGTTTCCTCTACTCCAACACTTACATCTTTGTAGTACTCATTGTTTTTGACTAAATACAACGTTGCCTTCTTGACTTTTTTAACATCCACTAAATCTTGCCAAATTTTCTTACTCTTTGTTGGAACCCCATTAACTAGAATAACTAAAGGATCTTCTTCTACTCTTTCTACACCAATTGTATTAATATTTTTCTTTACATCTAGAGGCAAATAAACAACTCTTCCCTTTAATCCTCTCAGTAAATCTGATGGAGGCAATTTCCCTGTCTTAGGCTCCATGCGTACAATAGCCTGAAAAGGATGGACACATTGAATCAAAATAGATTCATAAGTATTTAGATCCATCAATTCAGAAGGAATATCTATCAACTGAAGATTATTATAAACTGCTCTTGCAGGCATTCTATTTTCATTTAATTTTTTCAAACAATAATTGCAAATACGCTGATCCAAACTCAAATCAAAAGAATTCTCCACCAACAAATAACTTACAAAATCCTCCCATTCACTATTATTTTCCAATTGACTTTTTGCATATAAATCAACTAACCTAGTCTGAATTTTATAATGAGTCCGTCGACAACACACACAAGTTAAATTAGGCCTCTCACTTGATTTCACCTTAAACTTGATAATTTCCTCATCAAACTTTTCAATACTTGAAATTTGTCCATTATCTTCTGCATTACCATCCATTACTATATCTATTTCTACACTGTCCTCTTTGTTCCCAAAATAACAAAACTCAATTTCTTCACAAATAGTCTTCACATCCACTTCAGATCCATGCAAAAGAGCACTATTTAACTGTTTAAGCTTAAGTGCAGGACTTTTTGCATAATACAACTTCCTCACTAATTTCCTTACGTTATTATGATGCACTGCTAACATCCTAAAATGATGAAAAACACTCCGACAAACTTTTCTAGAAAGACAAGCTAGTGAATGCCCTTGCAAACCTGTGCTTTCTCTCACTCTGCAAGGATCTAACTCTTGCAGGATCTTCATTTTTTGTTTGAGACTTTTTTTACTATATGTACGTAAGAAATTTCGAAGCAAATCGATTGATTCCTGTCGCACACTACAAATACTACTGCATTTCCATGTGTACACTGGACCCTTAGTACGTCTCCCTAAAACTTCATCAGCTAACACCTCTTCTGCATCTCTAGATACAAGTTTCTCTTTTTCCATCACACAACTATCTTTCACGTCATATGCACGACCACTGGTGTCAACTGCATGCACCAAATCATTTTCCTGAAAGTAACTCTCCTCATTGAAAAAAGGCTCAGAACTTGAACTATGCATCCATTCACCAGAAAATACTTCACAAAAATTACTCCGATTAATAATTCTTTTCCATCTACTGTTCGATTTGAAAACATCAATTGCCTTATTAAGTATCCTAATTCTATTGATTATTAAAATAAATAATTTTTTCTTAACTTCAAAAGCCTGATCAACAATCTTTTCTACACTTTTCTTTTTCTTGTAAAAAGCAGCTTTTAGTTTACTTTTCTTATCATTTTTTAGCAAATTTAAAACTACCCTATAGCGAAACATTCGCCTACGAATGTCCCTAAAAACATTTACCCTTCTATTGCTATCCATTCTCTTCTCTCCTGCTCCAATGGAAACATTTTTTGTGGGCTTCTCTTTCCTTTTTAGATTTGTTGACTTTTTCTGTATATTCACATTAGCAATATCATTTTTTTTTCTACGACATATGTTGCGAAGAAAAGACTTAATTGGCTTACCAGAAGCTTTTCTGGTGTTTTTTGAAGTACTTGTTGAAGAGGATTCCATAAACTCTGTTGTTGATGTTCTCCTTTTCCGTATGTTATTTTTGATATTTCTTTGCTTTGAAGGCATTTTTGCTTCCTTTTCAGAAGTTGATTTGAATCTGTTGTTCTGTTAAAAAAACACATGAAAGACCACTATTAGCAAACAACAAAGTAATGTTAAAAAGCAAACAATATATACAATAAATTGCAACATATTTAAGTTTATACAATAGCAACTCATGGCTTTATTTATAAAGGCCTTGCGCCACCAGTGCGTCACTTTTTACCCATGTTTAAAGTAATGCACCAGCTGCACATGGCAATCATAAATAAGGGCCAAATGCAAATACCAATCATTTGCACCCACAAATCGATTTTTGAATAACATGTAAGAAGCACTGCGTAGAACCTAAGTACAACCACTCAATATCATCAAACAAAGTCAGGGTCTGATTTATAAAGGCCTTGCGCCACCAGTGCATCACTTATTACCCATGTTTAAAGTGATGCATCAGCTGCACATGGCATTCATAAATAAGGGCCAAATGCATATACCAATCAATTGCACCCAAAAATCGATTTTTGAATAACATGTAAGAAACACTGCGCAGAACCTAAGTACAACCACTCAATATCATCAAACAAAGTCAGGGCCTTATTTATGAAAGCCTTGCGCCACCAGTGCGTCACTTATTACCCATGTTTAAAGTCATGCATCAGCTGCACATGGCAATCATAAATAAGGGCCAAATACATATACCAATCAATTGCACCCAAAAATCGATTTTTGAATAACATGTAAGAAACACTGCGCAGAACCTAAGTACAACCACTCAAAATCATCAAACAAAGTCAGGGCCTTATTTATGAAAGCCTTGCGCCACCAGTGCGTCACTTATTACCCATGTTTAAAGTCATGCATCAGCTGCACATGGCAATCATAAATAAGGGCCAAATACATATACCAATCAATTGCACCCAAAAATCGATTTTTCAATAACATGTAAGAAACACTGCGCAGAACCTATGTACAACCAATCAATATCATCAAACAAAGTCAGGGCCTTATTTATGAAAGCCTTGCGCCACCAGTGCGTCACTTATTACCCATGTTTAAAGTCATGCATCAGCTGCACATGGCAATCATAAATAAGGGCCAAATACATATACCAATCAATTGCACCCAAAAATCGATTTTTCAATAACATGTAAGAAACACTGCGCAGATCCTATGTACAACCACTCAATATCATTAAACAAAGTCAGGGTCTCATTTATGAAAGCCTTGCGCCACCAGTGCGTCACTTATTACCCATGTTTAAAGTCATGCATCAGCTGCACATGGCAATCATAAATAAGGGCCAAATACATATACCAATCAATTGCACCCAAAAATCGATTTTTGAATAACATGTAAGAAACACTGCGCAGAACCTAAGTACAACCACTCAATATCATCAAACAAAGTCAGGGCCTTATTTATGAAAGCCTTGCGCCACCAGTGCGTCACTTATTACCCATGTTTAAAGTCATGCATCAGCTGCACATGGCAATCATAAATAAGGGCCAAATACATATACCAATCAATTGCACCCAAAAATCGATTTTTCAATAACATGTAAGAAACACTGCGCAGAACATATGTACAACCAATCAATATCATCAAACAAAGTCAGGGCCTTATTTATGAAAGCCTTGCGCCACCAGTGCGTCACTTATTACCCATGTTTAAAGTCATGCATCAGCTGCACATGGCATTCATAAATAAGGGCCAAATGCATATACCAATCAATTGCACCCAAAAATCGATTTTTCAATAACATGTAAGAAACACTGCGCAGAACCTATGTACAACCAATCAATATCATCAAACAAAGTCAGGGCCTTATTTATGAAAGCCTTGCGCCACCAGTGCGTCACTTATTACCCATGTTTAAAGTCATGCATCAGCTGCACATGGCAATCATAAATAAGGGCCAAATACATATACCAATCAATTGCACCCAAAAATCGATTTTTCAATAACATGTAAGAAACACTGCGCAGATCCTATGTACAACCACTCAATATCATTAAACAAAGTCAGGATCTCATTTATGAAAGCCTTGCGCCACCAGTGCGTCACTTATTACCCATGTTTAAAGTCATGCATCAGCTGCACATGGCAATCATAAATAAGGGCCAAATACATATACCAATCAATTGCACCCAAAAATCGATTTTTCAATAACATGTAAGAAACACTGCGCAGAACCTATGTACAACCAATCAATATCATCAAACAAAGTCAGGGCCTTATTTATGAAAGCCTTGCGCCACCAGTGCGTCACTTATTACCCATGTTTAAAGTCATGCATCAGCTGCACATGGCAATCATAAATAAGGGCCAAATACATATACCAATCAATTGCACCCAAAAATCGATTTTTCAATAACATGTAAGAAACACTGCGCAGATCCTATGTACAACCACTCAATATCATTAAACAAAGTCAGGGTCTCATTTATGAAAGCCTTGCGCCACCAGTGCGTCACTTATTACCCATGTTTAAAGTCATGCATCAGCTGCACATGGCATTCATAAATAAGGGCCAAATACATATACCAATCAATTGCACCCAAAAATCGATTTTTCAATAACATGTAACAAACACTGCGCAGAACCTATGTACAACCAATCAATATCATCAAACAAAGTCAGGGCCTTATTTATGAAAGCCTTGCGCCACCAGTGCGTCACTTATTACCCATGTTTAAAGTCATGCATCAGCTACACATGGCAATCATAAAAAAAGGCCAAATAAAAATACCATTCATTTGCACCCAAAATCGATTTTTAAATAACATGTAAGAAACACTGCGCAGAACCTAAGTACAACCACTCAATATCATTAAACAAAGTCAGGGTCTCATTTATGAAAGCCTTGCGCCACCAGTGCGTCACTTATTACCCATGTTTAAAGTCATGCATCAGCTGCACATGGCATTCATAAATAAGGGCCAAATACATATACCAATCAATTGCACCCAAAAATCGATTTTTCAATAACATGTAACAAACACTGCGCAGAACCTATGTACAACCAATCAATATCATCAAACAAAGTCAGGGCCTTATTTATGAAAGCCTTGCGCCACCAGTGCGTCACTTATTACCCATGTTTAAAGTCATGCATCAGCTACACATGGCAATCATAAAAAAAGGCCAAATAAAAATACCATTCATTTGCACCCAAAATCGATTTTTAAATAACATGTAAGAAACACTGCGCAGAACCTAAGTACAACCACTCAATATCATCAAACAAAGTCAGGGCCTTATTTATGAAAGCCTTGCGCCACCAGTGCGTCACTTATTACCCATGTTTAAAGTCATGCATCAGCTGCACATGGCAATCATAAATAAGGGCCAAATACATATACCAATCAATTGCACCCAAAAATCGATTTTTCAATAACATGTAAGAAACACTGCGCAGAACCTATGTACAACCAATCAATATCATCAAACAAAGTCAGGGCCTTATTTATGAAAGCCTTGCGCCACCAGTGCGTCACTTATTACCCATGTTTAAAGTCATGCATCAGCTGCACATGGCAATCATAAATAAGGGCCAAATAAAAATACCATTCATTTGCACCCAAAATCGTTTTTTAAATAACATGTAAGAAACACTGCGCAGGACTTATATACTAACATACAATTTCACTTCTAAAACATAACTATCTGCTTCAAAATATTCTCCATAGAGCAAATAAATCTCTATCTAAATTAAATGAATCATTACTTACCTTTACAAATGCTTTTGGAGATTGAAAACAGTGTCAGACACACACACCAATTTTTCTTTAGCAGAGGAAAAGGTGTGCTCTCAATACACTGAAACCAAGACTGGCATAGAAAATCTCTATCTTTGTACACATATGCCTTAATTCAACCAATGAAAACTCTTCCCTCACTATTTTCAAACCAACACCCATCCCCCTCTCAAACCTTTCTATCTGTTACCATAGCAACTCCCTCCTAACTGAACTGTAAGGTTCAAAAGTTTATCTTACAATGTTGCAAATTAACTCAGCAAGGATGTTTGACCTCTCAATACAGCAGCCTATACAGGGTATTTTTGCTTTTGGTGACTTTTTTTAAACCATTCAAATTGCTTCTTTCACACAACATAACCATGCACCCTAACTTTCAGTTTTCAACTATCTGAATCCACCAATCATTGCTTGTGATTCAAGAGCAGAGAAACTCCACAATTATTTTTTTGTGAACTCCTACTGTTCCAACTACCATTTCATTCCCACACTTCATCTGACTGGACCAGAACCTTCTCACATCATGTACTCTGTTTGGATTATTGGACATAGCTACATCCACTGGGCTCAAAGGTATGCAGCTAGCAGAAATTTTCATAACCTTGATTTATCAAATGTGGAAATCAAGTGGATTGGCCACAGAGGATTAAAATGTCACCAATTGATACCATTGGTGAAAACCTTTTTGCATCTGCCAGAACCTGACCTTATAATTGTGCACTGTGGTGGAAACGATCTAGGCACATTAACTGGGGTAGGTCTGGAAATGCTATTAAAGGACACCTTTCATCAATTGATGATACTTTTTCCCCACACTGCCTTGGTATATTCCAATATATGCCAAAGACAGAAATGGAACTGGTCCAACCAATTTGGTCCACAATTTGAGAAAGCACGGAAACATGTAAATAAATCTGTTTCTGCTTACATGAGAGACTATGGAATGGGTTCAATATACAATAATAACTTGCGTTACAACATGCAAGACATCTACAGAGGAGATGGAGTGCACTTCTCAGATGAGGGGAATAGAATATTCCTCCTGAATTTAAGAAACGTGTATTGGAACCTACTTGTAGGTACCTAAATCAACCACAGAACCCAAAAGCTCTTCTCAGAGCTACCCTACCTCTGATCATTCAAAGCGTTTATTTTTTTCTAACTTTTTTCACTATTTTTCACCATAGTACGCTTCCCGGTAAGCTTAACGGTGCGCGTACCAGGCGCTCCCCCCGCGGAAAATGAAAGATTTTTTTTTTTTTTTTTACGTTTATGAGCCTTCTAAGCCCCCCTCAGAAAACCTAGAGGGTCAAGAAGTCTCTACAGTGCCCCCTTCTATCCATACCGAACATTGTTTACCCTCCATCTTGTGTCTCGATTGTACCGAAACACAAAATGGAGGACTCCCGTAACGCTGCCGGTGCGCGTAAAGGAGCGCGCACCAGTAAGCGCTCGATAAAAAAAGGTGGGAAAGCAATTTACAAAAAAACCACTGGAGACACTTTCATCAAATATAGAATAGGCCCTACTACATAGCAGTCCCTACCATTTGCCCAAATTTGGTGAAATTCCATTGAGACATTTAGGCTACAGGCCTGTCTAAATATCCTGAGGTAAATTACATGAGAAAAACAGACTTGTAATGTTAGAATTTACAACCAATTAAAAAGTATCTTTCATTTTCTACGATTATTTCCTGACATTTGATTGGTTAAGTACAAGAATATATATAAAAGAAGAGAGGGAAACACAGCCATTTTGACTACTGCTTCCAGAAGTACATTTGAAAACAAATTTCACTGACAACTTCAACTGATTTCTCTAAGGTAAGTTCTAATTATGGAAGTATATTGTACACTTTAAGTTAATTTCTGAAAAAATATTCTGTTAGTGATATGCTATCCCTCTTTAATAGTTAGAGATAGAGATAGACTTCTCTGTAATAGTTATGGATTGAGTTAGGCTTCTCTGGTATACAGTACCCTAACTCTACTAATATAGTTAATTTGTATGCAATTTTCAGAAAGAAAATGGAAGGAGAAAATCAGGCAATTGATACTTCTATCAAAGTAAAGGTGGAAAAACCAGAAGATCAAAAACAAGTAGTTGATTTCATGGATGACTCTTTGGATGAACAGTTTATAGAATATTTGGAAGAAATGGAATCATGTACATATAATTATGAGGAAATTCCGGACAATATTATGTTAGAAATTTTATTAAATTATGAAAAAGAATCAGAGGAATAAATTTATGTTTAATAATTTCAAATTGTTTCAGACAATATTCTTTTTTATATGTAATTCATAAAGTATTACCAAAAATGTTTAAAATATAAAGTGAGACTTATAGTATACTGTTCAACTATTTTTCTGTTACATAGTAAGTTTACTCATAGTTACTACCTTTCTCCCACTATATTATCTCATATGAATATTTTACACCTCATTTTCATAAGTGAGCAGGATAGACTACTCATGATCCCCTAGAAATTCTCAGGGAGTGCTTAAAAGATCTGTTTCTCCTTTCCAGACAGACTATGTTATGAATTCCATATACCACAAAAACATACAATAACAACATGCAAGATATCTACAGAGGAGATGGTGTACATTAAATGAAAGTCTCTGCATTGGTACCTACATGTAGGTACTTACATAAAATTAAAAAAAACAAGTAATAAACATACAATTTTTTAAAGTGATTATTTTTCCATAGTACCCTCCTTGGAGCGCTTCCCGGTGCGCGCACCGGGCGCTCCCCCCGCGAAAAACGCAAAAAAAAAAATTTTTTTGGAGGCCCCGCGGGGCCCTTTAATGGCCCCCATATCAAACCTAGGGGGTCAGGGGGGGTCTACCCTGCCCCCTTATGGTCAATTCCACCCTTTGTTTTTGCCACCTCTTATGACTAGATTTTACCGATAGACAAGATGGCGGCCGCTCCGGACTGTTTAGAATGTTTACAGACAACTGAGAGCCAATCAGCTTTCTGCGCGCAAGTCGCGTGTCGCGCCGGGAGCGCTCACCGGTGCGCGCACCGGAGAGCGCCTATAGATATATATATTTTTTTGAACCTAAATTACTCAAAATCCACTGGAGCACATATCTTGAGACATAGCAAAGGCACATCGGGCTACCAGTCCCTACAATTTTGCCAAGTTTGGTGGAAATCCATTCAGCCGTTCGGGCTAAAAGTGACATCGACCGCCCTATGGAAATTAACATGGGGAAAACGCGTTTTGGGACCCCCCTTTTATCTCGGCCCCCGCTTAACGTATCCCCCCCAAACTTTCAGGGAAGGACCGGAACCCCGCGAGGCCATTTTCAGGAAATTTTCAGGCAGATTCGTCAACCGGCGCCAAAGTTATTCCAAATAGAATTTTGAGATTTAACATTGAAAAAAATCCTAACTATAACTACCTACTGGCGACCGCCAGTAGGTAATATATATATATATATATACATTACCTACTGGCTATCGCCAGTAGGTATATATAGTTAGGATTAATTCCCTATGGGATTTCTGAAAATTCTATGTCTAATAACTTTGGCGTTTGTGGACGGAATCGGCTGAAATTTTCAGGAAAATGGCACATTTTGTTTCTGAGCAGCCCCTGAAAATTTGGTGGGGTTTTGTCAAGGGGGGGCCGAGAAAAAAGGGGGGTCCCAAAACGCGTTTTTCCCATTCATTTTTCCATAGGGCCTTTGGCCTCACTTTTAGCTCGAACGGCTGAATGGATTTGCACGAAACTTGGCAAAATTGTAGGGACTGTTAGCCCGATGTGCCTTTGCTAGGTCTCAATATATGTGCTTCAGTGGATTTTGAGAAATTAACGTTTAAATCAAGATATATATCTGTAACAGCGTTCCGGGCAGCGATCCGGTCCGCTTACTTTTCGCTTATCGGAACTTTGCGCGCAGAAAGCTGATTGGCTCTCCGGTGTCTGTCAACATTCTAAACAGTCCGGAGCGGCCGCCATCTTGTCTCTCGGTAGGATCGAGAGAGAAGAAGAGGTGAAAAACGAAAGGGGAATTTAATGAAAGGGGACAAGGTATCCCCCTCTTGACCCCCTAGGATTGTTGTTGGGGTTATTAAAGGGTCCCGTGGGGAAAATAAAAAAAAAATTATTTTTCACGGTAGAAGCGTTTCCCGGGGCGCGAACTGGGCCGCAAACTGGTAGCGAAACGAGAATTCGCCATTTTGTGCTTCGTTTTAATTGTTTAGAGACAAAAATTATCGCCGCACATCGGCCACAATGCATGAATATCGTTGAAAAGTCAGCGATATTCATGCATTATCCAGCAAATGCTCTTAGCCGTGTTATCCACCTTCCATTGGATAACATGGCTAAAAACTGCTCTGTGCGTGTTTTTTTTTTTTTTTTTTTTTTTGCTGCGTGACGTTTGTTAACGTTCGATTCGATGGAAATCAGGAAGTGGTGACCACCATTTTGTCACTGCGAGTAAATATTTTGTTATAAATGAATCCTTATTGATAAACATTGTCTGCGCCATCTTGCGTTTTGTCCAATGCCACAATTTTGTCGTGCACGGCAGCCATTTTAGATGCCTTGACCAGGGCCACTCTCTGCACGCCGCCGATTCTCAGCATGGCTCCCCACCCTCGCACGCATCTCCCCCACGCAATGGTCACCCCCGCTCTCTCTCTCATGCATGGGCCATATACTTCCCCCCATCTGCGCTGCTCTTCTCTGAGAATCACACCCTGTGCCTGCCCGACACCTCCCTTTCACCCTATTCACTACCGCACCCTCTGACACTCCTCTTCCTCTGTGTCCGATTGTCCAGGCCGGACCTAGGCTATCACGTAGCCCTGCGAATGTAGTTTATGACCCCAGCTGTAGAGTATCCAGACATGCCAACCCTCCCGATTCAGGCGTGAGACTACTGATTTCAGTGCTAGTCTTTCGCTTCCTGATTCCTGCAAGGAAAAACCCGGGGGCATATTACCAACAACTAGCGGTAATTTTGTCTGTAACTTGTTTAGAGACAAAAATTATCGTTGCACATCGGCGAATTATATCGCACATAAACTTGCTATTAGCAAGGTTTATCGCAAATGCGATAAAAAACGGCCGCAATGCATGAATATCGTTGAAAAGTCAGCGATATTCATGCATTATCCAGCAAATGCTCTTAGCCATGTTATCCACTTCCCATTGGATAACATGGCTAAAACTGCTCAGGGCAGGTGTTAGGTTTTGGAGATATTCGCTCTTAGCGCGAATATCTCCAAAAGTTGGTAATAGGAGATAGCAATGGTTAGGGACTGTTTCCAGTCGCTAAAATCTTGGCACGCCCACTTTGCATGTCATTAGTGATAAATATCACTGATATGCAAAGCGGGGCTCAAGATGGTCGCTATCTCCTTTTAGCTGTCACTAACTGGTGTTAGCGACAGCTTGGTAATAGGGAGATAATTTTATCTCTTTTTTTTTGGCTTTTAAAGCCAAAAAAGTGGAAATAAACCCCCTTGATAATATGCCCCATGATTTCTCGGGGGTTTTAGCTGACAGGGCTTGGTATTGTGTTACGTGCTAATTCTTCCAGGAAACGTCAGAGGGTCGATGCAGGGGTTATAGAAGGGGTGATAAACCATTTAAGCCTCATGAACAAGCGCATGGTCTTTTAAAGATTTGTGAAGTACTCGGGGCGGCTGTGTGTGTGTGCCCTCTTTCAGGAGCGGGCGGGGGGCACTGCCAGCAACTTGCCAGGCCAGGCAGTGTTCAACACGTGCATCACCCTTTCTCTGCCTGCTATTGCGCTCCATGCTTGGAAAGGTAAGAAAAAGAATGTGCATTTGAGTTTGAAATGTCCGATCTTGTAGCAGTACACTTGCAAAGCCCACACATGACAATAACCCGATTCAAGGCCCCATTCATCCGATTTTTTAAACATATATAGCACTCCAACAAAGTTAGATTTTAAAACTTTATTAACATTTAACTATAACGAACGCAACAAAAACTGTAAATATATTTAACCATTTTTTGAAATTAACCAGAACTATAACGATAACAACAACAAGAACAATATTATAACTTTTATGCCTAAATTACACAAACATTTAGCTAATCTGCTAAAGGGGGGAGTCGCCATTTCTTTACAATAATCAATAATGAAAAATCCACATCAATAGGGTTGTCCGTTTTCTCGATGCAGCACTATAGTGCAACATAGACAGCACCTGGGGTGTCAAGAGTGAACAGGTCTTTCTTTGTTCCTTAAGATGTTATTTGTGTCAACCTCTTCCGAGAATGCTGATGCGTTAGGGATTTCCTTGTGACAGCTGCTTCATAGACAGACGATATCTTTGTTAAGTCATTAGTGTTAAGTGTGTCTGAAACTCCAGTGCCCTTCTGTTTTACTTTCCACAGACACTACAGAGTTTTGTGTGTTGTTCTTCTGAGCGACAATTATTCCAGAGGTTTCAGGTTTACTTGTTTTGTCCTGCAGTGAGTTAACAGCTTTAGAGACTTCATGTTTATTTGCTATGTCCTGCTGTTCGTTAACTGCTTCAGAGACGTCAGCCTCATTTGTTATGTTTGACTAGATCCTGGACCTGCCCGGCCGCGCCCAAAATGGCGCCGGTGTAAATGGGACTCGTAACTGCTTGTTGTGTACTGGTTGCCCAATCTTGATATCACGAGATACATATGCAGTTTTGAAGCACATGGCGGAGGCTCGTCTACTGTAGTGGGGCGCCCCTTTATCGTTTCAGTCGCCATTCCGCCCGCTTTTGCTACACTGTGCATTTTCCGCCATTCAGCTGTTTACCGTCCGCTCTTACGGCTACAGCGTCTCGCTCACCATGTAGTTGAGTTGCTCCCACTCTTGCTGTGCAGCGATAGGCGGCTTCCACAGGACTCTTAAAATGGCGGCCGGCTCTTCGGATTTGGGCCTGGTCCGGTACAATGGCCCTGGGACACCTTGGAACTCGGACGCTTGTCTGCCATGGCTTGGGTTCCATTCTCGAAAGCGTCCCCTCAGCCTTGAAGATTGTACAAAAGTCTTGGGGGCCGTCGACTCCCGCAGGCTTCCGGTGGGGAGCGGCTGCCATGATTGCTTGCGAAATGGCCATGACGGAGCTACGAGATGGTGGTGCTCTCATGGTGACGCCAGCTTCAGTCTGAAACATCCAGAAACAAGGTGGGGCTTTCATCGTTTGGGAAAAAAAATGTTTTAATCCAATGAAAAGTGTTATTTTTAGGTCACATGACCTAGTCTTACATCATTAGGAAAAGAAAAGTAAAATGAACCAATGAAAAGTTTTATTAACAAGTCACATGACCTGTTATGCGTACGTTACGCGCTGCGCGGCGCGCTCTGGATCGTTTCCGGGAAGCTGCGCCTTGCGCACCGGAGCACTTCCGGGTGCGCTAACGCGTCGCGTCATATGACGCATTACGCGACAATGCAGGTCCAGAATATAGTCAAAATGTCTCCACCAACCAGCGGTCGGAATACAACCGCTTTCAGCAGTCCAAAAAGTTCGGTTAAATCTTAAGAGCGGGAGCAACTCAACTACATGGTGAGCGAGACGTTGTAGTCGCAAGAGCGGGCGGTAAACAGCTGAATGGCGGAAGAGGCACAGAGTACCAAAAGCGGGCGGAATGGCAACTAAAACGGTAAAGGGGCGCCCCACGACAGCGTGTCTTCAGGTCAAACGGATTGTGGGACAAGGTCCAGAATGGAAGATTCTTCAAAAGGGAAAAAATTCCGCCGGACCCCGGGAGCCGGCCGCCTATGCCGGGGGCGATCTCAGGCGTCACCAGGGCAACACGACTTGGGGAGGGGGCAGGAGCCAAGCGCCCCCTCTCAGTCCGCGCCATCTCACCGCCTCTCGGGGGCCTCCGTCAAGCGGTTTAGGGAGGCACCGTATCACATTGTTTTCCAATGCAGTCAGGTCCACAAATGGACCCCACTTACTTTGAATAGTGAAGCTGCAGCAGGTGCAAATAAGGTTTAAACAGTGTTACAAGAGCTGCTTCGAACTCTGAAGTATGGCACTCAACAACCAGGACTTATGCCATTTGTGTAAGGCAGTGACATGGAAGCAACTTAGGGACTAAAAGCATGAACGAACATTCACGTATGAAAATCTTATTTGGGGAAGGGGTAGAATCCAAACGCCCCCTGCCAGTTCGCGCCACTACACCGTATGTGGAAAATCTGAAGCCATCGTTCTACAAACTCTCAACGCTTGCTATCAGTGCATGAGTTTCATGCTCGATCGATTGAGCTAGCCGGATCGGGCAATAAAAAGTATAAAATAGTTATGTAAATAGTTATTTAATAAAATGTTTTACTCTGTTTCTTTGCTGGTGTGTTGTGTATATTTATAATATTTGCATAGGGTTTGTCGTTATTTTGGGCGGGGTGGGTGGCGGAGTCGAGCTGTCTTGCAGCCCTCATGGTGTGGAGCTCAGTTCATTTCACTATTTTCGTATTTCTCATGAAGGGTTGTTCCTAATGTTTGTATTTTACTGAGGTCAAAAAGAGATCGAATTAGTGGTCTACTGATTTTGCTCGATTACTTTTATTTTTTTACACGATTTTTCACTATCTGCAAAGATTAAACAGAGTATTGTGACTTTGTGCTTGTTTGTAAATAGAGAATGATCCAAAGAGAACCAATTGTAAAACAGTAAATGCTTGGATAATAATCAATCAAATGGAGAGACAAGCAAGTACGACGGATTACAACGGGGGCAAAGGTCTGCGTTAACTACCGTTCACTATCTGCAAAGAGAGAGTACTACTAAGAGAAAAGAGGGGAGTGGGGGGGGGGCGTTCAAAGCACATCAGCGTGCATAAATACGAAATGTTTTTACTGATCACGTACTTGACATTTGACAGCTTTTGATATTAGCTTTTAAAAAACCATTGAAATTCAATGAAAAAACCATAGGTTATAGTCCATATATAGTTAGGAATTTGCATTTACAAAACCTTGAAAATTCTATGAAAAAACCATTGGTTTTAGGCCATATATAGTTAGGGATTTGCATTTACAAAACCTTATTTTACTCGCATAAAACCATTGAAATTCCATATATAGTTAGATGCGCTAACTATATATCGCGCACCCGCAATCCACTGCTGATGATGTCACATATTACATCATTCATGACATGGTCAGTGACATCACTGATGACATCTCAAATGACATCTCAAATGACATCTCAAATGACATCACTGATGACATCACTGATGACATCTCATTTGACATGACTGATGACATCACTGATGATATCATTCATGTGATAATACGATGAACCTCTTCAGACTCTAATATAACCTTAGATACAATCAGTGTAAACAGACACTCACAGACTGTCACTCATCCATGGAGTTACTCACACACCTAGTCAGTTATGCAAAGAATCAATCACACCTCCATTTCCTCAACTATACAGTTATACAAACTTTACTTATTCAAACATATACTAACACATATTTACTCTCTTATACAATCCCTGATACAAGTTCACAATGATCCATACAGCCACTCACACATTCACTGGCTCTTATGCACAGTTATTTATATATGTCAACTCTCACATGTACTGTGTTTTACATATGTACTTACTTTGACATGTAGCACTGAGATATCCATTCACTCACCAATACACTCATGCACACAGTCAACCGCCCATACAGCTTTTTCCACATGCACTTTTGAAACCATACATCTAGTGAATCAACTGCTCAGACATCTATGCACAGAGTCATACACCTCCCAGCCACCCACACACACACACTCAGTCTCCCATACAAATACTTGGGCAACCAATCAATAACCCATATAGTTACTCATATAGCTACTTATCAACACATGCAACAGTTTACAGAACAACAGACATAATGATGCGCAAATTAAGACAGTTTAGTCACTAACCCATGCACTCAGTGAGACACATTTAATCACTCACTCATACAGTCAGTCATGCACCTACTAAATCCTTCATCCAGACACTTATACATCCACTCATTCTTCAATATGTAAGACATATTTTAACTTTACAGAAACATACAGTCACTGGATGTTGTCATCAGTGATGTCATCAGTGATGTCACTGACCATGTCATGAATGATGTAATATGTGACATCATCAGCAGTGGATTGCGGGTGCGCGATATATAGTTAGCGCATCTAACTATATATGGAATTTCAATGGTTTTATGCGAGTAAAATAAGGTTTTGTAAATGCAAATCCCTAACTATATATGGCCTAAAACCAATGGTTTTTTCATTGAATATATATATATTTATATATCTACATATATATATATATATTCAACACATAACTTTTACCGAAATGGAATACTAATTCAAAATAAATATGTTAATGTGGGTGTAGTGTTTATAATTATTCTTTAAGAAACATAAGTAATAAATGAAACAGTTATACTTAAATAGTTATTTAATACAAAAGTGTTTTTATCAGTTAATGTTCCTGTAAAATTGTATTTAATCAATTCTGTTAATACATATGTTACACTATTTTACATTCAAATTTTATATTGAAAATGTGTTAATATTTTCTTTAAGATAAATAAACTTTCATAATTTTCCCTATATTTTCCCACCAGGAGATTCCGCCACAGCCGTGGAGATTTCCACCTGTGTGTGAAAAGCCAATAATGGCAACTTGTCATTCACACATCTTAGATGTCACCACTCGATGAACTGAGGGGGTGGATATATGTAAGTTTGCACTTAAGTGTTAATCTACACAAAGAAATGGTGAGAAGTACAAAATGCCGATTTACACCTTAGGGCAGGAGTAGACTTTCACATGATTACATTTACACCAGTAAATTACCTTTGTGAATAGGCCCCATTGATGTACTTAATAACTGACCGTCCCCATATGTTTAGGTTGTTCAATTTGAGATTAAATAAAACATGTCAGACTTGCTAATGTGTTGATATAAACTACAACTCATGCTCACAAGGTGATTAAGAGAGAACAAGATTGGCAAGGTATTTCTGACTTTGTTCACTGTTTGCCCGTGCACTGCATGTGAATGTCAGGCAAATATATAATGAAAATTATAACTAGTCAAATGAATTTTGAAAAAAGGTAAGCCTGGGAATCTGTGAGCATCACAGATTCCTAGATATGTTCAAGCTATTCTTTGTGGGTGCCCAAAAATTCCGAAATGTGCTCCAACCCTAGGTGTGAGCCTAGCGAAGTACGGGGCATATTACCAAGCAATAGCGATAATTATCGCAATTCCTTGGATAGAGACAAAAATGTACCGCTGAGCTGCGGTGATTTTTATCGCAAATAAACCCTGGTATTACCAAGGTTTATCGCAAATGCGATCAAAATCGGCCGCAATGCATGAATATCACTGAAAAGTCAGCGATATTCATGCATTACCAAGATAATGTTCTTAGCCATGTTATCCACCTCCCATTGGATAACATGGCTAAGAACTGCTCAGGGCAGGTGTTAGCTTTTGAAGATATTCGCGGTTAGCGCGAATATCTCCAAAAGTTGGTAATAGGAGATAGCGATGTTAGCGACTGTTTCCAGTCGCTAACATCTTGGCACGCCCACTTTGCATGTCATTAGTGATAAATATGTCTGACATGCAAAGTGGGGCCCAAGATGGTCGCTATCTCCTACTAGCTGTCGCTAACTGGTGTTAGCGACAGCTAGGTAATAGGGAGATAATTTTATCTCCGCTTTCTTGGCTTTTAAAGCCAAAAAAGCGGAGATAAACCCCCTTGATAATATGCCCCTACATTTCTCGCTTTTCATTGGCAGCTTTGTGACCTGAGCCCTGGCGCCTGCCTATTTTCCCTCGAATACATTTGTTAATCATTCTGTCTTGTGTGCCCTTATTCATCTCGTAGGACCAACTGTTTGGGCTGATGGAATTCCCAGGCTGCTTCTGTCCCTGCTGTTTTCACTATAAACATGCTGTTCTCATTTGCATTGTGTGCCTCCATGGCATATATTAAGTGATATGAGGTTACAGTTTACAGACTCTTTTAGAAAGGTCTCATCTGGGAGACCATCCCCGCTAGCAGTCGCTCATAAGCGCCTATGAAACGGTTTCCAAGTGCATTTTTACTTCACATTCTAGTTGCCAGAGTGTATATTTTATTGTATTGCTTATTCCTGGATGCTGCTAAGTTTGTTTGTTCCTATTCAGTAATTTTGTGCCTCTGCTTCCCACATCTGATTTTTGCCCTGCTCTATTGCTATTCTACCCGCTCTGTTTATTTCTAGTTATATCACTCAAAGTCCAAAAACCTAAACCCCAGTCATGTCTAATTTTCATCTCCTTTCACAGGCCTATCAGACTTTTATCGCTTGGCTTGGCACAGTAACTTGATGAGGTGTGCACTGGACGCATCTTTTGGTTTTGCCAAGTGCCATAAGCACCTACTTCTAAGTTTATGAAAAAACACAAGTACTTAGGCTATGCAGCAACAAATTGACAAAACATGATGTTCAATTACATGAGGCTTGTGTGCAACTTGACTTATTTATGTCAGGGAATGGTTAATGGTTCTCTATCAAGGACTCTGCCATTGGGACTTATGTCACGGGGTTTACTTATGTGGGGAGCTAGGTCTACAAAGCTTTCTGGAAGATTTCAAGTTGGTCAGCTTTTATTAATACTCAATTCAGGGTTACATACAATCTTTAAAAAAATAATCAGGAGAACGTACAGTATTTCTCATGTTGACTTCAATTGCGACTTGCATCGGGATTATTGGCATTTATGGGGCTTGCAAGTGTGCTGCTGCAAGGGCGGATATCAGAAATTCAAATATACGTTTTTTTTCCAAACCTGTCAGGAGCACGGAGAAATCGCAATGGCAGTCAGAGAAAGCGTGACAAAAACGTTGTATACTTGGTTGCAGGACCAGGTTACTGCCAGTGCATAATCTGAGTCACATAAAACCTGCCCCTGCCATCTGGAGCACACAGAGGAATCAGGTTTTGGCATGCAAGAATCAGGAGTTTGGAGACTAGACTTGAAAATTGGTAGGGGCATATTATCAAGGGTGGCGATAGTGACTTATCGCCGCTTTAGCGGATGTTTTGGCCGCTAAGCGGCGATAATTCTATCGCACTATTAACAAGCTGTCGCTAACAGCAGTTAGCGACAGCTAGTAGGCAATAGCGAGCGGTTTAGGGCCCGCTTTGTATGTCAGCGATATTTATCGCTAGTGACATGCAAAGTGGGCGTACCCAACCTGTTAGTGACTGAAAGCAGTCGCTAACGTCGCTTTTGCCTATTAGCAAGGCAGGCGTAGCAATGGAAATATTCGCGCGAATATCTCCAAAAACTAACACCTGCCCAGACCAGTTCTTTGCCATGTTATCCAATGGGAGGTGGATAAAATGGCTAAGAGCATTTCATCGCTAATGCGTGAATATCGCTGTATTCTCAGCGATATTCACGCATTTCGCCGCTTTCGCCGAAAAATTCATCGCTTTGGAGATAAACGTTGCCAATAGCACGTTATCTCAGCGATAAATTCCGGCGATGCTCATCGATGAAAAAATCGTCGCTAAGCCTATTTAGCGATAAATATCGCTACTTGTTGGTAATATGCCCCGTAGTGCCCCGCCTGAATCAGTAGGGTTGGCATTTATGCACGGGAGCTCATGACACTGGCTATGCTACTGGTCCGGAGTGATACAAGCAGACCTGAATGTTTGGCTGTAGAAGGGGGTGGTTGTAGTGTGACCTATGTGGGAAGAGTAAGGTATGTCAAGTCCAGACACATGGTCTGGTCGTGTTGAGATGAACGTGACTCTGCTTGTATGCATGCTAATGTTTAAAGTGTATGCCAGACAGATCGCATATGTGCAGCTCTAATTTACCAGAAAGTTGTTGAGTTCTTGTCTACAAAATGTATTATCCTGTCTTGTATTGTGGTGTATTAGTGTTGTGGTTGATGGGTGTTTTTCTGAAGGCGTTAGAGTATCACATAGAGCAAGGAAATTCAGAGTGACGTTTCTATGGGCTTCTGAAATGTCAAAGAAACAGTCACTTCCCATATTCCCTCAGGCCTTGGCAGGGCCGGACTAGGAACAGAAACTGGCCCTGGCACACTGCTCAGCCGACCCCCCCTGAGGTGAGGGGGAGTGCAGCCGAGCAGTTTGCAAGGGCCGGTTTCAGCCGATTTTGTACAGGGGGCCGATATTGCCGACCCCTGGTAACAAAAACGACCCCAGGGGCCCAAAACCGCCCCCCACCCTAGCAGCCCACCAGGAAAATACCCGGTGCCCGCTATGGCCAGTCTGGCCTTGGCCATAACGCTAGTGGTGACTTTTAAAATATGGCTAGATTAGAAACTATTTGTTGTTGCTGCTAGGAAAGCGTAGTGAGGGATGTATGTCGTTACAACGCATTCTTTTACAACGCATACCTTTACAAGCATTTTTTACACCGCAACTTCCATTACAACGCATTCCATTACAACGCATGCCATTACAACTAATTCTTTGAAACTACCTTTACAACGCATTCCACTACAACGCATACTACATTTACAACGCATACCATTACAACGCATACCATTACATTGCATATATGTTAAGTATTGGATAGTGAAGGGGTAAAAATTACTATTCTAACTACAGGGGCTGCAACAGTAGGGTAAGTGTTGGAAAGTGTAGGGGTAAAAATTACTATTCTAACTCCAGGGGGTGCAACAGTATGGTAAGTATTGGATAGTGTAGAGGTAAAAATTACTATTCTAACTCCAGGGGGTGCAACAGTAGAGAAAGTTTTGGATAGTGTAGGTATGCCTTGTAATGGTATGCATTGTAATGACTGTGTTGTAATGACATGCGTTGTACTGGTATGCGTTGTAGTGACATGCGTTGTAATGGTTGCGTTGTAATGGCATGCGTTGTAATGGATGTTGCGTTGTAAAAGTTTTGTTGTAAAGGTAGTGCGTTGTAAAAGTTGCGTTGTAAGTGTTATTTCCCATATTGGGCCTTAGACCAGTGCAATGGGACATGGAGCACACCCAGGCGATCCTCTAGCAGTCCATAAATCCTAGACGCGCTAAGCTGGCCTTGTCTTGATGTTCTGTAAAATAGCCCCATGTACAATGTTTGTATCGGTTTCATGCTGGTGACAATGAAGAGCATTGCTCCATCGACAACTTGCTCAGTTTAGGCCAGACTGACAAGGAGGACAATTGGACTGTCCCTGTGGGTCAGTCTGTTCTTAGATGCCTGGGGCACTATTTGATAATTTCTCTGATCTCTCTGTCGAGCCTCTGAAAAGGTGACAAGCCAGACTTTCAGCAAGCCCGACATAATTTGGCAATGGACGCGCCTGACCCACAGTTACTGATGGCCTCATTTACAGGCTTTAAAACAAGCAGCACTGCAGCAGTACTAGTTTCTCTCTCACATATTCCGGGCCTGGCCTTGTTTGTGAGGGTTCCATGGGTGTCTGTGGCCACAATGTGTACTTTATGCGGATACAAGCCGCTAAATCATTCAGGAGAACATCTGTGAATCGGTTGCTTGATAGGACATTTCTGAGGGAGACTCCTGACAGAGAAGAGGGTAGAGCGATTAGATGGTGAAGTCATAGTTAGCTTGGGGAAATGCTGCTTTTCCATCCCTGCTAATTGTGTAATATTTTGATCTTCGGGATTTGTTTAAAGCGTGTCAGTCTGAAAAAGCCCACATCATTTTTGGGCAAAGAAGAGTTCTTGCAAAGAACCCAACTTCCTTTTCGGCTCTAGCACCACCACAACCTCAGGGTGCAAAGTAAGGAAACTAATGATATATTATTTTTAAATTGTTGTTCATATTTCTTCATCCCTGAATGAGACATGAAGTGTTTTGTGGGGTGCCTTACTGCCTTTTTATATGTATTTCTTGCAGTCCCATTGTGTGCAGCCCACCAAATCACCATGACTTGTATTCCTTAGTAGGTTTCATTTGTAAAGGTGGATCAGCATTTTTATCTCGAAACCTGTTATGAAGTTCTCAGGTTATACTGAATAAGCAGCTACGTAATTTTTATATGAAATCTCTTTATTGAATTCATAACAGCACTGTATGACTAAAATATCAGACTGGTTCTTATACAGAGAGCGGAGGCTCTTACCATTTAACAAATATATGTACTTGCATAGGTAAGTACAAATTGTTACCATTTTGCCCAAAACATAATTTACATTTTTATTTTTCAATACCCACGATTGTTCTAAGATATTCACTATGGGAGGAAGATTTTTTGCTTTACCAACAAGCCCAGATGCAGTGCAGAGACAACCCTGTGCGCAGCTAAGATAATTACTAACCTTGCTTGTCACCCTGTACAATATACACACTGCACTAAACTGTTGAACAATTTTAGTTCAGTACAATTTGTAGCATTTATTAATGATTTTTAATATTTTAAGTCTATACTTTGACAATTACTTTATTAGCATCATTGCTTTCTCAAATTTGCTTGAAAATTCACAATTTGTCCACTCTTTTTTTCAAAATGTTGCCTTAGGAAGAACACTTCGGACCCCCCCTTATGAGTCAGCCTTACTCGCTTGCCACGGGGCACTCCTCATGAACTTTTACGCCTCACCACTTTCAAATGTCACCCGCCACCACTGCATTCATATAGTTACAGTTGTGGGGCACCACAGAGCATATAATTTCTCCATGAATTCAGAGGGGAGTGCTGATTGGCGGTAGACCAGGATTGTCTTTAAGGCAGAACAAGCTCATGACTGGCATGGATCCAGGTGTATCACCAATTGGATACCAAGTCTGACTCATAATTACTTCATTAATTTTACCCCAGGTGTGGGTGGGGCAGAGGCACTCATGAGACGGTTTCTCCATCTACAGCCTTCAGGGTCTGCGGTGTGAAGTTCATGGGAGATGGGTCAGGGGCAGGAGTCACACACCAGTCCACGTCCTCGGGTGTATGCCCTAGTCCAATCTCCCAGAATCACTATAGCTCAGTGTGGATGGCACTGTGCTAATCCTATGCTTAAAGACTTTGCTGTAGAAATGACAAAAGACTTTGGGCCATATTATCAAGCAAGAGCGATACATTATCGCTGCTTTCATCAGCAGTAAACTGCCGCTAAAGCCGTGATAATAGGCTTGATAATATGCCCTTGTGAATTCGCATAGAATCCCAGGTTCTGGTGTTAACCTGGGCTTCTATGGGAATTCACAAGGGCATATTATCAATTATAGAGATACGGACGGCACGGCCGACATCCCTTGCCGATTTGAAATCAGACCTAAGAATGTGGGTGCCAACTGTGAGGAATCGGAATGACAGAATGACAGAAAGTTGGGATCGAGGAAGCGAAGGGAACAGACCAGCCCTTAGACACACAGCTGAAGGGAATAGATACAGAGAACAGAGCAGTTGAAGCGAAGAATCGAGTGGTGCATCTATTCGAGGAACTCTGAAAGTGGCCATAAGGGTGAAGATGTTGGATGTAGTGAGACTAAAAGCAGAGGTAGATGAGGTAATAGAGGGAAATTTGCCTTTGGAGAGAGTGGAGCACTACGACCAGATGTTACTATTTGTAGCAAAGGATGTGACTAGTAAGGCAAGGTCAGAGCATGAGATCCTGTCTGATTTGGCAAAAAGATACGAGGTGGATCTGTCCAAAACAAAGATGTTACAGGGGGGTCACAGGTTGCAGTACAGTGATCAGAAACTGGAAGAGAAGAGGGTCATTGGATTGAGGACTCACATTTGGGAATTAATTATAAGGATACGTGCATGGAGTATGCTTGATAAGTGGGAAGAAAGATGGTCCAAAAAGAAGAGTGCCATAAAGAGCGTAGGAGAGACACCGCCTCCAGGAGGGGGAATGCTCGGAGTACAGAATTACCGTTTGCAAGAGGAGGGTATCTGCCTTGGAGTAGGGGTGATTTGTCAGCATTCACAAATGACTTCCCTAAGCTGAGGGAGAAGCCAGTTGAATGGTACAAACAGGTTAATTGTTCTTAAAGGTATTGTGGATAGATTTGAATACGCTGTTTGACATTGTAGTTCCGAGCAATTTGTGGGTAGCTTGTAAAGTTGCTATTGAGTGGCCTACCTCTGAACCTGATAGGGATTCTGCTACGAATGGTCCTTTGCCTATTGTCATGAAGAAGGTTGAACAGGTGATCACATGGCTGAAGTCCAGGATAGCGCCACAGGATATTGACTGGGTCAAGATAGATCGAACAGTTCAGGAACCAAAGGAGACAGTACATGAGTATTATGAGAGGTTTTTGCAAGTCTTTAAGCAGTGCAGCGGGCTAGATACCTTAGACCCAAAGGATATGGGACAGTTTGTTTCAAAGTTCGTCTTGGGTTTGAGGCCAGAGATCAGCCTCATGATTCAACAGCATTTGATCTGTTGGCTGAACAAGCCAGGGGACGAAATACTGCGATATGCCAGGTATTTCAGTGATGAGGTGGACTCAAAACATAGAAAGCTTAAACATAAGCTGATGCTAGTCTAGCTGCAAACTGCTGGCAAGGGACTCCAGATGCAGCTCAGTGGAGGGACATTAGGGAGAAGACAGGGACGTAATCAGGGAGGAACACAGAATGATCAGGATCAGGGAAAGGGAAAACCCGTAGACCCCAAAACGGGAATGGGTGTGGCGACACTGAAAAAGACTACTGCGTGTCATCTTTGTCACCAGATCGGGCATTGGAAACGCGAGTGTCCAGTGAACCCAACAAATCAGCTGCAGCAGGAGGTAGAGACAGTGCAGGTGCCTGAAATGGTAAATGCCGTGACGAGGCCACGATCAATGAAAGGGGGGACATTGGTTCCACAAGCACAGGTTCCCCGGCCACAGAGAATCCCGCAAAGAATTCGTAAATACCAGCAGATGCCTCTCTTTGATGGATCTGAGGAGTACAGTCCCGACCCATTGGCATGACAGTGCCTGAGGGGGTAGGAAGACTGCACTCTTGGGGAATTCTTGGAGGTAGACCAGAGGGGACTGTTTGTTGAAGCTGATGTGGGCAGTCATCCTACCACCTCTTTGGTTGACACTGGTGCTACCCGTTCTACTGTAAGATCTGCAGTAGTCCCCAACCTACCCCTCTTGGGACAACCAATCCAAGTTATAGGAGTAGCGAACAAGAAAATGACAAGTCCATTGACTGAGTCGATTACTGTGAGGATAGGAACTTTTCAGGATAGACATCAGTTTGTGGTGTGCGACTCAAGCCCAGTCTGCCTGTTAGGAAGGGATCTCTTGTGTAAGCTTAACTGCACTATTTATTGTACCCCCTAGGGAGTTGAATTGCAGACCAATGACCAAGGATGCCACCGTTAAGGTTGCAAACCAACACTTGTGCATCGAAATGTACCCTGTGGTGACGGTGGAAGAGCTTTTACTTGACTTAAGAGATTCAGTCTCGTTGTAGGTGTGGGATTTCACAGGAGAAGAGATTGGGCTGATCAAAGGAGTTGAGCCAGTTAAGATCCAGGTTAAGCAAAACGTTGAGTTTCCAAGAACACCTCAGTATAATTTGTCACCAGAAATTATTGCAGGGATAAAGCCTGTAATCGACTCTATGATCAACCAGGGAATTCTGAAGGAAATATTGGGCAGTCCATGAAACTCACCTATTATGGGGTTGCAGAAACCGAGTGGAAAATTTAGGATTGTTAATTTTTGGTGCAGGTGCATTGCCTTAAAAGTTGTTCATTAATCTCTTTGGAAATAAATTCTGTCAATGTTTTGGGTGCTCCATGGGTGACATCTTCCGTCCTGGACGTCTGTTGATGAAAAGATTAACGTGCTTCTGATGAATCATTAGATGCAGCCCCCTGGGCACTCCTTCAGGTTCCACGTTAAAGAACTAGGACTCCAAAAGTTGTGTGTCTTCTTGTTCAGAAATCTTATTTTTTTTAAACTTGATTAATGAAATTCATTCAACATTTCAATATTGCTTCCCATTTAAAGGTATCTTTGCTTTATTTGGCTCCAATGCATTTCGGGCACAAAGCCCTTCCTCGAGGAGCATCGCTATATTTTAAAAATAACACTGTAACCATATGTACATCATCTGTTGCACATTATTCAAACATTTAAGTAATTCAAATAGTTGATTGTGATAAAAATGCTCTACATAAAGGTGACTCGAAGTGAGCAATCATGTGAGCGTTTTTAAGAAAAATACCGGTCGTGTGTATGTTTGTGCCAGTGTAAAGTGCTGATAAACAAACCAGTACTCGCAATTTAAAATCACAACAAACAAAAAGCCTCCGGACTTACATGCCTTCTCTTTAATACGAAGGTCGTGATTCTAAAAGTGAAGCGTAAAGACGGACATCAAATTTAAACAATGTGCTCAACCGAATAAAGTCGGCTCGTTAATATAGTGCGAATCCACTCACTAGATATGCAGAGTTCCCATCTAACGAAGTTCCAATCTACCGGACTGGTTTTCCCGACTCTGTAAAACGCTGGCAGTATTTCTGTGTTTCTGCAGGAAGGTGTACGTGGGGAAAACGGAAAGAAAAATAAAGATTCGTATCAATGCACCCAGGTCCAACATACGAACAAGGAATATGAAATCCACAGTGTCAACGCATTCCACAGAAGAGCATCACAACATCTCACAACTGAAATTCCTTATATTAGAGACTGTGGAAAAGATAGAAGGTTGAGACAATAACAAAAACTTATTGAAACATGAAAATGTTTGGATACACAAAATGAACTCTAGCAAGCCGAATGGTCTTAATGGCCGTATGGAGTTTGCATGCTATCTATGACTTAACTGTTAATAACCATTGACAATGTTGTAAACCTTGGTCCACGTGGTAATGATTTTTTGTACCGTATTCATCATATGTAAGAGCATTTTCCTGGAATTTTTAATGTATTTGTGATCACACTTGTAGCACTACTCACAATTGTTGTGTTGCACTCGGTTTTTTAATCCACTTTGTTATTGCGTTTCACCACATTTAGAGTACTTCGTTCGTTTTTTACATTGCTTCTTTTATACTTATTTTTCATAGATACTCCCCGTTTTTTTTACCTCGTTGATTGATAAATATTGGTTACTCCTTGAATTCATTATTAGGAGTATGGATTACGCACGATGGCTGTTTTCTATACAGACGCCGGGAAGAAGTCTGTTTTCGAGATTGCGAGCACGTGACTAACAGCCGGCGTCCAATCACGTTATTTTGTCGGCCGAACACGGAAATACTGCCAGCGTTTTACAGAGTTGGGAAAACCAGTCCGGTAGATTGGAACTTCGTTAGATGGGAACTCTACATATCTAGTGAGTGGATTTGCACTATATGAACAAGCCGACTTGTTTCGGTTGAGCGCATTGTTTAAATTTGATGTCCGTCTTTACGCTTCACTTTTAGAATCACGACCTTCGTATTGAAGACAAGACATGTAAGTCCGGAGGCTTTTTGTTTGTTATCATTTTAAATCGCGAGTACTTGTTTGTTTACCAGCACTTTACACGGGCACAAACATCCACACGACCAGTATTTTTCTTAAAAACGCTCACGTGATTGCTCACTTTGAGTCACCTTGAATCACTTTATGTAGAGCATGTTGATCACAATCAACACATGCGTTGACAGCAGGGCTACACTATTTGAATTACTTATATGTTTGAATAAATCGCAACAGATGATGTACATATGGTTACAGTGTTATTTTTGAATTATAGCGATGCTCTCCGAGGAAGGGCTTTGTGCCCGAAATGCATAGGAGCCAAATAAAGCATAGATGCCTTTAAATGGAAAGCAATAATGAAATGATGAAATAATTTTATTATTCAAGTTTAAAAAAAATAAAATGAACAATTTCTAAACAAGAAGACACACAACTTTTGGAGTCCTAGTTCTTTAACAAGAACCTGAAGGAGTGCCCAGGGGGATGCATCTAAATATTCATTAGAAGCACGTTAATAAATTTAGGATTGTGCAAGACCTGCGAAAGGTCAACACAATAGTTGTTCCATGTTGTCCAGTGATACAGAATCCATCAATGATATTGATTCAGATTCCATGCAAAGCAGAGTCGTTCACAGTAATCGATTTGTGTCAAGCCTTCTTTTTGATACCGCTCCATGAGGAGAGCCAATTTCTTTTTGCTTTTAAGCTGGAAAATCATGTGTTAACATGGTGTCGTATCCCTCAAGGGTATACTGAGAGCCCATCGATCTTCAATCAGATTTTGTAAAAGAATCTTGAGAGTCTTGCGTTGCCGCAAAACTTGGTTCTCGTGCAGTATATAGATGATCTCCTTGTCGAGTCTGAGACAGAGGATGCTTGCAGGATTGATACCATTGCCTTACGGAATCATTTGGCAGAGAATGGACACAAAGGGGCAGATTTATGTTGGACTTGCGCCACGTTTGCGTCACGCAATGGCGGCGTAAACGTGGCGCATCCCTGCGACCCATTTACAACGTGATGCATCTAGGCAGATGCGTCACATTGTAAAGCCCTGTGTCACATGTGGGCGTTCCGGCACAGGGTGGGCGTTCCGGCGCAGGGTGGGCGTTCCGGGGCAGGTGCACCTCGCAAAAGTGGCTGAGTGAAATCTACAAGATTTCACTTAGTCACTTTTAGGCCAATGCTGCGTCAAAACCCTGTGCCTGCTTGAAGCAGGGGTAAGGCTTGATGCAGCATTGGACAGATAGGGTACCCCCGAGCCTTGCTGGAGCTGCGTCGCAAACAGGGTTGGCGTTCCGGGGCAGGTGTGCCTCGCAAAAGTGGCTGAGTGAAATCTACAAGATTTCACTTAGTCACTTTTAGTCCAATGCTGCGTCAAAACCCTGCACCTGCTTGAAGCAGGCGTAAGGCTTGACGCAGCATTGGACAGATAGGGCACCCCCGAGCCTTGCTGGAGCTGCGCCGCGCTTGCGACGCAACTCCAGCAATGCGTCACCTTTACGGCACAGATGCGTCAAGCATCTGTGCCGTTTTTGCCCCATGGTGCGCCGCATTGTAAATGCGGCGAACCATTTGTGGCAGAGCTGCAGCGCACAATAATTGGCGCATCCCTGGGGATGCACCAGTTATTGTAAATCTGCCCCAAAGTATCCCTGTAGGAAGGTGGCTACCTGACTATGGTTACCCCAGATTGTTTGCCTTGTGTTTAGCTGGTTTTCGACTTAGTTGGCCTGGTTCCCTGCTAATCAGGGCCCCAGGCTATCTGATCTCTCTGTAAAATGGATTCCATGTACCCTAGGTGCATAACTAAATTGGCTTGGGTCACCTTATCAGCCCCTGTACAGAGCACTATAGGTGCCCAGGGCATAGGTGCATCCAAGGCCTACCAGGGGCTGCAGCATATCTTTTGCCACCCCTGGCTGGCTATCCAAAATTGACACAACTGGCTGATCACTCAGCTGGGGCAAGGTGGTGTAATCACCCCTTGCTTAGATATAGTATGCCTATATCTAAACCTATCTGGACACATATAAACCTATAAGCCACTCCATTGGCAGGCCTTAACAATCCTGGAGGCAGAGTGCGTGGTTTTATGTGAGATGGTGCTCTAGCATGAGCTGAGCCTGTCTGCAGCTGTCGGGACCAATTCCCTAAGCTGCTCCGGGATATTGCCATACCATATACTATTAAGTGCAATATAATCCTCGCGGTTATATGTCAACTTTGGTTTGGCTTTATCAAAACATGTCGTGTAAGGTGTCATACGAATTTTAATACTACCTCCTCGCCAGTCCTGGCGACGGGGGTAGCATTCCACCCCTCTAGAGGGAGACGACATGTTACTTTGCTAAAACGCGGTTGATTTTAAAAAGAGCCTCAGATCCACAAAATGGATGCTTCTGTCACAGACACAAGTCTTATCTCCTGCAGCTGACCGAAACTCAGCCAAGGAGGCCTGGACAAAGGATTTCCTGTCACAGGGAGGTGTCACACCACCCCAGACAGGAGATAGTGGATTGTAGCAGTGAGGTTTGAAAGAAACCAGACACTGCCTGGGAGCACAAGGCTTCCCCTTGCATAATCCGGCCAAACCGGTTCTGGGGCACACCAGCCCCAGTCCCAGCGCGGACTGGACAAAGGGAAAGGGGTGTATCCACCCCCTTCCTGGGTCCCACCCATAGGAGGGGACCTAGCAGGTAATCCAGCCCCCTAGATTGGTATAAGAATGGGAGCAGTACCAACGCACTCAGATTATCCTGATGAGACATAAGAAACAAAACTCTTGACCCTTCGACATCCTACTCGACGTAGAAGACTGAAGAATCTCCCTTGTGGTCAAGGAGTGACCACCCTGTGCAAACAGGCACCATCCAGCACCTCAACGTCTGCTTTGTTGCAGTTCCCATCGGAACTCGAGCGACAGAGATTGACGAGATCAAGCTTGCCTGCCTTCTTACAGCCCGATCCACAGTCCTTGCAGAGCTGAGACCCGTGAAGGCGACCGGAAGCGTGGGGCACGCCATCTTGAAAAGACCAGGAGACACTGACTGTGCAGCCCACGAGTGACCCTCGAAGCTGTACACCGGGGTTTGAGAAGCCCCAGCCCTGAGCCACTTTTGCACCGAAGCTCACCCCTCTACACTCGACAAGTGCTGCGTGGGGCCCATCTGCTTTCTTTGGCTCAACGCATTGGCCCCGTCACTTGACAGCTGGCTTGTGGCCCCTGTGCCGATGAAAACCAAAATACGACTTGTGCTTCTAGTTGTTCCAGACTTGCACACGCTCCTCTGAAAAGGAGCACCCGCTCTGGCCCTCCTGGTCCGAGTGAGAAGCAATGTTCCAAACCCGCATGTATTGCTTTTGCCAAGTGTTGTTTGCTCCAATCTTGAAGCTGACAGCGCCGACGGTGGGAACCTGCGTGGGACAGCTCGTGACCCGCTCCTGGACGTCGCAGATCCCCCAGAGCCCACGTGGCAGTGGAGAGAAGCTCCTCGACAACTACCTGATTGCGCCCGACATTGCCTGGTTCCGTCCTGGTTCCACCCTGGTCACTGCTGAGTGACCCAGACTCTGTCCCCTCTGCTTTCAGGTACTTTATGACTCTGATCCACCCTTGGATCACACCTGACACTTCTCCTTCACATCGCCTGCAGCATCTTCAGCTTCAAGCACCAACAACCTGCGTGACGAAACCCGACGCCACTTCGACCCTATGCACCCGCTTCCTGTGGGTGAGGTAACTCAGCAACGCCGGTGTTCCCACACTGGTACACACCTCTAGGGTCTGTGTCTAAAGTTTTGTCCTTCTAGGTTCAGCGGAAGTATCCTTAAACTCTATTTGTGTAACTTTTACGCACCATTGACTTTGCATTGGTGCATGCGTGTGCTTTAAGCGCTGCACCTGAATCCCGCGGGCTTTTCCCGACTTCAGCATTGCTTGTCCCGACTGCTCCCAGCGATTCCCTAGGCCCTAGGCCTAACCACTGTTCGATTGGTATCTCTTATACCTCTTTCTTAATATATGGTTTGAGTGGCCACCCGCCCTCATCCATAATTGTGCAACTTTCATATGTTATACTGTGCTTTTCATTTAACGCTTGTGCCCCTTTGCTCATAAAGAGTACTGGGGATTATTTTAGTAATAAACACATATATTTTTATAATATATACTTGTGTGGTGTCCTTTCATTTGGTATTACAGGATTGTGATTGGTAAAACAGCTCGCTTAACACGACCTCTTGAGTTTAGCCTTTAAGGCTGCTTAGTCCATGCTACCACTAGAATAGCTTGTCTATAAGGTTGACTTACAACCAGACACCATAAGGGATTGTTTGGACTGATACAAGGTGGTTCCAGAATTGGAAACATCATATATCAGGCCAACTTCTCACAATCCCCAATCAAGTTACAGTATTGTCTGAATGATTTGAAATACTTGGGTCACCTTATAGAGAAAGACAAGCGAAAGGTGTCATCCGATCGATTTGAGGCAATCATGAGTAGGGCTGTGCCTACCACACAGAGGGAAGTCAGAATGTTCATAGGGATGCTTGGCTACTGTCACCAATGGGTACCCAACTTCTCTCTGAAAGCAAAGCCTTTGCAGAGACTGACGGACAAGGATGTGAGTGATCCAGTACCATAGGACAATGACTGTATGAAGGCGTTTTTGGAGTTGAGAGAGGACCCATGTCGTGCTCCGGCTCTGGGAATTTCTGATTACAATAAGCCTTTTTCATTATTCTGTTTTGAACTAGAAGGTTGTGAATTGTCAGTTTTGACTCAGGATCATGGAGGTGTCCGTAGACCAGTTGCCTATTTGTCACCTACTTTAGATCCAGTAGTTTCAGCGTTGTCCGGATGTCTCAAGTCTGTAGCTGCAACGGGTGTCAGTATTGAAAGATGTGAAAGTATTGTGATGGGGCATTCTTTAATTGTGTATGTTCCGCATTCTGTTGAACTGCTCATGACAAGGACAAAAACACAGCATCTGACCAACAATAGACTCACACGTTAAGAGCAAGTCATACTTGCCGTGGAGAATGTGACTCTAAGAAGGTGTTCTGTTTTGGAACCCAGCCACCTTGATGCCCTTACCAAGAACATTTAATGAAGACTGTGAGGATCATGACTGTCTCAATGTGCCTGAACTATGTACCAAACTGAGACCTGACATTCTTGATGAACCTCTGTCTGACCCTGATGAAATATTCTTTGTTGATGGTTCATGTTTAAGAGACAGTGTTGGTCAGCTGAGAGCAGCGTTTGCTGTATGTACCATGACCGGAGTGGTTGAAGCTACTTGTCTAGAAGGAGTATACTATGCGCAGGTAGCTAAAATAATTGCTTTGACTTGTGCCTGTCTGGCCGCTGATCAAATTCGAATCGCCATTCACACCAACAGCCAATATGGATTTAGTGTGGTTCAAGACTTCGGACAGTTATGATCACAGAGGGGTTATATGACATCATCTGGATCTCCTATCAACAACGGTGAGTTTGTGAGGCTACTATTGGAAGCCTTGCAGCGCCCAAGAGAAGTTTCTGTGGTGAAATGTATTGCACATGGGAGGGGGACGGATTTTGTCTCTCTTGGCAATAAATATGCGGATGTAGTTGCCCGTTTTTGTGCTGAACAAGGTTGCGTTTTCACTGGAGATTACGTAGGAGAGAGCCAAGAAAGAACCGTGTTCAACATGATGTTGGCCATGGCAGACACTTGGGATGAACTCAAGAGCCTGCAGGAACAGGTTTCAGAACAGGAGAAAAGTGTGTGGATCAAGTCAGGATGTGAGAAAGGGGAGGTTGACATTTGGGTTTCTAATGATGGTCGAGCAGTGTTACCAGATGAGCGTTTGAACCTGATGGCAAGAAAAATTCATGGTGCAGTACATTTAGGCAGAGATGCAATGGTGCGAGTGTTCAGACAGACATGGTACAATCCATGATTTTGTGCAGTGGCTGAAGCTGTATGTAAGAGGTGTGTCACTTGTCAACAAATGAATGCTGGAAAGAAGACTGTGGTTACCCTGAGTCACATTGGGAGGTCTGGGACCTTTCAATAGAATGCCGTTGGATTTCATTTAGATGCCTAGGTGCAATGTGTTGTGGTACATTTTGGTGATGGTATGTGTGTTCTAAAGGTGGGTAGAGGGTTACCCAACACGTAGGTGTGACACACTCACGTTAGCTTAGTTGTTGTTGAGGGAACTTATACAGAGGCTTGGTTTTCCGACCTCTTTGGAATCAGATAGTGGGACACACTTCCACAGTGAGATCATGAAGATGCTTTGCACAGCTTTGAATGTAGACCAAAGACTCCATTGTAGTTACCGACCAGAGGCTTCTGTAATAGTGGAGCAAATGTATGAGACTTTGAAAGATCGAATGGCGAAAGTGTGTTCGTCTACATCTCTGAAATGGCCTGACGCCTTGCACTTGGTGCTGATGAGTGTCCGCAGTACACCCGATAGGAGGACAGGTCTTTCACCCCACAAAGTATTAATGGGAGGGCTATGAGGTTACCAGCAGTGCCATCCACAGCCTTAAAAAACATCACAGATGATCTAATCCTTTATTATTGCAAGGGACTCGCTGAAGTGGTCCGTTCAGTGTCTCATCAGGTGCAGGCTGCTGCTGTTCTAGCTTCAAGCGATCTTTGTCATGACTTGAGTCCAGTAGATTGGTGCTTGTTCAAAAGCACGTGCGGAAGAGCTGCTTGGATGTTGGCTGGCGAGGCCTTTACCAAGTTATACTGATAACGAACACTGCAGTAAAGTGTGGAGGACTGCCAAATTGGGTGCACGCTTCTCACACACACAGAATTTAAGCAACCTTGAAGAAACAGCTCCTCTCCCGAATGAAAATCCAGCTGTGGTGGTAGGGACACTGGAGGGTACAAGTCAAGCTGTGAGGGTTGCTGACGAAGCTGGTTTCTCACCAGACCAAGCTGAGGAGGGTCGCAACAACAGCAGCACCGATATTGCTTCGGAGGGAGAAAGTTGCTGTGGGAGTGGTCCAGAATCAGACTCAGCAGAAGGAAGTGGTGTGCAGGGTGAGCAAGAGGAAAGCAGAAGAACTAGAAGCACAGAAGAAGCGTGGCCTGAAAGGCAGAGGAGACTGAATCTATGCCTGGTTTCCGAGAGAGATCTTGCTCCTGTGTCCGAGGACTCTGAATCAGAAGAGAGTGAAGAAGGGCTAGCTCGTGGAGGTCTGAGAAGATCAAGACGAATGAGGGTACCTTGCCAGAGATACACTACTCCAGAGTGGTCGTACGTTGTGACTGATGCCAGGAGTGTTGAGTTCCAGGAGACCGAGGGCAGTGACAGTGGTCAGCAATAGTCCTAACGTGAAGATAGATGTGGTGTTGTTGGTTCCAGGACTTGAAATGGAAGGAGTACTGACCATCACGGTTCCAAATCCTCCAGTTTATAGCAGATTTCGACATCTATTTTTGCACAGGTTAACGTTTCCTACGTTTGGCTATGAACCTCCATCTCACGAAGTGATCGTTCTTCGTCTTGAACTCTTACAGCATGTTCTAGAGGTAAGTGGAGCTAATGTTATTCTGGACCAAAAGTGAAATTTGTTGAATAAGTTAAAAGAAGATAACCTAGGTCCGAGTGGAAGAACAAGAAATTTAGGGACTCTCCGTACAGGACGGAGGAGGGTTAAGGAAGTCTTTTTCGGACTGTGTCAGAAAAGGAACTGAAATCATAAAAGGGGACTTCCAGTCTTTTCCGAGTGTTGTTCGGACTGGTTTGCAAGCAACTGGAGGCGGAGAAAATAGACTTTTGAGTATTCATTGCTTGAACTGCAAACTTTGAGAACTTTTCCTGACATCATGGAGGCTGTAAATCTGAATTGTAGATCCAAATGTATAATTGGTACACTTGAAGGTGGAGTGATAGTTTTCATAATTCTAGTAGTTGTAGTTTCATATTTAGTTCCACATGAGCAGGCAGTGGAGGTTCAGGGAGACCTTACACCTACCACTCCTAGCCAGAAAGAGGTCACCATAGGAGATGAAAGATCTTTCTAGAGGTGATTTTAAGCTTAATGCTTATGCTAAGCTACTATATAAGTATATAGATACCATGGATGCAAAAGATTGTTAGTGTGTATGCAGTTACCTGCTTCAGTGGACAAGGGTATTCGATATCATTACCTTCCACTGACGTATGGTATTTCATGTAGTTTGTTGCCTAGTATCTTTTATGGAAGAGGTCAGTTTGAAAATGTATTTTCTAATTATGATGCAGTGCTTCCTGAAGTACCAGCTTATAAACATTTGAATAAGTATGATTATTATAAATCAGAGTAAAGGCTTAGAAAGTATTTTATACCGTAATTAGAATTGGATACAGCTTATGCCCATAGACACAATTTAACATGTTCACTGACAGATGTAGAGAAAAAATTTGTAGATCAGGTAGAAGATAGATATAGAAAACTAACACATATATGAGATTCAGGAGATGGTACAGTAGATTGGACCGAATAAGAGAGATTGCACAAATCAAAGGGGAGTTATGGTCCTATAGTGCTAGATAAAGAGCCGAGAGGGAAGTTGTGTATAAGACATAAACAGACTCATTACGAGAATGTTCCAGTGGGACAGACTACGTGTGATCATGTTTTCACTAAGGGTGGGCCGCAAATTTCATTCCGCTCGTGGAATTTGCGAAAGTTCGGCATTACCACGTTCACTATACATTTACCAAACGAGGTAGCACTTACTGATTAGCCAGTAGAGAGTATTGCAGTTGAGTAGAAGTATTGCACAAAACGGTGGCATCTTCTTGGATAATATGCAGGGCAGGATTCATTCTGGCACAATGCTCCTGTCATAAAAATTCAACCTCAACAGGAAGCACTTACAGATATAAATAAAGCAGGTGCCCAAGTTGAAGCTCAAGTTCAGTAACGCATTATTCAGCCCAAAAAAATTGTGAGCTTGGTCAAGGCTGGGCAGGTGTGCTTTCTCCACATATCTACCATCGAAAAATAGCTGCAAGCCTTTATGGAGGTCTTTGTAAGCATGAGTTTCTAGAGCATAATCCCTGTGTAGTTCCTGTGACCAGGAGGCTGCTTTGCCCTCATCTGCTGCTCTGATTGGCCTCTGACTCTTTATAAACAAGTGGCATGTGAACTCGTATTGAAGCTCGCCCGTTTGGAAACGCCCCACACACACTATCGGTATGCAACGTCTTTCCACCATTTCCCCGCTATGATGGACAGCTCACTCAAGGGACATCAGCGCTATTCGGCGTGGTGGCAAAGTTACAGACACACATGGTCACTGGAGACAACTCTTCTGTCCCTTTACGCAGCTGTAGTATAGGAAAAAGCACTATACATTTACCCAATGAGGTAGCACTGATTAGCCAGTAGAAAGTACTCCAGCTGAGTAAAGGAATTGCACAAAACAGTGGCAGCTTCTTGGATAAATTTTCAGGGCAGGATTCATTCTGGCACGATGCTCGTCTGCCCCTGAGAGTGACCCTGCATAGATTACAATGAGCGCAGCAAAATCTCCAGAGCATGCGAAATTCCACGTGCTCGCTGAGATTTCTTGCCGTTTCACAGAGTTTTGCGTAAGGCAACTCCGCCCACCCCTAGTTTTCACCTTGGAAGATTCTGCAAAGGACTTTTTGCAGGGTCCTGTACAAGTGATACCAACTGTGTATTATGTGTGTGGAACAAATGCTTATGTGAGATTGCCTGCAAAATGGTATGGTACGTGTTATATGGTGATTATTTTCCCAAAAATATACCATGCAGAAGATTTGGAACTCTTAGAGGGAGGGAAGCATTCGAGAGTGAATAAAGGTGAAAGTGTGGGAGCAATAGTTGGAGATATTTTTGATACAATCATTCGAGACATGGGAGTGGTCTTGATGATGTGAAAATCAGGAGACTGGCGACTGTGGTTGATGAGTTGTCAATGAACACAGCAAAGTCGTTGGTGTTGGTGGAAGGAGAGATGTTGTCGATAAGGATTATGGTTTTGCAAAATCGTCTTGCTTTAGTTGTCCTTTTAGCAAAAGAGGGCGGAGTCTGTAAAATGTTGAAAGTTCAGGAATGTTGTACTTATATACCAGACAATAGCAAAGATCTGGAGAAATATATAAGTAGCATCACTATGATTCACCATGAAACTGAGGATTTGACTGAGGAAGGAGTTTGGGAGAAAGTTGGCAAAGGGTTTGGTCAAGTGGGAAGTTAGTTTGCGAACTTGGGAAGGGGTTTTCTTGGTTATGTCTTGAAACCTCTCATTTTTGTGGTTGTTTGTGTGGTTTGTTTGTGTTGGTTTCTCAGAACTTACTGCCTCCCCCAGCCTTTCAGTTCCAAATGGTGCAACACTGCTTGTGTGCGGGCTGCATCGAGGCTAACACTGGCCAAATGGTCTGAGCATCGTTGAGTGCATATCTGAAGTGCCAGGGCTTAGAAAGACATAAAACATGCGACTGCCCGAGCCGTGTTAAGCAGTGAAGTCCTTACCTACTAAAGGCTGTCACTTACAAGTTGAATACACACAGATGCCTGGAACCTACAAAGGATCAAGACGATTACTCACCTGAATAACTGCAAGTACCAGCATGCAAAGAGAGACACTTACGATAAGTCACACCCACTATGGGCAGCCTCTTGGAATAAATTAAGAGCAAAACAAACAGGCGAGTCCTCCAAGCATCTGTGAACTCATGATGAAGAGGCGTCGGCCTCGAAACGCGTCGAGTATCAGATTTTAATTTTGGACTGTGGGGAAGCAAGCTGCATCGAGGCTAACACTGGCCAAATGGTCTGAGCATCGTTGAGTGCATATCTAAAGCGCCAGGGCTTAGAAATACACATATATATATATTCACTGAAAAAACCATAGGTTTCACACCAGTTATAGTTAGGAATTAGCATTTAAAAAACCTATTAAATTCACTGAAAAAACCATAGGTTTCACACCAGTTATAGTTAGCTGGAAATTTTACTGATATAAAACCATTGAAATTCCCACGTTATAGTTAGTCGGACTCACTATAACTTGCGCGTGCAATGCACTGCTGATGACATCACATATTACATCACTCATGACATGGTCAGTGACATCACTCATGACACCATCCTTGTGACATAGTGACAGACCTTCTTTCACTATAATGTAACCCTTGAGACACATATTCAAAAATAGAAACTGAAATTTTTAAAAAAATGGAGATACCTATATCAGTTACAACAAGCAATTCAGTAATTCCACTATCTATATACACATCCACTCATTCACCAACAGTTCTATATAGTCACTCATACATATACTCACTCATCATATGAAGTGATACACCTATACATCTTGTTACACACCGACATTCATCCAAAAGTTACTCACACACATATTCTCACATGCAAATAAACTATTGGACATCCATTTATTTGAATATAGAGTTATACACACACTTCCACTTTACTTCTATTTAAAATTACACATATTTATTCTCTTAAACAATCACTTATAGAAACACATACTTATTTAAACAGGAACTCTTACAATCTCTTACTCTCACATATACTCACTTATATACAACAATATTCACATATACTAGATTAAAACATATGTAGTTACTGATAAAGACACTAGTGAGACAGTCATTCACTCACTAACAAACACATATAGACACTCATCCACACATACAGTCCTGTACATATGCTGTCTTCAAAACACATACAAACAAAGAGTCAGTCACTCATGCATCTATGTGCTAAGTAATACCCCCACCAAACCATATAGACACTCATACTGATACTAATAATAATATCAAATAACCCATATACATACACATGAGTGGATGTGTATTAGATGGTGGTATTACTGAATTGGTTGTTGTAACTGGTATGGGTATATCCACTTTTTTGAAAATATTAGTTTCTATTTTTGAATATGTGTTTCATGGGTTACATTATAGTGAAAGGAGGTCTGTCACTGTGTCACAAGGATGGTGTCATCAGTGATGTCATGAGTGATGTCACTGACCATGTCATGAGTGATGTAATATGTGATGTCATCAGCAGTGCATTGCACGCGCAAGTTATAGTGAGTCCGACTAACTATAACGTGGGAATTTCAATGGTTTTATATCAGTAAAATTTCCAGCTAACTATAACTGGTGTGAAACCTATGGTTTTTTCAGTGAATTTAATAGGTTTTTTAAATGCTAATTCCTAACTATAACTGGTGTGAAACCTATGGTTTTTTCAGTGAATTTCATAGGTTTTTTAAATGCTAATTCCTAACTATAACTGGTGTGAAACCTATGGTTTTTTCATTGAATTTCATAGGTTTTTTAAATGCTAATTCCTTTGTATATCGAGTTTCTAACCTTTTTTTTTTTTACAATTTGCTGTTTTTTTTTAAGTATTCTTTGTTTTTTTTTATAATTTTTTTCTTTTGCGCTCTGGGTGCGCGCTCCGGGAAGCTTTCAGCTAAGCTCTCCAGTAAGCTTCTCAGAGAGCTCATCTGAAAGCGCACCCAGAGCGCAACTGTCGTTCGTGAAAAAAAAATATGAATGAAAAGTTAATAATAATGCAAAACATTTCGTACCATACAAATAAAATTTGTTTTTTTTAATATGGAAAATGATTATGCATTTCTATAAAAGATTGATGACGTCACTTCGGCGCGCAACGTAAGTGCCCTCGGAAGCGCATACGTGCGCGGCGCCTAAACGCACG
Source organism: Lissotriton vulgaris (assembly GCF_964263255.1). Classification (NCBI taxonomy): domain Eukaryota; kingdom Metazoa; phylum Chordata; class Amphibia; order Caudata; family Salamandridae; genus Lissotriton; species Lissotriton vulgaris. The sequence goes on from NW_028243022.1 coordinate 1,140,622, forward strand.
GAAAAGCGCCTACGATCGCGCCACGTTTGCGCCCCGGAAGCGCCTACGATCGCGCTGCGTAAACGCACCCGGAAGTGCACCGGAGCGCGCAGCGTAAACGCGTCGGGTCATCTGACCCTAAAATAACACTTTTCATTGGTTGCTAACAGTTTTTTTTTACAATGAATGAAATCCCCACCCATTTCCTTCACTTCTTCTTTCACTTTTGTGACTGAAAGACCTGCCTTTTTTGCTGCTCCATATTCCTGGATTCATCATGGCTGCCAGACCATCCAGCAGTGAAGATGACTCCAATGATTTCATTGATGAAGAGCCTCCTACTCCAAAGGTGAAGGAACATTTCATCTGGAAATTTTTTAAGTTTCCAGCAGGCCAGAAGAAGGTGAATGCACCAAAAGTAGAGTGCAGGATCTGCAAACAGGTCCTGTCACGGGGTAACCCCCCAAAAAAATACTCTTTTGGCAACTTCACCATGATTCGCCATGTGGAGAGGAGGCACCCCCAGAATTTTTCCCGGGAAAGTGTCAGGGCTCTGGCACAGGAGGTTCCCAGAGATGGGGCCTCTACATCAACAGGAGGAGCAACTTCTTCTGGAAGAGAACAATCTCAGGGGCAGGTAGCAAACATTCAACCTGCATTCAACCATGGGGTCGTCAGATGCAGATACTGCAATCAACTCCTCACCTATGGGGAGCAAAGTGTCCTGCTCATGGTTCGGGCATTGGAGAACCATCACTGCCCTTCCCACCCCTAATTTTTTTCTTTTCTTTTTGCTCCTGTTGAGCAGTTTCTATTCCCTGTTTTGTTCCTGTTCAGTTAAAAGAAGAAAACCAAAAGTTCTTTTCAGAACTACCTCCAATTCTCATCAAAGAGCTATAATCTTAAAAAATGAAGAGTAAGTGAAATATAGTGCATTGATAATTGAAAGGAGAATGAGTAAGAAAGAACAGAAAGGTATGAGAGGTGAAAGGAAGTGAAGTAGGAGGAATGAAAGAAGGTGAGTGTTAGAAAAGAAAGTTATGACACAGTGAATAAACTGGAGGCCTCATTTCTGAAAAGTGACGCATCGCTACGTGAAAATAGCGATGCGTCACTTTTCTGGACGCACTCCTTATGACATTCCAGATATGTCATATTTAATATATGACTAATCAATTCGCAAGGAGTTACAGATATGTCAGTATTTCTGACATATCTGTAAACACAAAAGTAACGCATTGCAGGAGTGCGTCACAAAAGTGACGCAACTCCAGTAATGTGTCCTTTCACATGGAAAAAGCACCATGTGAAAGGTTTGCTGTGAAGCAGGCGCAAGATTTTGGCGCAACTGCATCCTAAAAGTGACGCACTGCGTCATTATTACCAAGCTTTTTGCAAGGAACACCCCCTCTGCATGCATTATACCTGACACTATTTTTTAAAAAGTGACGCATGTACGTACATGGGTCACTTTTTAAAACTCTGCGCCATATTGTATCTGCATCAGGTATAATGTATGCAGAGGGGGCAATCCCTCGCAAAAAGCTTGGTAATAACAACGTACTGAAATCTATGAGATTTCTCTGCGTCACTTTTAGGATGCTATTGCGTCAAAATCTTGCGCCGGCCTCGCATCACTTTTATGTTTACAGATATGTCAGAAATACTGACGTATCTGTAACTCCTTGCAACATGATTCGTCATACATTAAATATGACACATCTGGAATGTCATAAGGACTGTGGACAGAAAAGTGACGCATCACACCAGCAGTGTAATAAAATGTGCCTCGTTGCACTATATTTAAAGGATGCAACAGCATCCTAAAAGTGACGCAGTGAAATCTCAAACATTTCACTACGTCGCTATTACAAAGCTTTTAGTGGGAGAACACCCCCTCTGCATGCATTATACCTCACGCAGATATAATGTGGCGCTTGATTTTAAAAAGTGACCCATCTACCTAGATACCTCACTTTTTAAATATAACGCAACGAGGCACATTTTTTTACACTACTGGTGCAATGCGTCACTTTTCTGTGCGCACTCCTTATGACATTCCAAGTAACGCATTGCTGCAGTGCGTCACAAAAGTGACGCAACTCCAGTAATGTGTCCTTTCAAATGGGGAAAGCAGCATATGAAAGGTCTTGCCTCAGTCTAACACCTGCTGTAAAGCAGGCACAAGATTTTGACGCAACAGCATCCTAAAACTGACGCAGTGAAATCTCAAAGATTTCACTGCGTCGCTATTACAAAGCTTTTTGCGGGAGAACACCCCCTCTGCATGCATTATACCTGACGCTATTTTTAAAAAGTGACGCATCTAGGTACATGGGTCACTTTTTAAAACTCTGCGCCATATTGTATCTGCATCAGGTATAATGTATGCAAAGGGGGCATTCCCCCGCAAAAAGCTTGGTAATAACGACGTACTGAAATCTATAAGATTTCTCTGCGTCACTTTTAGGATGCTGTTGCGTCAAAATCTTGCACCTGCCTCGCATCACTTTTATGTTTACAGATATGTCAGAAATACTGACGTATCTGTAACTCCTTGCAACATGATTCGTCATACATTAAATATGACACATCTGGAATGTCATAAGGAGTGCGCACAGAAAAGTGACGCATAACACCAGCAGTGTAATAAAATGTACCTCGTTGCACTATATTTAAAAAGTGACGCATCTAGATAGATGCGTCACTTTTTAAATATTGCATAACAATGCGCATTTTTTTACACCGCTGGTGCGTCACAAAAATTGACGCACAGGAAGCGCAAAACTAACAGCGCAAGGCCTTCATAAATATGGTCCTGGATTTTCCCCGTGCTTCGCCGGTGCGCGTACCATGCGCTTCCCCCGCGCAAAACGAAAAAAAATTTTTAATGCCCTGCAGGACCCTATTTTAGTCCCTACATCAAACCTAGGGGATCAGAGGGGGTCTACTCTTCCCCCTTATGGTCATTTGCCCCTTTTTTTTTCAAACCCCTTGTGTCTCGATTTTACCGAGACACAAGATGGCGGCCGCTCCGCACTGTTTAGAATGTTTACAGACAACTGAGAGCCAATCAGCTTCCTGCGCGCACGGGAGAGCGCCTATAGATATATATATTTTTTTGAACCTAAATTACTCAAAATCCACTGGAGCACATATCTTGAGACATAGCAAAGGCACATCGGGCTACCAGTCCCTACAATTTTGCCAAGTTTCGTGGAAATCCATTCAGCCGTTCGGGCTAAAAGTGAAATCGACCGCCCTATGGAAATTAACATGGGGAAAACGCGTTTTGGGACCCCCCTTTTATCTTGGCCCCCGCTTAACGTATCCCCCCCAAACTTTCAGGAAAGGACCGGAACCCCGCGAGGCCATTTTCAGGAAATTTTCAGGCAGATTCGTCAACTGGCGCCAAAGTTATTCCAAATAGAATTTTGAGATTTAACATTGAAAAAAATCCTAACTATAACTACCTACTGGCGACCGCCAGTAGGTAATATATATATATATATATATATATATATATATATATATATATATATATATATATATATATATATATATATATATATATATATATATATATATATATATATATATATATATATATATATATATATATATATATATATATATATATGA